>NC_084832.1:20012007-20320341 GCF_033115175.1 Lepus europaeus
TCACATCAACAATATATCTTTGTAAGTAACACAGGGTTTGCTATTCGATGCAAACAATATCTGGTTGTGATTTTAAAACATAATCTATTAAATAAAATGCTAAGGTTTATGTTTTAAGCAGGGGGCAATATTTTGAGGGTCAGACACAGGCTGTTCTGTGAACAACAAAATAATTTTTGAGCTACAAACATATGGTAGAAGTTCACACTTAACAAGATATGGGAATGGCAGCAATCATTTCTAATAAATAATGTGTGAAAATCAGTAGGATAATTCCAGAAACACCTCCTGCATGTCCACTGCACAGGCCAAAAATCTGCAGTGTGGGCATAGTTTATCCCTTTGATGAAGCATCTAGTCTAGACACAAGTTTCTACTTTCATGAAGAGGGAATTTTATTAACATAAAGCATGTGTTAAGTAAACTGTAAAATTCATGTAAGCGACTGTAGTCCTGGGGTCGTTTCTCTTTGTTTGAGGTTGAACAATGGCATTCCTGTATGTGTACTGATTTAAAGTTCAGAAGAAGAGGAAATAAACTAAGAGCATCAAAGATATTTATAGTATTTGTTTAAACCTTATCATCGTACAGTCATTCTCATTTGCTTGGTGGTGTCACATAAGACTACCATCAAATGGAATAGGTAGGAAAGAAACAAAAAGCTTTTTAAAGACATTTCAGTTATCAGATTTCACATGATTTACCTAAGCAATATATGACTGAATTAACACTGTTCAGTGAGAATGGTAAGTTACTAGCAGTTACATGTTGAGAAAAGCTGCTTCATAATCAATTTTGAGGTAATAAAACATTATAAACAATGGAGTTTCATCTTTTAAATATAATTTTGGTGAGAATGTATGTGGCTAATATGAATTTATTATGTCCAGTGCCTTCTTACATCCCAAGTATCATTTTCCAAATATCTGGTAATTCCTGAAAGATACTCATTAGGTAAATGGTCACATCCAAAATAGTCAACAATATTTTTCAATGGCACCAAAGAGAAAATATTTGGTGTAGTAGCTTTATACATAAATAAAATAAAAGTTAAATAACAGCAAAAATAAAAATAATGAAAGCTATAGTCCCCTTAAAACTTTCTAATGAGAAAATTGTTTTCTTCTTATAGCTATAGATGAAAATATGCAGTGAACACAAATTAATTCCTGCTTTGATTTTTGCATATTTTGATTAGTTATCCAAGTATCACACAACAGTTGATGTTAAATTTCATTATTTTCTCTCTATTGTGGAGTTCTAAAAGAAATATCTGATTTTTGGTTGTGAACATGCCCTTCTTTTTAGTGCTAGCTTCTTTCCTTTGTGTAGATTGAAGCAGAAGTACATTTTAAAAATTCTACTGGAAGAAAGAGCATAAATCGATTGTGACATAAAGCCTTTTAGAAATTAATAATGTTCTTTATTACTGGTGGGATGGTGATTTGCCACCCCATGAGCTATTGGAGCTGTCGTTTGTTTCCTAGCCACAGGGGAAGGCTACATTTGGTCTTTGTCCTGTCTCAACACAATGCCTTTGGTTTTGCCACAGAAACCTTCATAAGTTTACCTGTGTTTAAGTAAAGCACTCTCCATGCAAATTCCTCAGAGGGCAGCCAGATAACCTCCAACAATATTTGAAACATTAAGATGACTCTGCCAGGTGCCCCAGGGAAAAATTCAAACTATTATGAAGACATTTCTTTGACCCATAGTTCTAAAGTTGCTGACTGTATAGACTTATTGTAAGCATTAGACAAAGCCAGTGAAAGGAATGTGTCAACGGTTGAATGTGTGGCTCCAGGTTTGAATATGAACTTTTTCTAGGGGTTACTGAGGCCAGGAGCAAAGCTGTTATCCACGAATAAAAAGTCACATGGCCAATCTAGTAGAAGGTATACAGTTAGTAATACAATCCAAATACTTGTCATTTCCTTAAGTAGGTCACCCAAGTGGTTTATGTTCATCCTTCCAGATATGAGCATTAAAATAGTTTAACTAAATGGTTGTAATATTATATTCAAATATTATTTTTTTGGAAATCAAAAATAAAATGCTGAACCTATGAGTAATTCCCTCATGCTCATTCATTTAATAGCCAGCCCTGGTCTGACAATGCTTAAAATGATTAGCTTCCTGGAGTTACTCAAATGCGCATTCTGCAAGATTTCTGTGTTGCAAAACATTTTCACAAGGGGTTAGAAGTATGTGTTTAAATTTGGATTTTAGAGGAGGATGATATGATAACATTGCTTTTGCATATTATTTTATCTACTGTGAAATGATAACTGCCATTGTAAGAGAAAGCTTTTCAAGCTGTCATTGTATTATGACAGGTATTTCCATTGGTTCAACAAAATTAAAACACAGAAAAGCACTAAAATAAAGGGAATGAGCAAAATTAAGTGTCATTCCTTGAAATGCCAGCTTGCAGAGTGATAGGGATGACTTTGCAAGTTAAAACAGCTTTTCTCATTTCAAAAGTAATCTTGTTGTAAACGTTGCTAACATACTGTGCTGTTATGAAAAAATATTAACACATGATTTTCTTTCTTTTTAAAAAAGTATTTATTTATTTGAAAGGTAGAGTTATAGAGAGGGAGAGACAGAGGGAGAGAAAGAGTTATCTTCCATCCACTGGTTTACTACCCAAATGGCTACAATGACCAGTGTTGGACCAGGCCACAGCCAGGAGACTAGAACTCTAGGTGGGTCTCCCACACATGGATGGCTGGGTCCTATGTACTTGGACCATCTTCTGCTGCTTTCCAAGCACATTAGCAGAGAGCTGGATTGGAAGGGGAGCAGCAGGGACTTGATCAAGTGATCCTATATGGAACACAAGTATCACAAGTAGCAGCTTAAACCATTGTGACACAATGCCAGCCCCAATACAGGATTTTCTAAATTTGGTACAAATGAGTTTTCTAGGGCAAGATGGCCGGGGTTAACAAAATGGGCCTGGGCAATATGGAATCAAATTAGGATCAAATTAAACTATCCCAAAAGTCAAAAAAACTGAAGTCCTGGTCTCATTAAGAATCATTCCTTGCCTGACTTTCAAAATAAATAAGCACATTTTACAAAGAAAAAGAAATCAAAAGACCTACTCCTAACTTTCTCTTTGCTAAACGTGGACTGTCCGATTTTTCTGTGTTGTCTTTATCCATTCCTTGAGTCAGTGGCTAAGCAATTACCTTACTATGGCAAATTCTGTGGCAATTATTTTTACAATGAATTCAGTGCAGGCTCATAATACTTTAGGATCATTTCAACATTCTCCTTTACTTCTTATCTCTCTCATTTTCGCCCACCTTCATACAGAATAGTTTATTCTTCTTAAATATTACTTATATACGTTTCTGTTACTTCTCTCTAGATTAAACACAGCTCTTTTAAATGTTGCCCCAAATAACTTGGACAAAAATAATTATATTTGTTGTCTCATTGGTACTAGAATATACTTATTTATATCCAAATATTTTCTCACACAAAGTATTCCGCTTGCAATAACTCCTCTGTTTTTTTCTCTATCAAATTTGATAATTCATGGTCAGTTGATCATAATAATAATAATCTCTCCAGCTCAGGGACTTTCAGGGCCTTCTAACAGCTTGTAACCAATTACCTATTTTAAATACTCATACAATTTTAATTTTTATGATGACTGTGTGGTGTGTGTGGCAGAGAGAAATGAAATAGAAAAGGACCATGTTTTGAGTGATGCTGTGTCTCCAGGGGTCAGGAAAGTTAGTCATTCTAACTGACTGCTTGGCAATCGCCTGCTGAATTTCCCATTTGATTGGGCAGACACAGTTTACGTTCCAAGCTCTGCTCAGGCAGAGTTGCATCATGATCAGGATGGTAGTACAATGTATTACAAATGGAGAATGAAAGTTGCAAAAACAGAATAACCGACACAAATTCTAAAGCAATAGACAGATGGTTTCAGTGTCCTTGAAAGTTCCTCTAAAGGGAGTGATGGACATTTCTTTAAGTTATATATACTTATTTTTATTTATATATTTGAGAGTACTATAGAGCAAGCATAAGAGCGAGAGGCAGAGGTCCCATCTACTGATCCCATCCCCTCAAATGTATGCAATGGCCAGGACTGAGAAAGGCTGAAGACAGGAGCTGGGAATTCCATGCAGGTCCTCCAAATGTAGATAGGCACTCAATTGAGCCATAATCATGGTTTGCCAGGGTCTGTATTAGTAAGAAGCTAGCATTTGGATCCAGACCTTGGTGTCAAATCTAGGAGGATAATGGGCATCTTAGCAGTTAGGTCAAAAGCCTACTCAGCAACTCAAAAGTTTAGAAGAATTTTAGTGATCCACTTTTGAGCACCAACCCTGACTTAAGCACTGTCTTAGGTAATAAAATAGAAAGGAAAAAGCATGTGTTACAAGCCTTTTCCCTCAAGGTTGTTCTTGTTTATTTCTGAAGGTCCTTACAGAAGACTTGGTTCTGTTCTCATGGAGAGTTTTATATTACATAGACAGGAGTGAATATGGTGACTAGGGAAGATCTGAGGCTTCTGGCAAGTCTACTGTATAAATAATACCTGTACCATTTTTTTTAACTTCCTTATTGCTTTCATCTAGGATTTACAATACTCTAAAATAGCAGTCAAACTTCAGAACACCTTGGTACTATGCTGATGGGTGTTCTTTCTCCGAGATTTACTAAGGGGCAAACTGATGGATCAGAGGCTGCCTAGTAAGATACCTGGAAAATGTAGAGCAGACCAAAGAGTAGCTATTTTGCCATAACAGGAAGCTTTTTCCCTTCTATAGGACTGCAAGATAGAATAGATGAAAGTGTGATCATATAGGTGGAGTTTCAGAGTGCCACACTGCATTTGAATAAGAGTTTATCATTTGAAAAAAGACAAGTTTGTGGGTAGTAGACTGAAGGGATAAGACTGAATACCTGGGACACAGGCTGATATTCTCTTTCTGAATGTTGGGAATACTTGAACAAACTTTTTCTATGGTTTCTCATTGCTGTCTAGCCCCTTTATATCCTTAGTGACACACTCAGATAGAAATGACCGTTTTGGGGTCATTATTTAAACTCAGATAGAAATAATAAATCAATCTAAGTAGAAGTACAGAAGAGATGTAGTAGGATGAAAATAATTGGACAGCACTGAATTGAGTCCTATATAGTTGTTGAATTACATATTCAAAACACAAGTAGGTGAGACATTTAGAGAAATCACTTTGTAGCCACATGTTTCCGTCATTTCTGTCCAGTAAGACCTCTGTCAAGCCCATGGACATAAACAACGTTTTGAGACAATCATCATTCCTGGAATCAGCTCCTGGGTACAGGTTCTGGTGGACCTACCTAATCTTTTGCTTCCCTCCGTTGATCTCATCGCTGTGTCTCAGTATTCACTCAGCCTCATCAATCTGACACCCATACGGGATTAGCTGTTTGTGCTGCAAATTTAACCTATTTCCTTGATTCTAGCAACTTTTCACTTTGAAATACTGCTACTCATATTCCACACAGTTCCTTACCAAGTCTATGATGCCCATTAATATGCTTCTTCATAAGCCTGAGAGGTGGTGGAAATATCTAAAGAGCAATGCCTTGAATTTCTGGAGTTTAAATATGAAGGGGAAGAAAACTAAACACAAAAATTATTTAAACGAAAATTATTAGTATAAATGTTTTGTAGAAAAAACACAGAGTATATGATTGCAAATATTAAAGCTTGTTGCCTAGGACTTTAGGAACATTATCTCAGAGGAAGTGACTACTTGAATAAACCACATTAGTTTCAAACATGAAGGTACAAGGGTGGGGTAGAGTAGGGAGAACTCCCAGAGAGACATCTAGTGAGAATTCTGAATTACAAAGCTACAATGGAACACAATATACAGATTTCTTTTAAACTAGAAATAGAACTGCCACATGATCCAGCAATCACAAAACTGGGTACGTATCCCAAAGGCATGAAATCATTGTGTCAAATGATTTTACAGTAGCACTATTCACAATAGCTAAGATATGCAATCAAGAAGGTGATTGAAGAACGGATAAATGTAATAAATACACACACACACGCACGCACGTGCGCACACACAGTGGAATACTATTCAGCCATAAAGTAGAAGGACATATTATAACTTGCAGCAAAACAGAGGAAGAAATCATGTTAAATGAGATAAGCCAGATACATAAAGTCACATATTGTATATTCTCTCCTTCATTTATGGGAAACAAAAAAAAATATCAACCTGAACACATAAAATCAATTACTAAAGGCTGGTAAGAGCAAAAGGGATGAAGGGAGATTGGATTAAAAAATAGGGGATGGTGTAGTGGGTAAAGCTGCCACCTGTAGTGCCAGCATCCCATATTGGTGCCAGTTTGAGACTTGGCTACACCACTTCTGATCCATCCCTCTGCTATGGCCTGGGAAAGCAGTGGAAGATAGATTGCCCTAGTACTTGGGACCCTGCACCTGCATGGGAAACCCAGAAGAAGCTCCTGGCTCCTGGCTTCCGATAGGCACAGTTCCAGCTTTTGCGGCCATCTGGGGAGTAAACCAGTGGATGGAAGCCCTCTCTCTCTCTGCTTCTGCCTCTGCCTCTGCCTCTCTGTAACTCTGCCTTTCAAATAAAATAAATAAATCTTAAAAAAAAAGGGAGGGGGATGATGGGTATGGTTCATTAACTGTGAGACATATATTATACTAATTGGAGATGTTCATAGTAGAGAAAACTGAGTATGGTCTATAAATTGTGACAAATACATTAATATAAAATGTTAAAGATCAGAGAAGTTCCATATGGGGAACTCTGTTGTGCTTCACAATTTTCATTTTGTAAATTTAAAATTTTCTGAAACAATATGGATTTTTTTTCTAAAGACAGGAACTGTTCTGAGTATGGAATGTAGGCTAATGTCATTGGAGAAGATTAATTGTGAGTCAGGATGGTTCTGGGCTGTCCTGGGTGGCCAAAGGAAAAATGAGAAAAAGGGGATGGATTCAATTGGTATTTAAGACTTGGTGACAAGAAGGATGTGGTATTCAAGGCAGCAAGATGTCCAGCATGACCTTGACTCCATGGTTTCCAGAGAAAGCATCTTTTAGGCAGGATCTACAAATTGTGTTCTAATCCACTGATACAAAGCTAAGGGGTACAAACTGATCTGTCAAGAGTACCACAAATGTGGAGCATCACTTCCCTTGTCATTTATCTGTGAAAGTGTGTGTGGAACAAGTGTGAAGAGCCATGAAAGGTGGCTGTTGTGGTGTCTGTAGCTTTTCAATACTGAAAGGAAGGATATCTCAGGAAGTAAAATGTGAACTTAATTCATAGTTTGCATGAAAAAAAAAATACAGTGGGAGAGATCATGAAATCAAACCTTAAGGTAGAGTTGTTTTGGGGACAACAGAGAAGTCACCTCACTTTTGCTTAGAATATTGAAATCAATATATAGACAAATTCTCATACATACATATATTTCATACACACATATATATAAGAGGTCATCATCCTAATTGAAGACAAGAAATTAAATTGATTATGTATTAAATATAGAAGCATTATTTTGCATATTTTATATACTCAAATTATATTGGAACAGTTTTATTAAAATATGTATTTGCATGGATATATAATCTGAAAAGTAAAATCAGATATGTTACATATGTTCTAAAGATTAATAAGTTATTTTATTTATATTATAAGCACTTATTGATTTATAACCCTTGATCTTTTTGTGTTCCCAACCTTATAAACACTTCAAGGAACATTTAATAAAAATCACTTGATTGATCCCAAATGAATCATTATAATTTATAATGCATTTGGGATAAAGTTTATATAATCGTTACTCCTATGAGAAAAATTCTACAATCTAAATATAGATGGCTAGCTCTTAGTGCCTACCACAAACTTATTCAAACATATTGCTCTTTTGTCAAAAATTGTATTTTTAATGAGAAATAAAACATAGAACTCAATATTACTTTTCAATTAAAGAAAACAACAACAAAGCTCCAAATTAGAGCTTGAGCCAATAAAGAATCAAAAGCTTGAAGGAGAGAGTACAATGGGCAGTTTTAGCATTAACAATTCAGCCTCTTAAAGTGACACACAACTGTGGAAAGACTGACTGAAATGCTCTCATGATGAATGTAATATTCCAACCATAAGGGAATGATCAGGAGTTAGGCTTCTGAAAAACTTATGCAAGAAATGGAGAGTACTGGGGCTGACATTGTGATGCAGTGGTTTAAACTGTCACCTGCTATACCAGCATTCCACATAAGCAGTTTGAGTCCTGGCTGCTCCACTTCTGTTCCAGCTCCCTGCTAAAGCACCTGGGAAGGCATCAGAGGATGCCTGAGTGTCTTTCCACCCATATTGGAGACCCAGATGATGGCCAGCACTGTGGCTCACTAGGCTAACCCTCCGCCTGCGGTGCCGGCACCCCGGGTTCTAGTCCCAGTTGGGGTGCTGGATTCTGTCCCGGTTGCTCCTCTTCCAGTTCAGCTCTCTGCTGTGGCCAGGGAGTGCAGTTGGAGGGTGGCCCAAGTGCTTGGGCCCTGCACCCCATGGGAGACCAGGAGAAGGACCTGGCTCCTGCCATCAGATCAGCGCGGTGCGCCAGCTGCAGCGCACCAGCCGCGGCGGCCATTGGAGGGTGAACCAATGGCAAAAGGAAGACCTTTCTCTCTGTCTCTCTCTCACTGTCTAATTCTGCCTGTCAAAAAAAGAGAGAGAGAGACCCAGATGGAGTTTTCAACTCCTGGCTTCAGAATAGCACAGCCCTGGCTGATGTGGCCACTTGAGGAGTCAACCAATGCATGGAAGATCTTTCTCTGCCTCTCTCCTTCCCTTTCTCTCTCTGTAACTCTGCCTTTCAAACAAATAACGGTGGCCGGAGCTGGGCCAGGGCAAATCCAGGAGCCAGGGAATCCATCAGGGTCTCCAATGCGGATGGAAGGGGCCAAGAACTTGTGCAATCATCTATGTTCCCAGGTGTGTTAGCAGGTACCTGGATAGGATGTGGAACATCTGATACTCAAGCATCCATATGGGATTCTAGCTTAGCCTGTTGCACCATAATGCCAACTGCACAGTTTTATTTTTGAGCGCTTTCTACATCATTAGTCCTCCTACTCTTCTCTTACTAGATGATACTTATCCTCTCTTTTTAATAGATTCATCTTGACAATATTAACATTTTTATAAACAGTGCACTTTTGCACACACACACACACACAATCCTCCTATATATCTCTGTCTAAGGTCTTGAATCTCAGAAAGCTATGAAAAAGTAGTTCAGCGGGGCCATCAAAGAAGGAGGTACCTTTCTCTGAAGGGAGGAGAGAACTTCCACTTTGACTGTGACCCTATCGGAATAAGATCAAAGTCAGCGAACCCTAAAGGCTTCCATAGCCCTGGCAACTCATGACTAGAGCCTAGGGAGATTACTGACGCCATGAACAGGAGTGTCAAATTGTTAAGTCAGCAATAGGAGTCACTGTGTACTTACATCCCATGTGGAATCTGTCCTTAATGTGTTGTCTAATGTGCAGTGATGCTATAACTAGTACTGAAACAGTATTTTTACACTTTGTGTTTCTGCGTGGATACAAACTGATGAGATCTTTACTAATTATATACTGAATCGATCTTCTGTATATAAAGATAATTGGAAATGAAAAAAAAAACCTGGTGTTAAATTGGAAACGGCATAGAAAATTAATTAATTTTTAAAAAATATTATGTAGGATCTCTGCCTTTAATGTGCTGTACACTCTTATTTAATGCTATAACTAGTACTCCAACAGTATTTTTTTTTCACTTTGTGTTGCTATATGGGGGCAAACTGTTGAAATCGTTACCTAATATATACTAAACTGATCTTTTGTATATAAAGAGAATTGAAAATGAATCATGATGTGATTGGAAGGGGAGAGGGAGCAGGAAAGGGGAGGGTTGTGGGTGGGAGGGAAGTTTTGGGAGGGGGAAGCCATTGTAACCCATAAGCTGTACTTTGGAAATTTATATTCATTAAATAAAAGTTTAATAATAAAAAAAAGAAAAAGTAGTTCAGAAATGCACTTACTTTCCAGAAATCTCAGGCAAATTTTGGACCAAAAATACTTTCTTCTGACTATATTGTGAACATATACTTCATCTATTAGAGATTAAAATTGAGCTTTTTCAGTACAGGGAAGTATTTTCCTCCTTAAAGAACTCAACAGGGGCCAGCATTTTAGTGTAGCTGGTGAAGCTGCCACCTGCAATGCTAGCATCCCATATGGGCACCAGTTTCTGAATCCTGGCTGCTCCACTTCTGATCCAGCTCCCTGCAAATGTGACTGGGAAAGCAGCGGAGGGCAGTCCAAGTCTTCAGATCCCTGTCCCCATGTGGAAGACCTGGAATAAAGTCCTGGCCCAGTCATGGGCATTGTAGCCATGTGGGGAGTCAACCAGCAGAAGGAAGTTCTCTTTGTGTATAGCTCCCTCTCTTTCTTTCTTAACTTGGCATTTAGAATAAATAAAACTGTTAAAATAAAAAAAAGAGTTCATCCAAACTCAACAGTAAAAAGGGATGACAAAGGTGGTTCTTTTCTGAAGCACAGAAGAAGGGAATATAAGATCCAAGATAAAGCTCCTTTCACAAATATTTGTGAGTAACCATTGGATTATACTAATCTTGTAAAACCCTGCATTACAGTAGTATGTGTGGCATTGGAAATTTAAGGAATACATGTAATTTTTCTATATACTGAGAGATTTGAGTTCAAACATCAAATGATAAATTATAAATGCTGATCATTAATATCTAAACCCAAAATTGCATTAAAAGGGCTCTGCACATAGGAAATGGAAATTGTAATTCACTAGACTACTAAGAACTTTGACTTAATATTCAGAAAAAATCAACTGCCTTGCAAAGTATATTTGCACATCAATTCACTAAACTAGAATAGTAAGAATTACTGTATTTATAACATATTGGTTATTTACAAAATAAGATTTTTATTCATGTCTAAATTATAATAAAATATAATGTTTTATTATACTATGAAAAGAAAACAGAAATAAGTAAATAGATTTAAAAAATAATTTATATTAAAAGTTACAGAGAGAGAGAGTCAGAGAGAGATCTTTCATCTCCTGGTTCACTCCCCAAATGGCCACAATCTTCAGGGGTGGGCCAGCCTGAAGCCAGGAGCCAGAAGCTTCATCTGGGTCTCCCATGTGTGTGAAAAGCCCCAAAAACTTGAGCCATCTTCCACTGCTTTTCTCAGGCCATTAGCAGGGCACTGATACAAAGATGGATAGGATAGGAACCAGTGCCCATATGGGGTGCCGACATTGCATGCAGTGGCTTTACTAACTACGCCACAATGCCAGCCCCCAGTGCCAGGTTTTTGTCATTAATTATTCATTGATAACTTGTTTGCATTTTATTTCCTCCAGTTTATTAATTTGGTAATCTTGAAATATAAAAATATTGGCATAGAATTGTCATTTATCACTTTTAATACATAGAAAATTCATTGACAAAATGATTGATTCATCTTAGGGAAAAATTATCATTAATATTTTGAAAATCACCAGTGAAATCTATCTTTGTTATCCTAAAATAAGGAAATCTACTATTTTTCATTTCATATAAGTTGATTAATAAAGAAATTAAAAGTTTATTATTTTTAATTTATTTATTTTTCAATATAAAAATTCTAACATAAATCAAAGGGAAGCAGAAAATATTGATGTTGTTTTCAGACCTGTTTTGGGGATACTTGCTGATATAATTTTATGTGTTTGGACATTCACATTTTATAGCAACAAAATAATCAGTTGGAGAACTTCAGCTAATAAATGCTAATAGTTCTCTTATGCCATGCCTGGGAGAAAAATCACTGAAGCTGTTTCAGGTTATATGTAAAATACATTCTGAGTCCTAGAATACTAAATATTGCAAGTAAACCTGAGGCATTTGGTATCCACTTCCTGACCAAACTTTACAGTGTTATTGCAATTTACTTTCTTCCAATTCAAAATAGCTCTTCCATTAAATTTGGGACATAAATAGAACTATGAGTGAGGTCGCACATTGTTTCATATGTATGTTATTAATGGTTTTGTTTTTAATTCATAATTCTTTAGTAAGTAGTATACATGTTATGATTCCAATTTTATCTACATAATGAATAACTTATTATCAATATAGAGTTGGAAAGTACGTAAAAATTAGTAAAGCAATTGAACAAGAAGTTGAGAAGGAAAATGCTGCTCCAAGACTAAGATAAAGACCATTGCACCCGGCAACCAGAAGTGCAGGTATGAAGCCTAAAACCCTTCTATCTCTATTCTCAATCAAAAATCAATTACCAATTATATTACCTCTCAGTATCCCGTTTTCAGCTTTTTAAACTGATGATTCCTAATGACTCTTGATTCCTTTTCTGGATTAGTTTTACATGCAACTCTCAAGTCTTCCCATTTCCAGTCTTCCAGAATGCTGTGGAGAAAGAGGTCCCACTCTCAACTGATGGCTTCATCCTACTTGGTGCTTCATATGTTTGCCATCTTTGGCAGGTAAAATAGATGACCTCCTTCTATAGCAATCTAAGAATGCTTCAAGTTCCGTTTTCTGCCATCTTAAAACCTCCCAGAATGAATGACCTGTCACATGTACCAAATATTGTCCTTGATCATTAATTATTTGAATTGTTTGTCATTCCTGAAAAATTTAATGTTCTAATACTGTTGAATTTTTTTCAAACTATTCTCTGTTCATAATTTTTCTTTTATTTCTGCCTGAAAAAACAAATCTTACTTTGAATTTCAGGTTAGGAATTACCTTCAAGGTGAAGAGAATGGGATCTGACTTCTCTCACCTGAAGTAGGTATCTCTTTTATTCTCATTTAGTTGGACTTTGCAAACACCATAGTTATGGAAGAAATTATGTCAAAATTTAATTTTTGATTTGTGTATCTATTTTCCTACCTCATGTGAGGTCATTTGCAGTAAAGACCCTATTTTTGGTTTTGAACAAATGTGTCTTAGCTTGGATTTTCCAGAAGCCAAACATAAAAGGAGAAATCTAGCGGCCAGCACAGCAGGTTAAAGCCATATTCTGTATCCCATATGGGCGCCAGTTCAAGTCCTGGCTGCTCTGCTTCCAATACAGCTCTCTGCTATGGCCTGGGAAAGCAGTGGAAGATGGCCCAGGTCCTTGGAACCCTGGCACCCACATGGGAGACCTGAACGAAGCTCCTGGCTCCTGGCTTCAGATCATCTCAGCTCTGGCCATCGCGGTCATCTGGGAAGTGAACCATTGGATCGAAGACCTCTCTCTCTCTCTCTCTCTCTCTGTCTCTCTCTCTTTCTCTCTCTCTCTCTCTGGCTCTATCTGTCTCTGTAACTCTGTCTTTCAAATAAAATAAATCTTTTTTTTTTTAAAAAAAGGAACTCCAATGTATGTAACTTAGTAAGGAAGACTTCCTTAAGGCAGACAGATATGGCAACATGTGAAGTGGGACAAGAAAGAAGAGGAAACCAGGCCAGGGTGGGATCTCAGCATGAAAAGCTAACAGAGTCTGCTTCAGCTCAATTCCACAGGGAACCTTTGGAGTGTTTACTAAGCCTCACAGCAATTATAATCTAGGCAGTAGACCTGGATTTTCTTACTAATTTCTATGTGTCAGTTCTGGTTTGTGGAGGCTTTTGGGGGAGATAAACACTCAGGTACTCCCAGCCTCCTTCAAGCAGGGGCTAAGTAGTTCCTGTGGCTGAATGGCAGTGCTCCAAAGACAAACCTAATGTAGGCACTTAATAAATCTGAATGGCTGCTTTGCTGGATAACTAACAAATTAAGGAACCTGGGGCTGTTTAAAAGATATCAGGGAGATGCTGAAGACATTCGATGAAGAGAGCTGTACTTTCAAAGTGATAAACTAAGTAAATTCATTTAGAAGCATTGTGCTGAACAGAATAATGAAAAGAAAACCCAACAACAGGAATGTTATTTAAGAGAAAATTGCCATAAGTAATGAAGGTTTGTTCTAGCTTGGAAGCCAGAAATGGAAGATACGCTTTGGATTCATACTGCAAACAAAGATTCAATAATAACACTTGACTACTGACTGCACATGTGAGACAAAAGACACAAAAATGAAGATTTTGTGTCCAATGGACAATAGGATTACTTACAGAAAGGGAAAATCAGAGCACATTGTGGGCTGAGTTAGGGTGGACTGGCAATAGAGTCAACATTAAAATTCAGCTCTATAAATGACAGATATCAGGAGGACAAACAAATAATAGGCAGGCCTGCTGGAGCAGTGTATGTTGATCTTGGAAGACAGGATATATTGGAAACAGGGCTATGAAGCTGACTATTGCAGATGAGAGAGCAGGATATGGAATGGGGGAACTTTAAAGACAGAGACTAATAAGGAAAGATATTAAAGAATAAATAGCTATGACAATTGCTACATATAGAAATAGGAAAAAAGAGATAGGAAGAGGTAGAGGAAAAACAGGAGATAGATGTGATATGAACATAAATGACCAATAGTGAAATTTAACAAATATGAAGCACTGCCTAGTAGAATGCAAAATGAATGAATGATTGTATGGTTTTATCAGGTTCTGGAAATTTCAGACAACAGATAAAATACTCACTTTGCATGTGATGCTGGAAGCTAACTGAAATAATAATGAATAATAGTCAGATTTTTTTTCCCACAGGAAGCTCCTAATCTAGTGACTAATGCCTACACAAACAAGAGAGTAACAATCTGATGATGAATATATCAGGATAAAGTTATGTGATATAAATTAGAGTAGGCAGTTTTATAGTTTTTTTGAAATAAGAAAAATAACCCGTTAAGATGCATATTTGTTTATTGAAGTATGATTTATATCAGTGTCCATAAAATAGAAAGATAGGAAAGCAATTCAGACGATCCTAATTTTATTAATTTTTTAGCAAACACTCAAAAATTTCATATACATTCTAGTGAAGTCTACAGAATTAAAAAAAATTGCAACATTAGAAGTAAAAAATCAAAGATGAGCAATACATTTCCTGTTTTCCATAGATTTATCATGGAAAATTTGGAAGTATTCCAACAGCAGAACGAGTGGTTATATTGAGGTTACTAAGTTCATGGTACCTATAGGACAGTCTTCGAAAGAGCCCCCTGGCGCCACAAAATCCACCTGTCCTTTCTTCTGTATTTGAATTTCTATTACAGAAAGCAGGAAACAAATAACAAATGGGATAAAACCGGTCATTCTGACTATTGCACTCCCCCCTTCAGCAGTGTTTCCAATTCACTCAAAGCTATCATTATTGTTCCTTTTCTTATATTCCGTTCATCATACCCTTACACCCTGAACTTGTATCTCAGCAAAACCTCAACACGGATTAGTTGTTAGAGCAAACCCTAGAATGAAAAGACTTCAGAGCTGAGAAGAAGGTTGAAGCCTGCGGTCAGACCACTAAGGAATCGTAGTTTTATTTCTGGAAAAAATGTTTCTGCTATCTATTAAATCATGTTCCCATGAAAAAGGACTTTTATTTTCTATTAAATAAATGCATAATGGTTTATTTTATTATCCATTACAGATCCTTGTGTTTCCATCTTATGTCATTATTTGTATCATTGAACCATCTCTTTCTTGCATTTGCTATCATTTACAGAATTTAGTTAAATGTTCACCATCTAATGAGAAGAACATAGATTATTCAGGAAGATATTTAAAATTAACTTAAAATTATGTCTTTTAAAATAATATCAAGTTACTTTTCCTTCTTTAATTAATGTTTTCAAAATATCTAACTTTTTTACTACCTGGAATGTTTTTGATATTTTTTAAAGTTGAATGCCCTTATCAATCAGCTCAGAAAACTAATGAGTGAAATCAATGAAAAGCTTTCAATAAATGGATAGAAGTTAGCTTATTTATTTTAAACAATTAAAAATATATGTTTCTGAGTGGTTTAGCATATTACAAACTTAATTATAAATAATAAGGAATCCATATCTTGAATGTAACCTATGGTGCATGACTATTTCCTGCACCCTATCCCTGGGGCTTCAGGCTCATGTTGGGACACCTGCTATCCAAGTCCCTTCCTGGAAAGTGGAGTTTGCCTTTGGCTCCTCCTTATTTCTATTCCATCCAGCCCCAAGCTTTGATGATTAACCATTTAAATGTCTTTTCAGTCCATCCATTTGCTTACTGTTTGTTTTGTTTTGTTTTGCCAATTCTTTTTAAAGATTTATTTAATTATTTGAAAGGCAGAGTAAGAGAGAAAAGCCAGAGCATGAGACAGAGGGAGAGAGAGAGAGAGAGAGAGGGAGAGGGAGAGAGGAAGAGAAAGTGATTTTCTGTGCACTGGTTCACTCCCCAAATATCTGCAACAGTCAGTGATAGGAAAGACCTATACCAGGAGCCAGGAACTCCAGGCAGGTTCCCATCAGACTGATAGGAGCCTAAGTGCTTGGGGCACCATTAGCTTCCTCCTGGGCATATGTAAAGAGAATGAAAAAGTACTGTTAAAAGTAGAAGGGAAAAGTTTGACTCAAGGACAAGTAGCAAACAAGATGAGGAGTTAAGTCTGTACAACCTTGGGTGAACACAGAGGCTGTTTGGGGAATAGAGGGTGCCCTTTGTTCTTCCAAACAATGATCTAATCATATTGTGCGGGAATATGGCCCTAGGCAGGCCAGTTCACAGACAACTTGAAAAACATTTGCCTCTGGTCAATTGGCAAGCACAGCTAAGGTTAAGGTCAGGTAAGGGATTACATAAGGAAAGGATATAAAAGTAAGAAGAAAAACAAATGAAGGTGATACTGATTGATTCCCAAATGCATTGCCCATGATGCCTTATTCTGGTGCTGTGGTTGTAAGTTCCTAACGGACGGGAGCCTTTGTAAATAAATCTTATTTTTCTAATTTCATGGGCATGTGGATGTTTATTCGTGAATGGAGCCTCTAATATTGAAGTCTGGGCACAGCTCTCGGCCATATCACTATCTGGTCAAAACAGCATATTAGCAGGAAGCTAGATTGGAAGTGCAGAGTACCAAGGACTCAAACTGGCTCTCTGATATGGGATGTCCTGCTGCACCAAAACATCCACCTGCCAATGCTGTATGTAAAGCCACATCATCTTTTCCTGTAATCTTTGCTTTAGTTGCACAGCTAGACATTCCAGTCTGTCATCAGCCCAAATTACCCTCCACTCTGCAACCAGTCTTATCATATATAAAGATATATAGAGATAAACATACATATATATATTTTAAATTTTAAGAGATATAAAAATTGTACATCTGTTGAAGAAACATCTGTACTCCCATGTTGATTGTAGCACTATTCACAATCAATAATAGATGGAAAAAAATTAAGTGCCCATCCGCTTATGACTGGATAAGATGATATGGTACATATGCATGATGGAATACTATTCAGTCATAGCAAGGGTGAAATTTTGTCATTTCCTACGTTGTGGTTGGAGCTAGAGGTCATTATGTTAAGTGAAATAAGGCAAGCACATAGAAACAAGCATCACATGGTCTCACTCTATGTGGAGTTTAACAAAAGAAAGAAAGAAAAAGTGAAAGAGAGAGAGAAGAAAGAATGGAAGAATGGAAGATTGGAAGAGAGAAAGAGAAGGAGAGAGGAAGGAGGGAGGGAGGGAGGGAGGGAAGGAAGGAAGGAAGGAAGGAAGGAAGAAGGAAATCTCCTGGAGGTTGAAAGTGAAATGGTGGTTATCAAAAGGTGGTGAGGAAAGAGGAGAGGAAGGAATGGGAAAAGGAGTATTAATACAGCTAGATAGGAGTATGAGGTTCTGGCGGTTCTATTTCACAGTCCTGTTCTTCAACTTCAACCTCTTCAATGGCTTCCAAATGCCTTAAACCTTAAACTCAATATGTTAGGCCTCATTTTACTTCTATAGCTTCATATACCGCCCTTGGCAATGTATATTTCATTGTATATTTCAACTACATCTCACGTTCCTTCTGTTCCTCCATGTCAGGAATCTTGTATTATTCAGTATTGCATTTCCAGATCTAACACAGTCCTTGCAGTTTATTAGATTTTCCAAAGTAATTATTTTAAATTTTAGATTGATAACTTTTGATAACTTTTTTTAAAACTTTTATTTAACAAATATAAATTTCCAAATTACAGCTTATGGATTACAGTGGTTCCCCTCCCCCCATAACTTCCCTCCCACCCACAACCCTCCCATCTCCCTCTCCCTCTTCCATTCCATTCACATCAAGATTCATTTTCAATTATCTTTATATACAGAAGATCAATTTAGTATATATTAAGTAGATTTCAACAGTTTGCACCCACACAGAAACACAAAGTGTAAAGTACTGTTTGAGTACTAGTTATAGCATTAATTTACTTTGTACAACACATTAAGGACAGAGATCCTACCTGAGGAGTAAGCACACAGTGACTCCTGTTGTAGACTTAACAAATTGACACTCTTGTTTATGGCATCAGTAATCACCCTAGGCTCTTGTCATGAGTTGCCAAGGCTATGGAAGCCTTTTGAGTTCGCCAACTCTGATCTTATTTAGACAAGGTCATAGTCAAAGTGGAAGTTGTCTCTTCCCTTCAGAGAAAGGTACCTCCTTTGATAGCCCGTTCTTTCCACTGGGATCTCACTCGCAGAGATCTTTCATTTAAGTTTTTTTTTTTTTTTTTTTTCCTCAGAGTGTCTTGGCTTTCCATGCCTGTGAAACTCTCATGGGCTTTTTAGCCAGATCCGAATGCCTTAAGGGCTGATTCTGAGGCCAGAGTGCTGTTTAGGACATCTGCCACTCTATGAGTCTACTGTGTATCCCGCTTCCCATGTTGCAACATTCTCTCCTTTTTAATTCTATCAGTTAGTATTAGCAGACATTAGTCTTGTTTATGTGATCCCTTTGACTTTTTTTTGTTGTTGTTGTTGTTGACAGGCAGAGTTACACAGTGAGAGAGAGAGACAGAGAGAAAGGTCTTCCTTTTCCATTGTTTCACCACCCAAATGACCACTATGCCGCTATGATATGCACTGTACTGATCCGAAGCCAGGAGCCAGGTGCTTCCTCCTGGTCTCCCATGTGGGTGCAGAGCCCAAGCACTTGATAAACTTAATAATCAGATGAATACATAATTTCTGGCATCTTGAATATATTTATTTTTCTCTTTTTTCATTTTAGACTTTAAATGACTATAGACTACTATAAGAGATGCTTTATTTATGAAAAGATTTATTTATTTATTTTAAAGTCAGATTACAGCAAGAGAGGGAGAGACAGAGACAGAGGTAGACAGAGGGAGAGAGAGATTTCCCTCTGGTTCACTCCCAGATGGATGCAATGACCAGGGCTGGGCCATGACAAAGCCAGGAGCCAGAAGTTTCATCTGAGTCCCCCAAGTGGGTGCAGAGGCCCAAGCACTTGCTGCTTTCCCAGGTGTATTTGCAGGGAGCTGGATTAGGAGCAGAGGAGCCAGAACTCCGATCAGCACCCATTTGGGATGCTGAGGCTGCAGATGGTGACTTAACCCATTATGCCACAGCACTGGCCCCTGTTAGAGCTACTTTAAAATTATTATCCAGATCCTCTGGAGATTGAAATATGGGTAAATTCAGCATCTGGTCCACTGTCAGCTCTGATTTTGCTCAATAAAAACTAGCAAATAGAAACACTTACTAATAAGGGCTGACTATGTACTTTCCCTCTTGATACCTAAAAGTGGTAATTGACCCTTTATGTTTAGAACTGATATTCCAAAGATGATCACCTGGGAATGAGAATGAATTTAGTAATTTGTTCTATTTTGTATTTGCTGCCTTGGGATGATGTAACAAGTCACCAACAAGCTGGTTATTTAAAATCAGAGATATTTATTCTGTCACAGATCTTGAGGCTAGAAATCTGAAATTAAAGTATCACCAGGACTTGTTCCTTCTGAAGGGAAATATGGACTATGACCCTCCCCTAGTTTTTTTGTGATTGACAGAATCCTTTTGTGTCCTTGTCAGGCAGTCTAACTCCAATCTCTGTCTCCATGATATTATTGTGGGTGTTTATGTGTGTGTCTTTCTATCTGTATTGAAACACTCCTCTTATAAGGTCAACAGTCATTTTGAATTTAGGAACCACACACTTATGTAGCATGAATGCATCTTAATTCTAATATATTTGAAATATTATTTTCAAAAACAAATCACCTTAAAAGGTTTCAGGTAGATATAAATTTCGGGGAATATATTCACTTCTACATTACTTTAGTGAATAGAAAGTAAAAAGTTAAGTATATACAGCTAAGTTAAAACAGAAAGCTGTTTTTAACCTGTAATGAGAATGTTGTTTTCAATAAATCTTCCTTATTAAATTATTACTAGAAAAATAGCATAACCTAAAAATCTAATATATGTTTGCTAACTATTTAAATAAAGAACACCAAATCTTTGACTGACTAGAATATTCTCTTAAGTTATCAATGTAGAATTTGTTTTTCCTTTTGACATATGCTCATCCTGTAGCAGCAACAGGCATTTTCCACATATGTCTTTGCTTAGGATAGTAAACATTAATAAAATATCTCATATCAAATTTAAATATTTTATGTTCTCAAGAGTCAATTTACAACCAAGGACTTTATCTGGCAACTCAAAACATTTTTACTGCTTCATCTAGAAGAGGAAAAAGCAGCAACATATTGAGTCACAAGGGAAGATGATTATTATTTTGTGCAAAACTTTGAAGTTTACATCACGGTTTTTGGAAGCTGTGGCACTCCTCTATGATGAAGCACATAAAACTTTCAAGGGTATCCAATCACGACATTGAGATACCTTCCCACAGTTTGGGGAAGGTAGAATTAAGCAACACAAAACACTGGTATAGTTCACAATGAACGGAAGTGTTGTGAATGGATTGAAATGTTTTACAAATATTTCCTTATTGCTGGCGGTGTGTTTGGCCCTCTGTTCTATGCCATGAGGCACTGCAGTGAACAAAGCAGATAAACAGCACACTTTCACGGCATGTAAGTTACACTAGGGCATGCTGGAATTCCTCCATTGGATCTCTGCATCTACTTCTCACTAACTCCACTGCACTCTTTTTTCTTTTCTTTTTTTTTCTTTTTTCTTTTTTTTTTTTTTTTTTGACAGGCAGAGTGGACAGTGAGAGAGAGACAGAGAGAAAGGTCTTCCTTTTTGCCATTGGTTCACCCTCCAATGGCTGCTGCGGCCGGCGCATCGCACTGATCCGAAGCCAGGAGCCAGGTGCTTCTCCTGGTCTCCCATGCGGTGCAGGGCCCAAGGACTTGGGCCATCCTCCACTGCCTTCCCGGGCCATAGCAGAGAGCTGGCCTGGAAGAGGGGCAACTGGGATAGAATTCGGTGCCCCAACCGGGACTAGAACCCGGTGTGCCGGCGCTGCAAGGCAGAGGATTAGCCTGTTGAGCCACTGCGCCGGCCTCCACTGTGCTTTGATGCTGGTGGCTGACCTGTAAGTACTGTTTCATGCCTAGTCTTCTAGCTTCTTGTTGATTTTGCCAGTGGATGGCAAAAGGAGGACATGAGAAGTCAGACGGAAGCACAATGTGGGTGTCATTTTTCAGTATCCTTCCCTCCTGAGGCACAGATTGCCACAGAACTGTTTAAGGCTATGGGAGTTAGGTATCATACAAGGTCAAGTGTCTGCTCCTTACTCTTGCTCTTTTAGGCAATGGGGAAGGCTTTAGTCTAGATTTCTCTGGATTTCATAACTTATGAGGTTCTTGAAACTTGCTCACACATCTATAAAAATCGTGTTGTTAAACTTTCTTCAACTTCCTATTCAAATGTCCCCCATCTAGTTCCTGAAGGACCCTAAAAACGCTTGGAGTTAAAAAGAAAATACAAATACACAGGGGATTTGAGAAAGATATTTTAGCAGATGCTGTCAGAAACCCACCAATATCCTTCTTGGCTTCCACCAGGTATTTTTTACTATATTCAAATCTCCAACTGCATGTTTCTTTGGTTGAAAAGATCAGCTAGCCTCCTATGTGAAATAAATGGCACCTGCTAAGAATTCATTCATTATTTTTACCCCCTTTCAAAAAGTATCCTCAACCAATGACCGACAGGATGGCAGTGACCAAATTCCCAGATTCCTTGTGCTGTGGTTGAAGTTTTGGGTCATAATTTACAATCCCTTTTGGAGTTCCCTTGCAGAATTGAGCCTTTATTGCCCACAGTGGTATCTGATAACACACTCTCTTGACTTTGTGTTTTTTCCTCCCATATTTTTCTAATCCAATACTGATGTTTCCCAGGATTTTATACATTCAATATTAAATTGTGTCCTTCAGCAAGGGTATGTCTTTGAAAGGCTCTGAATAAAGGCAAACTGAGCTCACATTTAGGCCTTTTTGGACCCACTCTGTTATCACATTGAGAGCAATCTGAAGAGTTGTGAGAGACGAAACAAGATGGTCTGAGAGGCAGGTTATAGCAGTATAGGTAGTAAGATTTCCCTAATTTGAGAGAAATTCTGACATTTTCTTCATAATGGTGCAATGATGAGATTGTTTTTACTCTTTTTTTTAAAAAAAAAAAAGATTTATTCATTCATTTATTTGAAGAGAGGGAGAAACAGAGAAAAATCTTCCATCCACTGAGTCACTCCCAAATGCCCACAACAGACAACACTGGACTAGGTTAAGCCAGGAGCCTTTAGTGAACTGACAATGAGAACAACACACAGTGAAGTAGAAATAATGAGTGGAGATAACTCTTACAAGAGCCTGGTAGAAAAAGAAAAAAATATGGAATAATGGGCCTGACAGGCTTTTTATTTCGTTTGTTTCCTTACATTCCTCTTTAGCCTTGGAAAAACATACTATTATCCAAATGCTTAGTAAGAGGAAGTGTTGGAAAAAACTTTGGATGCTAAATTAGTATGGAACATGTCTTACATTTAATGCATCAATAGATTATTAACTAAAGCCCATAGTTTATTCATATTTCCTTAGCTTTTCCTTAATACCCTTTTCCTGTCCCAGGATGCCATCAAGGATAATATATTTAGTTGTTATGTCTCCTTAGGCTCCTCTTGGCTATGACAGTTTTGCAGACCTTCATGTTTTTGATGATCTTAATACTTCTGAGTGGTATTTGCTAGGTATTTTGTAGAATGCTTTTATATTGGAATTTTCCAGATACTTCTCTCATGATTACACTGAGGTTATATGTCTGGGAAAAGAAGACCACAGAGGAAAAGTTCCACTTCCATCACATAACATCAAGGGTATGCTTGCAACAAGGCTTATCGCTGATGATATTGAGCTTGATCATTTGTCTGAAGAACGGTTTTTTAAGTTTCCCAATTGCAAAATTATTTTTTTCTAATTTTAATACTGTGATCTTTGAAAGAAGATGATTAGCAAAGTACATTCTTGAAGGGTAGAGAGTTATAGTCTATCTCATCAAGGGCAATTAACCATACAAATTATTTGGATTTCTTTTGCATGCCATATTTCTCTTTTATTTCCCATTTATTTATATATTTGCTTATTGATATCAGGATGGATTCACAGAGATTTACATTTTACCTTTGAGTTATAATTCAATACTAGTTTATTTTTTTTCTGTGCCTCAAATTGCTACAGCTTTGGATGCTGCGATACTGGAAGCTGTTATAGTTGGAGACTTTATCCCTTTGACATAGCCTCATTATTTGATCATTTGAAGTCTTTCTGTTTCTTTATTTATGTATTTTTTAGCAAGTCTTTGATTTCCGTAACAACTATATATTTCAGGCTCATTTTGTATTTGTCCCATTTCATGAATCAAGAATTTCTCTGGGTCGGTGCTGTGGCTCACTTGGTTAATCCTCTGCTTGTGGCGCCAGCATCCCATATGGGTGCCGGGTTCTAGTCCCGTTGCTCCTCTTCCAGTTCAGCTCTCTGCTGTGGCCCGGGAAGGCAGTGGAGGATGGCCCAAGTGCTTGGGCCTGCACCTGCATGGGAGACCAGAAAGAAGCACCTGGCTCCAGGCTTCGGATTGGCATAGCTCCGGCCGTAGTGGTCATTTGGGGGGTGAACCACGGAAGGAAGACCTTTCTCTCTGTATCTCTCTCTCACTATCTAACTCTATCTGTCAAATAAATAAATAAAAAAAGCATTTCTGCAGAATTCTTATTTTTTAATTGGAGAAGAGTAAAAAGCAAAATATGGGCATTAGATACTCCTGGTATTTTATTTCTTTTATGTCCTTTCAGTTAGAAAAGCAAGGAAATACATGTATATGTACTAACCTATGGATATATACTTATCTACAGCTATTTCCTTTTGTAACCACCTGTACCTATATTTATGTAAATATGAGTATGTACTGATGTCTGCACTAACACATTATCACATGATCATTCTATTCTCTTCTTCGCTATCCATAACTATCCCTCTATTAGTGAGAAACCAGGTTCCTACAAAATGTCATCTATTTACTTAATGTTCAACTGCAGTATAGATGCACAGTGGTTTCAGAATTGTTAACCTGCATCCTTTGAGAAAACACGTGATAAACCTGGGTAAAACATGTGATAAAACCAGTTTAGGTTCCAGTATACAGTTGACTCAGAGTAATCCATCTCTCTGAATTGTCTCCACAACTTTGTCAAAAACAGCTATGTGTATTTCTGAGCTCTCTATTCTCTTCCACGAATATGTGTATCTATGCATATATTTTCACCAATATAATGTATTGATTACTGTAGTTTTATATTAATCATGAAATTAGATAGCACAAGTCCTCCAAATTTGTTCTTCAATATTGTCTTAGTTATTCCAGTTGTTTTGTCTCCCCAAATAAACTTGAGATCAATTAGTTAATCGGTATGAAATACTACATTGAGGTTTTCATTGGCTCCATTTTTAATCTATAGTAAAAGTCATTATTTGAACAATATTGAGTCTTCCAAACCATGAACATGGAATTTTTATCCATTCATTTAGCTCTTCAAATTCTTTCATCAGTTTTGTGTAGTTTTCCAATACAGATATTACATATGATTTGCTAAATTTATAACTAAGTACTTCACTTTTTTGATGCTGATTTAAAAGTTTTTATGATATTTCATCTTTTAAATTTTGAATTTAAAATGTTTATTTATGGTATACTACTGGCCTTCCATATCCACAGGTTCTTTATCTACAGATTCAACTAACCTTTGTTTTCTTGCTGTTATTTCCTAAGTAATACAAAATAACAAGTATTTAAATAGAATTTACTTTTTATTAGGCATTATCAGTAATGTAGAGAGGATGTAAAGAACACAGGAGGTTATACATGTGTGTTCTGCACTTCCTTCCAAATACTTTCAATCATCCATCACAAGAGCCATAAACATGAGGAAATGGGATGTGTCTGGCAATGTTCAATTATTCAAAGTTCTGTCGCCAATTCAAGATCATAATCATAAACTTAAAGTCATATATTTTCAGAGTTCAAAGGAGGTAGGCATTAAGAATAATGAATTAAATTATTTACTGATGAGGAGAGATGTCACTGAAGCCAAGTAAATATTACAAATTTGAAGGCAGGTGGTGGCCTAGCCAGGAGGATAATACAAATTTCTTGATTATTATCAAAGATTGTTTGATTATTTTTTCTACTGCAGAGTTTATTTAAAGGACATTTGTTTAATCCACAGTAATTCTACTTAGAACTATGTCCATTTAGCATAAAAGTAAATTATACTGATCATGGCTTTAATATAAAATATGAGTTTGACAGAATTGATAGTTTACTCAGCATGACTTAAAAACCTATGCCAGTTTTCAAACACACTTTAATAGACAATTGGAAATTATGAAGGACTTCAGTAGGGATTTACAAATAGAGTTTCACATTGAATAAACGAAAGCCAATATGAATAATAAAAGAACTACTTACCATGATGGATAGATTCATTATAGGTAAGGATGAAATTATTGAAGGTAACTTGTGGGAGAAGCGTATAAATATATGAATTTCCTATAAACTCTACAGAAACTGAAGAGACACTCATGGAAGAATTTAAAGCCTTCATGAATTGAATATTTACATGTATCCTAATGTCAGCCTTAAAAGTATAGAAGAAATAAATATATGTGGTTCTCAGTTTTCTTATTAATTCAGAGATATGTTACGGTCAGTTTTGGATTAGTGAAGAAATGGGTCATAATCTATAGATATTATCATGTTACATCAACAATATTCAGCAAAAGCCCTACTGGAAAGATCACTGTAACACAAAGAATCAGAAGAAAGCCCATATTAGGAGTTCTGGCTGGTAATTATACATACTTGACTGTTCTTCATTTGTGAATAATCACTATTCACGAGAAAGTGCTTCCACTGGAAGCTCATATGTAAGGATGTCAGAGGAAAATGATACCCAGTAAGCAATTCTGAGGCACTAAGTCAATTAAATTATATAAAAAGTGACACATGCCTAATCCAAAAGCATTTGATACCAAATGTGGACAGTGAGAGAGAGAGAGAGAGAGAGAGAGAGGTCTTCCTTTTCCATTGTTTCACCCTCCAATGGCTGCTGCTGCCGGCGCGCTGCAGCCAGTGCACCGCGCCCAGCGCACTGTGCTGATCCAAAGCCAGGAGCCAGGTGCTTCTCCTGGTCTCCCACGCGGGTGCAGGGCCCAAGCACTTGGGCCATCCTCCACTGCCCTCCCCGGGCCACAGTAGAGAGCTGGACAGGAAGAGGGGCAACCGGGACAGAACCAGCGCCCTGATCGGGTCTAGAACCCACTGTGCCGGTGCCGCAGGTGGAGGATTAGCCTATTGAGCCGCAGCGCTGGCCCAGAATTTTGTTTTGTTAAATACATTTAGGATTGTGGTCAGCATTTGTGGTACGGCAGGCCACATATGATTGCTGGGGTCCTCTGTAAATGCCATTTTGAATCCTAGTTGCTCCTAATCTGATCCAGCTTCCTGCTAGTGCACCTGGGAAGACAGAGGAAAATGGCCCTGTGTACCTGGGTCCCTACCACCCTCATGTGGTACCAGGATGGAGTTCCAGGCTACGGGCTGTAGCCTGGTACAGCCCCGCCATTGTGACCATTTGGAGAGTAAACCAGTGGATGGAAGATCTCTTTCTGTCTCACCCTCTTTCTCCATCACTCTGCCTTTCAAACAAACAAACAAATCTTGAAAAAATACAGTGAGAACTGAGCATAAATTCCTTAGTGTTTATAGCAAATCTGGAGATAACATGATTTTAGCTATCAACTTAGTTTTTAGCCCAAGAAAATTGAGTTTGATTAGTAACTGAAAGTTTGGAAATATCAAAATAGGGCAAAATACTAAAACAACTGGCAATATTTAATTAAGAAACATTTATTTGCTAGTAGAGATGATTTGTGGCTGCTCAAATAGTTATATCAGCCCTAGAAAGTGGCTTTACTTTGGCTATTTTACCTGAAGCACACACTATTCTCAGTGTTAGAAATCACCAATTAGATTTCATATTTTTCTAAAATTTATGTATTTATTTGAAAGGCAGTGCATGGGGAGAGACGGAGAGAGAGAAATGCACAGAGAGAGACAGGAACCCAAGCACTTTGGCCATCATCTGTTGCCTCCAAAGCACATTAGCAGTATGCTAAATTGAAAGCAGCTGGGACCAAACCCAGGGACTCCTGTTTCACATGCAGTCATCCCATGTGGTGTCATAACCACTGCCCCACACTGCCCTCCCTTCATTTATTTTTATAAATAAATTAATTGTATGTGATAAATGTAAACTGAAGAAAGCACACAAATGCATGCATATATTTTATTTGTATAATATTTATATATATAATCCTATTAAATAAGAGGTATATGTGCAGCTATAAATAAAGATAAAAAAGTGAAAACATCATTAAGCAAAGTAACTCTTAAAACAAGTGAAGTTTGTGTGTGGTCATTGGAAGCTATAATAAATTGAGGATTGCATTAAGTATACACAAATGTAATTACATATATAATTACACATATCTGTATTTTAGATTGTTACTAATTACTTAGAAAGTTTCAAAAACATTCACCAAGTCAAAGTACTTTAAAAAGTAACAGTGGATATCATGTTATATTAACACTTCTATTTGCAATAGAGTATAAATAAAAACAATAATTCTTCCTTGGAATGGGACATGATTTTCATGTTTTCAGCATAGCAAAGTCTGAAAATCACCAATTATAGACATATTCAAGAAATACTTAAGTTAAAAAAAGAATGAAAAATATATACTAGATCATATATTCAAAATTAAGTTATAGCTCAGTGAGAAGAATGTAAGAGTTAATAATCATTATTTTTAATGAAAGATACCATGAAGTATGTGTGTTAGAAATGTGCATTGTTTCTGTAATGGACTCAAAAACAATTTATGTAAACTTCAAACTTAGGGATTGCATTTTATAATGATGCTTCAAATTAGAGCCCACAGCATGCTAGTGGTTGGCTTGATATTTGACTGTCTCATGAGATTTTCTTGGTACCAGATCACAGACCAGACTGACACCTATGACTGTCATACATGCAGCCAGGAAGCAGGAATTTTCTATTCTTTCTCAAATGAGAATGCTGCAGGTAATCCTGGACATATGCAGGCAGCTTAGCATCTACTCTGATTCAAACAAATAGAAAATCTCATCACCTGGTGTTATGGAAGGAAGTGTTAAAATCCATGCATCTTTACTGTCTCAATAGATATATGAATGCACTTAACAAAATTCAATAACATTTGTCAGAAATATGTCAGCAAATTAAAAAGACGGGGAACTTACTTAACTCGACAGAACCTATGGTGATTATGACACTAAATTCTGAATGGCTGATGAATGATTTCTCCTAAGGTCACCAAGGTAAGGATGTCTGTTCTCACCATTTGTGTTCAAGATTATACTGAAGTATTAGTGCAAATATTAGGGGAAGGAAAAGATAAAAGCATATAGAATAGAAGAAACATCACTGCTTCTATTCGTAGATGTTATGATTACCTACATAGAAACCTCCCCCCAAAAAGTTCAAATCAAACATGACATTTTCAAAGTAACAGAATGGGAGTTTAACAATCAAATATAGGTAAAATAATAATCCAAAAATAATTAGTGGAAATATAACTTACAATATCATTTCTGTAAAAAATATATGATTCACAATATAACAACAACACAAAACTATGAAGAATTTATCTAACAGAGGCAAATGCTGTTCAGCTGGTTAAGTTGCCACTTGCAATACTGGCATCAAATATTGGAGTGCCGGTTCAAGTCCTGGCTTCTATTTTTCTAATCCAGCTTTTTGCTAATGTACCTGAGAAGGAAGCAGAAGGTGGTCCAAGAACAGGGTGTCCTGTCACTCATCTGGAAGATGAGGATGGAGTTCCTGGGTGCTGAGTTCAGCCTGACCCATACGTAGCTATTGTTGCCATTTGAGGAGCAAACCATGGGATGAAAGATGCCTGCCTCCTTTCTCTCCCTCTCCCTCTGTCTCTGTGTGTGTGTCTGTCTCTCCCTCTCCCTCTCTCTCTCTCTCTGTGTGTCTGCCTGTCTCTCTCTCTCCCACTCTCTCTCTCTCTGTGTCTGTCTGTCTGTCTCTCTCCCGCTCATTCCCTGCCTTTCAAATAAATAAATATCTTTTAAAATAATATATCTAACAAAATACGTGCAAGATTTATATGATGAAAATTAAAAATCACTGGTGATAAAAATCAACATAGATGCAAAGCAATGGAAAGATATGTATACAGATTGAAAGACTAAACTTAGTCACAGTATCTATTTTCCACAAACTATCTATAGAATCAATGCAATATTCATCAAATTCTCAGCAGGTATATTTAATGGAAATTCTCAAGCTAATCCCAAAACGTATATGGAATTGCAAAAGCCTAAGAGCAATGTAAATTATTTTTTTAAAGCAAAGATTTGATTTAAAGACAAACTATAAAGCTGAAGCAATCAAGATGAGGTGGCAATGATATAAGGGCAAGCATGTGTCGATGGAATAGAGGATGCAAACAAAGATCTACACCTACCCTTAAAGAGTAAATGGACATTGTACAGCTGTTAATTTTCAGTAGTAAAATATCTATGTTTTCCAAAAAATGATACTACAATAACTGGGGACACACACTCAAGAAATGAGTCTTAATGCCTACCTTCCTTCTTACACAGTCAGCTGAAACAGATCCCAGGCCTAAATGCAACATATAAAATTGTTACAAATTCTATGTCAAATAACATCTATGAGAAAAAGTTTCTGAATATGGTTAGGAAAAGATATCTTAGGTAAGGCAATAAGAGAAATACAAAGGAAAAATACCAAAAGTCCTTACTTATAAATTTTACTAACTTTGTTTTTCAGAAAATACTTAAAAAACTAAAGGAATGATCTTGAACATTTTTTCATGTGCCTGTTGGCCCTTTGCATTTCTTCTTTTGAAAAATGTCTATTAAGGTCCTTGGCCCATCTCTTAAAAAATGTTCAAGATCACTAGCATTCAGGGAAATGCAAATCAAAACCACAATGAGGTTTCACCTCATCCCGGTTAGAATGGCTCACATTCAGAAATCTACCAACAATAGATGCTGGAGAGGATGTGGGGAGAAAGGGACACTAACCCACTGTTGGGAGGAATGCAAACTGGTTAAGCCACTATGGAAGTCAGTCTAGAGATTCCTCAGAAACCTGAATATAACCCTACCATACAACCCAGCCATCCCACTCCTTGGAATTTACCCAAAGGAAATTAAATTGGCAAACATAAAAGCTGTCTGCACACTAATGTTTATTGCAGCTCAATTCACAATAGCTAAGACCTGGAACCAACCCAAATGTCCATCAACAGTAGACTAGATAAAGAAATTATGGGACATGTACTCTATAGAATACTATACAGCAGTCAAAAACAATGAAACCCAGTCATTTGCAACAAGATGGAGGAATCTGGAAAACATTATGCTGAGTGAATTAAGCCAGTCCCAAAGGGACAAATATGATATGTTCTCCCTGATTGGTGACAACTAACTGAGCACCAAAGGGAAAACTGGTTGAAGTGAAATGGACACTATGAGAAACAGTGACTTGATCAGTTCTTGTCCTGACTGTTGATGAACAATGTAATACTTTATCCATTTTAGTATTTGATTTTGTCCTAGTACTATTGGTTGAACTCTGTAATTAACACACAATTAACTTTAGGTGTTTAAATTTTAACTGAAAAGTGATCCCTGTTAAATATAAGAGTGGGAAAAGAGAGGGAGGAGATGTACAATTTGGGACATGCTCAATCGGACTTACCCCAAATGGTGGAGTTAGAAACGTGCTAGGGGATTCCAATACCATCCCAACAAGGTGGCATGTACCAATGCCATCTCACTAGTCCAAGTGGTCAACTTCAGTTCACAATTGATCACACTGATAGGTCTAATAGTCAAAGGGATCACACAAACAAGACTAGTGTCTGCTAATACTATCTCAAAGAATTAAAAAGGAGAGAATGATCCAACATGGGAAGCAGGATACACAGCAGACTCATAGAATGGCAGATGTCCTAAATAGCACTCTGGCCTCAGAATCAGCCCTTAAGGCATTTGGATCTGGCTGAAGAGCCCATGAGAGTATTGTAGGCATGGAAATCCAAGACACTCTGGAAAACAAAACAAAACAAAACAAAAAAACTAAATGAAAGGTCTCTGTGAGTGAGATCCCAGTGGAAAGAATGGGGCCATCAAAGAAAGAGGTACCTTTCTCTAAAGGGAGGAGAAAACTTCCACTTTGACTATGACCCTGTCGGAATAAGATCAAAGTCGGCGAACCAAAAAAGCTTCCATAGCCTTGGCAACTCATGACTGGAGCGTAGGGAGATTACTGACGCCATAAACAAGAGTGTCAAATTGTTAAGTCAACAGGAGTCACTGTGTACTTACTTCTCAGGTGGGATCTGTCCTTAATGTATTGTCCAGTGTGAAGTGATGCTATAACTAGTACTGAAACAGTATTTTTACACTTTGTGTTTCTGTGTGGGTGCAAACTGATGAAATCTTTACCTAATATATACTGAATCGATCTTCTGTATATGAATAATTGAAAATGAATCTTGATGTGAATGGAATGGGAGAGGGAGCAGGACACGGGAGGGGTGCGAGTGGGAGGGAAATTATGGGGGGGGACCGATTGTAATCCATAAACTGTACTTTGGAAATTTATATTTACTAAATAAAAAAACTGAAGGAATGGTAAAGGGACAGCAGAATGAAATACAATTATTTTTAACATATATATGGTAAGAATTTTTCCATTTATATTAAGGATTCTTATAAATCAATATAAAAAGCCAACCAATTAGTAATAAAAATGTAAATTATTTGAACAGACACTTCACCAAAAAACAATAAAAGTGACAAATGAAATTATGTCCAATATCATTAATCATTAGGATAATGTAAATTAAGATTACCATGAGATATTACTATTTATCTGTTATAACACCTAAAATAAAAGTAAAGATAAGGTAAACTAAACCATGTTCTGGAAAAGATGAAGAACAAACAAATTATCATACATGTCAGATGGGAATATAAATTATTTCAGCCACTTTGGAAAATGAGTAGACTAATTTTGTAAATTTGCACACGCACTTATTGTCTTATTATACAATTCTATTAATAGGTTTTCACTACAAAGATGAAAATGAATGTCCGCACAAAATCTGTTCACAAGTATTTCTAGTAGCTGTTTTTCTAACAGCCCCAAATTGAAAACAATTATAATGTTCATTGTGTTATATCCACTCAATAAAATGCCACTGAACCACAATAACAAAACAGAACAAGAAACAGATATATGTAAAACAAAGACTGAATCTAAAAACCATTATGCCAACTGAAAGAAATCAGACTTAAAAAAGCTACTTATAATGTATCACTGGATTTATATGAACGCGTGAATAACACAAAACAAAAACAAAAATAAGATTTGGCCCTCCCTGGACCTAGGCCTCCTGATGGAAGCGGACTGGCAAGAAATGGGCAAAAAGAATTTCTAGCTGGTTGAGATTTTAAAAAAATTTTTGATTGTGCTAGTGGCTATTTATGTAAAAATTTACCGATGCCTCTTCATATATTAGCAAAAGTGATAAATGTCACCTTATTAAATTATACTGTAAAAATGCACACTGAGAGTAGGATTTTTAAAAATATTTTATTTATTTGAGAGGTAGAGTTACAGACAGTGAGAGGGAGAGACAGAGAGAAAGGTCATCCATCCGTTGGTTTACTCCCCAACTGGCCACAATGGTTGTAGCTGTGCCGATCTGAAGCCAGGAGCCAGGAGCATCTTCCTGGTCTCCCACATGGGTGCAGAGGGCCCAAGGACTTGGGCCATCTTCTACTGTTTCCCCAGGTCATAGCAGATAGCTGGATCAGAAGAGGAGCAGCTAGGACTAGAACCAGCACCCATATGGGATGCCGGTGGCACAGGTGGAGGATTAACCCACTGCACCACTGTGCTGGCCTCTGACAATAGGATTTTAAATATGGATTTTGAGAACCCATTTCTGTGTCTAACAATAGCATTCACAATCAATAACTTCTCTTTCTATGTCATATAGTTTCTTCTTCCCACATTTTTGGAAGTTTCTGTAGATTGCTATTTCCACTATTTTTCTGTAAACTCAGCACTACGTACAAATTTTATATCCATCCAGCATTTTAAATAGAAATTAGATATATTTTATATCATCTCATTTAACATATATAATTATAGTCATTGCTGAACTGTGGTCTTTTACTACATTTAGGCCATCTTCTATTGTTTCCCAGGCCACAGCAGGGAGCTGGATCAGAAGTAGAACAGATGGGACTAGACTCAGTGCCATATAGATACAAGATATCTTAGAGAACCTTATATCTTAGAGATTTGCATAATAGCTTATATGGGTAGATTTCAATCCTTATCATTGTGTGTAAAAAATAGAAGCAAATGGACTGGCACCGCAGCTCACTAGGCTAATCCTCCGTCTGTAGCGCCAGCACCCTGGGTTCTAGTCCTGGTTGGGGCACCAGATTCTGTCCCGGTTGCTTCTCTTCCAGCACAGTTCTCTGTTGTGGCCCAGAAGGGCAGTGGAGGATGGCCCAAGTGCTTGGGCCCTGCACCTGCATGGGAGACCAGGAGGAAGCACCTGGCTCCTGGCTTCGGACTGGCGCAGTGCCATCCGTGGCGGCCATTTGGGGAGTGAACCAGCGGAAGGAAGACCTTTCTCTCTGTCTCTCTCTTTCACTGTCTGTAACTCTACCTGTCAAAATAAAATTTAAAAAAGAAGCAAATGTAAAGTAATTTAGTTTATTATTGGGCACTTGGGTGCTCCCCATTTTGACAATTTCCATGTTGTAATAGTAAAGTGGACCCCATTAGAGATACTTTTTTTTTGTTTTTTAAAATTTATATTACTATACAGACAACAGATTTCATGTATTTCATGTTCTTAGAAGATAACCATACTTCCCTTCCTCCATTCATTACTACCTGGTTCATTCCTTCCTTTTTTCCTTTAATTTTTACAATAACATAATTTCAATTTACTTTATAATCATAGGCTTAATGGACCGCTAGCCATGATGTTCAGTAATTAAAAAGTGTCCCTTTTAAAGGTAGCAGAGGGTGTATCAAATCTGGGGCTCACCTATTGTTCAGTAGGTAAACTACTATGTGCTACATGCTGTGTCTCTGTTGAAAAAAATACCATCAAGAAATAAGGAAGGACACAGTCTTTAAACACTAAATGAAAGTGTGCTAAGCCTTCACTAAACATTTTCTGGAAAAATCTTCCTTCACATATGGACAAATTATTTTTAGGATTATAATGTTGACATCATCTTCATTCTCCCTTTACTGCAAGTTTCTGTGTCTTGTTATTTAGTTTAGTTTCAAAATTATGCAGCCATTCCATATGCAAGATTATTATTCTAATTGTTTGTACCTAGCCATATAACATAGCATTCTACTTAACGTCATGAAAACAGACATAATACACAGGCTAAATGTAAGAGTGTTTTGAAAAGTTCATGGATAAATGAAATTAAAAGATGTTTATTTTACTCAACAAAATGTTAAAATCCATGTATAGCTTATAATACGAAATTGTCATGAATTTTTACAGATCTCTTGTATATTTTAACACATTTTACTCAAGTTTTGGAGAGCCAGATAAATTTACCTAGCTGCCACAGTAGCATTAGAAACACCTAAAGTTGTGTGTTACTTACATTCTTTCAAAATAAAAAGGCCCTGGCCTGGTGTAGATTCTAGTTGCCTTTTGATATCCAGTGGTAAAAAACAGTATCTCTATTTCCTCTCTTGCTGATTTATTTTCAAATTTCTCTCATTGCTCAATATGGAACATTTAAGTTCTCTCAATAAATTATCCATCTACACATTCAACACTGGACATATTAGGTAAACCCAAAGGCCGGATTAAATCTTACATGTGGCTAATTTGTACTGACCTCACCATGATAAATAGTAAACAGAGGTGGCAGCTTCTTTAGTTTCTAACTGTTCAGAGAGCAAGCATGACTCTTGCCTTCAAGAGGCTCACAGTGTCACAATGTACAGAACTGTTGAGCCATCAGTGGACCAGCACGTAGTGAGAGAATCATGGTGATGCCAAGCAGGAGAGGAATCATTTTTCTTGAGGCATTATGAAAGTCTGCCAAGGGGAGACCAAAATTAGAATGAGTCCCAGTTGAGGATGACTTTTATCAACAGGTAGAAGTTCTCTGAATTTGCAAAAATAAAATGTCCTGGGAGACACCTGCTATAGAGCTCATTAAGAGTCCACTCGGAGGAACTTCCCTGTTGTATTGCCTTCATCAATAAGTGATCAAGTTAGCATAGGTGGTTTCTACCATTCACAACAGGTTCACAGTAATGTTAAAGTAAATCAAAAACACAAAAATGGTGGAAATACTTTTGTCACTATATCCTTACATTATACAATTCATAGCTCCCTCTTATAAAATGACATTTCCTGTCATTACTAGCCATGAGGATAAAAGGACATGTATAATTTATGCACCTATGATGCCAGATAGGATGCCCATGTCCCACATCAGAGTTTAATGTCTGCCTCTGGATTCTGACTGTGACTTGCTGCTAATGCAGACTCTGTGAGACAGCTATGACAGTTCAAAAAACCGGACTCAGGTCACTTACATGGGAGACCTGGATTTAGTCTGTCCCAGCTTCAACTCAGCACAGTCCTGGTCATTGCAGGCATTCAAGGGGTGAACCAGTGGATGAGTTCGTTCTTTCTCTCTCTCTCTCTCTCTCTCTCTCTCTCTCTCTCTCTCTCTCTCTCATATCTCTCTCTCTCTCATCTCTCTCTCTCTCTCTCTCTCTCTCCTCTCTCTCTCTCTCATCTCTCTCTCTCTCTCTCTGTATGTTTCTCTCCCTCTTCCCCATAACCCTCTGCAAAGTTAAAAAATATCTGAGTACAGTTTTGCTTATGACTACTGAGTATAAATGTTTGTGTCTGTGGATAGAGTTAGGGTCTCATCCTTAGACACCAGTCCATTTCTCTGATTGCATGTTTGATCTCAAGACCCTATTTCAGCCTTATAAGGCAGGTGAGTGGGTAGACTCCTTAATACTGTATATAAAGTAATATATGGAAGCAGTGAAGACATTTTCTGTTCAAATCCTTACCTTCAACTAGGCTTCAATACAATAAGAGAAGAGTTTTTAACTCTTCTGCAACAATTTTTTCCCAGTATCCCCTGCCTTTTACAGTCTCAAAGAGGATCCCTACCCAGGTACAATGTCTGGTTTGTGTTCACAGTTTTGGAAATAAAAATTATATTGCATCATGGATAGGATAATGTTTGAATAACTTGTTTCAAAATGCCCTCACATCTCCAGAGAAAAATGAACGCCATATAGTGATAAGGTTTTTCAAGACCACAGATCACCTTGGTAAATGAGACTCTCTGCACAAAACTAAAATAGTACTCTATTTTGTGAGTAGTGAATTTGCCATATCAAGATATTTAGGTACTCACAGGACTTCACTCATGAAAGTTTTCATAGGATATGATACAGTGCTTTTTAAAACCAGGTGAGACGGCCATTAAATGTATCCATTTTATTTTTAGCAAGCACAGAACAGGTGGGAAAATAGTTTAGCTGAAATGCAACAAAAGATTTGATACATTTTTATGATCCTTAGAATAGTCTATTCCTTAATGAATAACATTACCAGAGAGAAAATAAGATTACAATATAATATAAAGCAATCTAATGTTCATCACTGAATTTAATGGATAAGTTATGACAATATGATTTCTAATATTGTGATTCTGTGACTGGTATTACTCTCTCATAATTTTTGAACCTTTTACCACAAATGCTTTACTGAGCACCTTAAAATATATAAAATATAGTGAGCTATAGTACAAGATACTATGCAGTATGTATTCTATTATTAAGATCACCTCACTACCTACTAGTAAAAATGTGTTGTGTTATGAACAGATTGAAACATCCATAATTATTATAATTTTAAAGTACCTTTATTTGTATCTAATAAAGGTTAAGAAAGAACTATATCATAATTGAAAAGTAGGATTTTACAAGTCTTTTGTTTCTAGCAATCATTGAGATATTTGTTCCATGAATGTTTTCCTACTGCCTCTTGTAGAGTAGATTGTGGTATCTGCAAAGAAACAAATAATGTACAGGGAATATAACCTTCTTTTTATAGAAGCTTTAACCTTAAGGGACATTAATTCACAGGTAAACATAAAATACATGAGAACACAACATAGAAGACACTTTCGTGGAGATTAGAGAGACACTGGGGAGACCTGGGAGAAGAGTGTAACAGAAAGCAGCGAGCTGACCTGTTTATCAGGAGACAAGCCCCAGAAGCTGTGTATGAGACCCAGGACTGTGCAGGGCGGATGGATAACCACGTGACAGGAGCATTGGGAGGCTCCCAGTGTGCACACTCAGGAACTGGGGACCACTTTCTCCTTCGCTAGTACTGAGGATTTGCAATTCTTTTCAGCTTGATTCCTTTCAAGTTGTTTGACCAGTTGGAGATTTTCTTTACCCTTGTTTTATTTATTCCATGAGCACTTTTCTCTGACAAATATTCATTTCAGTGTAAATTGCAGGAAAAGAAGTTTTTGGAAATCTCACTGAACTAAGTAGAACTCCATTTACCATACTCAGAAAAATTTCATCAATTAGTTATATATCATTTTCTGAAGCCCTTTGCTGTTCTCTCCTGTGGCGAATCCAATTAACCATATATTAGGCCACTTTAAATTGTCCCACTGATGGTCTCTTCATTTGCCTTTTGTCCTTTTCTTTTTCATTTCAGAGAGTTTCTATTGCTATGTGATTAAATTCACTATATTTTTGCAGCAATGGCTAACCTGTTCTTAATTGCATCCCGTGCTTTTCATCTCAGATGTTATACTATTTTTGATCTCTAGAAGTTCATTTGGGACTTTGCTATATTATCCATGTCTGTACTTTCATACATTTCTCCACCTTCCCAAATATAGAAAACTGTCTCTTTGATGCCATTGTTTACTAATTTCCTATCAATTGTATACCTTTAGGTCTATTTCCAGCAATTTAATTTTCCTCTTTATTTTAGTTCATGTTCTCCTGCCTCTCTATATACCTGATAAAGTTTTATTTAACGCTAGACACTCCAAATTTTAACTTATTTTGTGCTGAATATTTTTGCACCCTTCTAAATGTTCTTAAGCTTTATGCTGGGATGCAGTCAAGTTACTTAGGAAAAAAAAATGCTTCTTTTCAAGACTAATTTTAAAGTTTATTTGGCGAGACCAGAACATCTGTAGCCTAGGTAAGATTTTTTTCCACACTAGGGAGATAATTCCCTTTGGAGTACTCTGACTCAAGTTTTGTCTACTTGCCCTAGTGAGAACACAAATTATTCACGGCCCTATGTGAATTCTAGGGATTTTTCTCTGGTGGTTCTTTCTGTGCTCTTGGGTAGTTTCCTCACATGCATGTGTTGATCAGCATTCAGTGAGTGATTCAAGCAGAATCCTGTGCAAATCTCTAATGTTCCATGTATAGTTTTTCTCTATTATTCTGCCATGTGAATTTTTGCTTCCTCGCCCTTTCAGAATTCTCATCACTGTCATGGAGAGCTAAATATAATGATCAGCTAAATTTCATGATCAGATTCCTGTTTTAGAAAAAAAAATATTTAAAACATTTTACATATTAATCTAGAAAATGAATTAGAAAGGACAGGGCAATTAGGAGATGTTGATTCCAGACTTAGGACTGTGAGGGTCTTAACCTAGGTAGTACTGGAGAGGAGATCATGGGATTCAAAAGTTTTTTTAGGAAGGAAGACAAACAGGACCTGGTTATGAATTTGTAACGGATGGTGAAGGAAAAATAGAAACTCAGGTTGGCTCTTGGGCTCGTCGCTGAGGTTACTGGGTGAAGGTATGGGAAACTCATCAAAACAGGTAATGCAGAATGGAACATAAGACATCCAGGGTACATATGTAAGCTTGGTCTACAGTAGCATGTTGCTATCAAATTAATTAACTACACACCTGAAAATTCTGGACAGAAGTTTAGTGGAGAATTTAAGGAAGAGATGATCAATAAAATAGACATATACACCTTTTCTTCTGTAAGGGTCCCAGGACATTTGCAGAGACTTTGACCCCTACTTGCCACTACACACAGTCTAGCTCTGACTCTAAGCCAAACTAATTTTCTCCTTCGGCTTCACAGTAGAAAGTTAGAAGCAGAGAGTAAGCTTCTAAGCGGAGTTATGTTTTCAGCAGTGTGAAGTGATCACTGATAGCTTTACAAGAGGGACAGGAAAACAAATACAGAAAGCAGAGCTAAGCCCAGTGACCACAGTTCTGCACATATCTAAAAGCTGTGTGTTTACTGCTGTATGGCAACCAAAAAAATATGATTATTTACAGTGATGCCTTTCTGTCATCAAGAATTTTCATTATGCCTATTTATTTTATGAAATGGCTTTCTGATGCAAAATAAACATTTAATAGATTTTTACAACATGATTCCGTTCTAATGGTTATGGTCTCATTAAAACACACAAAATATATTTCTATAAAAACACAAATTAGGAATACTGGTTAGTAATTTCCAGAATGTTATAGGGAGGTAAATTAACAAAAAGGCAGATGAGATGCCCAAAGGGACAGTGAAATCTTTTGAAAAAACAAGAGCAGATGACATTTTAATTAATCCACTATACTTTATAGCTCTCTCCAATTCTCTTGGCCATGAGGAAAAAAAAAAAAAAAACTGATCATGGTCATCTCATTTTTTTTTTTTCAAGTTTATCATTATCTCCATATTTTCTGTGTCTATTCCGGCCCTGGAATTCCAAGAAGTTCAAATACAGGTAGGAATGCAAGTAAATGAAGAGGTGCTTTATGTATAGAAATGTAAACTTTGCAGAAGGAAAGAGCTCACCTTAGCAACCTGCTCATCACTTTTAAATGTCTAAAGGTGGGTCTTTAAAGGATGCTAGGCTATTGATAATTCTAACAATATACATATGGTTACAGAAAGAACCAAGAGAAATCTGTTTCTTTTCCTCTGTGTTACACCAGGTTAGTCTATTCAGAGGGAACCCTGCTTTCAAGGAAGTACCAGAATTCTATGGAAGCCAAACCATACCTTTACTTATTAAACTTCTTATTCCCCTCTGCTTAAACATTCAAAATTGACAGAGTACAGTTCCCATTTTTTTTAAGATTTTATTTATTTATTTGAGAGGTAGAGTTACAGACAGTGAGAGGGAGAGACAGAGAAAGGTCTTCCTTCCGTTGGTTCACTCCCCAGATGGCCGCAACAGCCAGAGCTACACCGATCTGAAGCCAAGGGCAGGAGCTTCTTCCTGGTCTCCCACGCAGGTGCAGGGGCCCACGGACTTGGGCCATCTTCTACTGCTTCCCCAGGCCACAGCAGAGAGCTGGATTGGAAGAGGAGCAGCCAGGACTAGAACCAGCACCCATATGGGATATAGGCGCCGCAGGCGGAAGATTAACCTACTGTGCCAAGGCGCCGGCCAAGCTCCCCTTGTTATTGCAGATGGACATACAGAAAAGGCTGCATTATATCTGTGATATCACCTTTCAAATATTTAGAATCTTATATGATTTTTGTTTCAAAGAAAATTTATGTGTGGCCATATTTTAAATTTCTGACATATCTACCATGTGATGCTCTATGTGACATCATATTTTAAATTTATTTCCAACTAATTTATAGTGAGTAGAAAAAGAAAAAAAAAAGCCCTTGACTGTCTGGAAATGCAAAGAAAAAATGTGAAGTAGTATGTTGCTGCATTAGTTATGAATATTTTTCAAATATTTTATTTAAAATTAAGATTTTAGTGTTATCTTTTAGAATAAGAAGAGTAAGCAAAAGCATATCTTTTCTTTGGATAAATAAAATATATCATATTTTAACAACAGCTGAGCATTTTTCTCATTTAATTAGCTCAATACTCTCTTAATGTAAAGTATTGTTTCATTACATATACAAAGAGGAAGATAGAAAGACAAAGTGAGTTTATAAAAGTTCATAGATGGCATACATCGCCTTTTATTTTATGCTTTATATTCCAGATCCAGAGGTTTTCATTTTCACTAATAATCCTTGATCAGGAATGAGGAATGAAGATGTTAGGTAGCAGATTCAGGAGAATGAGCCGGGTGTTTATTACTGCTAAATGGACTTTTGCCATAAAAAGAAACTATTAATCTACAAAGGAATCAAATGAGTCTCCTGGTATCCCAATGCAGGATGAACATACTGACTAGTATAATACTTCTTTTAAACAATTTGGCTATGACAAATGGTGACACCAAAGGTCAGCCTATGGGTTGCCACTGAACTATTCAAATTGTTGCTAGTAATAGAATCCAGTTTTCTTTAATGTTCTAATGTTTCTACTTTGATTACAAAATGATTGGTTATCTTTTATGGTTTCATTTAGTATAATGAAAAAGTATTTTCTTAATTTTCAAATGTTAGCATTAATAAATTAGATTCATAAAAAAGATTCTGCCCAAGAATACATTTTGATGAAATAGAAATGTAAAACAGTAAAATATGATTATATACTAAGAAGAATAACTATGCAAGAATTTTTCCTTTTCTAGTGTTGGCTTAGGTTATCTTCTTAAAGATAGCATGAAAAACACTTGCAATTAAATATTCTTTTAGTACTTTGTTATTGTATTGCCAATTCTTTCTGCTCCATGTTTTTCATTGGTATCATTGCACATCTACTATTTCCATGGGCTTTCAAGTTTAATAGTTCACATATTCAAGATGACGTAGAACAATGTATTGCATATAATAATTGTTCAATAAATGCTAGGTGTGATAGTCACACTTATTGCTCGTATTTTATTTTCAAATCAATCTTTGTGCTTCTGTTGTAGGCATGTACAGTCTATTTTCTACTTTAAGTAAATCAATTATTGCCCTTTTGGTCTTCTTTTCTTCAAATGTCAAATGAAAATTGATAATCTCCTAAAGGCATGCCATTAGAATAGTCACATCTCTTGCTCCCATAGCTCTCAAACTGAACCTTTTTTATTGTTTCTCTTCAAGGCTTCCTTTAGAACCTGCCTTCAAGTATTGGAAGATAATCAGAATCAATTGAATTAAGGGAAAATCACTAACCTCTATATTCTATTGTTAATATTGGTCAAAAATACAGTCTTATTGGGATTTTTTTCTGTTGTACTCATGACTTGTGTAGATTCTAGTTCTACACTTCCCTAAACATCGGTTACAGGTGTTATTAGCCTTATTCCTGTCCAGAATATCAAGAGCTAAGACTGGGTCTGGGAGAGAGAAATTCTCAGAGCCAGAATCTCCAACAATGTTGACTTCTGAAGGGAGTCACATGTCCCTGTGTCATGGCATCAGCCAGATGATGGAAAATATGAAAGCTGAAGATCAGAATTTTAAAGAAAAATAGGATAGATTCTAAGAACAGAAAAAATAAAAAGACCTGCTTTTCTGATTTTTAGGTGATGAATCAAATTTGGCCACAGCCCCTGTATATACTCCCTTCCTTTCCCTCCTACTTGCCTTCCTCTCCCGCTCCCCTTCCCTTTCCTTCTCTGCACATTCCTTTTCTTTTTTCCTACCTCTCTCTCTTCCCTCTTATCCCTGTGAGGACATCTCTTTTAATCTTGGGTAGGTGTAAGGAATGTCAAACTGATTAAAGCTTAAAATAGATCCAGAGGTGGGCAACTGCCCTAGTGATTCTGATGTCCCTGTCCCATATTGGAGTGCCTGGGTTCAATATTTGATTTCAGCTCCTGATTCAGGCTTCTTGCTGATGAGGACTCTGAGAGGCAGCAATAATGGCTTAAAAACTGGATTCATGCCACCCACATAGGAGGATTAAATCAAATTCCTGGCTCTCTATTTAACCATCAGACTAGTCCTTGCTATCACTGGCATTTGGGGAGTGAACCAATCGGAGATAGGTGCGCTGATAATCTCTTTCTCTCTCTTCTCCCCTCTCTCCATTCTTCCCTCTCTTTCTCAAAAATAAATAATTTTTTAAAAAGCCTCAGATGAGGAAAGTATTCACAATGTTCAGTCTGTATTTCTGTATAACAGCAAAGTCTTATCAGATAGCACCAAAAAGAAAAACATGATGACCATTAAATTATATTCTTCTGACTAGAATTCATGAACAGAATCTATTTCAGAGAGCCTAATCACTTTGGGCAGGCTGCAAAAAGGAGAATTCATCCTGATAGAAAAGTAGGAATGGAAAAATGAGAGAACAGATAGAATTTTATGTTCATTTTGGTATAAAATATATTTTAAAACCAAATTATGCTACCTCATTCCTAATTACTACTTGGCAACGGTTCTTCAACTTAAATGTAATTTGTTGAGGCTGAAAACAAGAAGTGAACCTCTTGTATAATTCAAAACCAATAAATATGTGTCATCATGGGCTGCTTGTGGCAGTTTTATTGCTAATGCATGTAGAAATACCATATTTTGTAAGTCACAGTAAATAGGTGGTAGCATAGCAACAGCAGATATTAGTGCAAGGAAGTACTGATGGCCTTTAATATAGGATGAGAAAGAAGCTCTTTGCACATATATGATTTTGTCTGACCATTGATTACCCCCAGAGAACAGTGGCTGAGGAATAGGATGATGATGGAAAGCTGTGGAAAGTGCAACCAATAAACAAACCCGAGCTGCAGCGTGGTTCCATAAACTATGGCTGCCATGCTGAGTGAGTAATTATGCTATTGCAGAAATGATAAATAATACTACCCTATCTTCTCTGGGAAAATGAAGTATTTCTTGCCCCTCAAATTGCTAAAGGTGAAACCTGCTTTCTGGGACCAATCTGTTAGAAGGGAAATAATCTGACAAGATAATTCTTCTTAAAGGGTTACATATTTGGCTCTTTGGCATGAAAATATTTACTTTATAAATTTTACCTGTACCCTTATGATTTAGTGAGGAGGAAAATAAAGGCTCAACTGAGATTCAAAGATATGTTTTTTAAAATTGGAACTTTTGAATAATATGAATTATGATTGATTATTTGCTTCATTCAATTTTCAACAATAGAAGAATCAAGTAATAGATTAGTTTTTATCATAATATTCAAGATGAAACATAGTGAGAAAACACAATATACAGTCTATGTATGTGTGTGTGTGTGAATTTTGTTGTATACAAAAATTCATCACAGATACTACTAGTAAGTCTAAGCCATCAACTACCCATTGTATTTGTTGGAATAATTGTCAAATATTATTAAAGATTTTTCCTGCTATGTACTTTAGCACAGTTAAATATAGCTCATCTAAGTTGGACCACCACGACTAAAATCCAGCATCCCTTACCAAAACAAATCAGGCTCTATAAAGAGACTCAAAATAAATATAGCATTTATTAAAGAACGTGGAGGAAACAGCAATGAGATATAAGACATATGCACATAACACCATGTTTACAATGCTGTTTAGACCTTTGTCTCTCCAGTGTCTTTTCCCACATAGAGATGGCTGGCCCTCTTTACACTACCTCACTGAACAGGGCTTCTTCCTTCTTGCGCTTCATTCCCCAATGTGTGCAAATTGCAAGCTCTTCACTATCAGCTCAAAAGACTCTGAAATCCCAAGTTCCTTTTACAGCGAGATTCATATCCCTCCTTGACTGTTCTGCTGGGATCCTAAGGAATAAGCTTCTCTCTTCCATCCTGATATTTTCAATGCAACTCATGATTTTTTTCTTCACATGAGACTACAGTTTTGTATTTCTGCTCCTTAATTTCTTTTTAACTTTGGAGAATTATTTCTGTAAACTAAGTATTGCAATCATAGAAAAGAACTAATAGAGTCATATAATTTTAAATATAATTTGACATAAGTGATTTGTTTCAACAGATGCTGTTTGTATGGTGATGATTTCTCATTCTACCTGCAATGAAGCTTAATAACATTAACAGGGCCCTGGAACTTGAGAATCTTTGATCTGATTCCCATGATTGATGCAGGTTACTGAGAGTTAGAGTGAGGAAAAGTGGGGAAAAAAAGGATGAGAATTTTTATTGCAAATCCTTTGGCTTCTGTGCTACCCAATCCCTGACATACTAGTGACATCACCTGTGTGTCCAGTGCTATACTTAATCTGCTTTGTCATCTCAGTCACATAGGGATTAAAGGCAAGTGACAAGAACTACAAAGAACAGACTTCTAAAGGAAGTAGATTTTCTTCTCGGAGTTGAGAACACTGAAATGATGTCCACCAAGTTAATCTTCCCAATTCCTATAAGTTCTTGTTAGTGAAGTCTAGGGAATTTGGCAGAAATCCTAGTATTAAGTTGCACAAGATAAATTTTCTTCTTCTTTGCCACTGAATTCCATATTGATAGTTTTTTTGTCCTTTTGACATATATAACCTGTATCATTCTTTCCCCCTGGTAAAGTTGGGATATTGAATTTATAGTATACATGGAAATGTGCAACTTGTAGCTATTTCCTTAAAGTGCTTCATGGTTAATTAATTTTCTATTCAGATGGTATGTAGCTAGGAACAATTTACCAATGGAACTCTGAAAAATTTTTAAGTGATCAAATAGTTGTATCTCTATGGAAATGAAGTTTTAGAACATTATGTATCCTTTTTTTGGAAACAAAATGCTATCTGAGATATTAAAAATTTTAAAAATTTTTAAATATTTAAATATGGGACTTCCACCATCAAATATTTCTGTGTGTTGTAACAGGAAACTTGTATTTTAGATAATATCTTATATACTCAAATTAATCTAAATTCTTAGTGAACAATATTATATTACCAAAATCACATAGATGCAGGGACTAAGAAATGAAAGCTTAGTATCAGAAGGTTTAAAATTTCTGGATATAACACTATGGCCATAAAGATCAGTCTGTGGATGAGATATAAATATAGGAGTTTAATGACTGGGGTATAAATCTAAACTTATAAAATGTAAGTATGTCCAATGTGAAGACAATCCTTCCTGTATTCATTTCACGTATGCCTATCTCATAAGCATGAATTCCACTCTTTAGACTGTCTCACTAAAGCAGTTTGTATAGTAAATACCACTGGAAAATGTTGTATATCTCTTCAGAATGAAGGCCAAATTGGCTTACAATCTCTCTACTAAACAAACATAGGTGTACTGAAGTCCTGTTATAAAAGATACAGATCCCGTAAACTCATGGGATCTTTCTTGTATTTTAATCCAAAATGTACATCTGTGTCATCTGATCTTTTTCTTGTTGACTTACATCATTCTGAGCTTGAAAAATAAGAGCAAAAAGTTTTGATACTCTGGGTACTGAGAGAAATGTTTAATCTTCTGCCATCATCCATTAATCTATGAGGAATAACTTACAAAAAGTATAAAATTCTCAGAACTTTCACCATTCTAGACATACTTCATACTGAAACTTTTGTGAAATGCCATGGCAGAAGTAAACATTGAGAAAAGTTTCCAGTAGAAGGCTTTCTTAATTCCCAAAGGTCTTTTCCACTGGATTTAAATTTAAATTTTAACAATAAAGATTCTAAGGGAAATGGTTTAAAAGAATTGTATTGTTGAGACCAATTCAAAATGCTCAGAATCAAGTAATTCATTCAGTTGGAAAAGACACCTATACAAAATTGTCAATGTGTCCTTTCCAGCCACAGTTTTATCTCATATTTTAAAACATTACCTGATCCCAATCATTAGAAATTAACTTCAAGACTTTACGTAACTACCCAATAACATAACTTGGAATTAGACAAGCATTATCAGTAAATTATCAAGAAATAATCTGTCTTTATTTTTCTTTTCTACAGTAATGGAAGTATTGTGTTGTCATTTTTTAATACTATAATGAGGATAGATTTCATAGGTACAGTTCTAAGATAACCATACTGCCCTCCCTCCCTCAATAGTCCTCCTTCCTTCCTTTCTTTTTTTCTTTAATTTTTGCAAAGACATTATTTCATTCACTCTATACTCACAGGTTTAATTATCACTAACCATAATATTCAACAAGTACAGAGTAGGAAGATCACAGTTCCACAGGAGTATAAACAAGCACTAAAATGACCATCATATCACAATATGCCCATTTCACCCCCATACTTTTTTGTATTCTATATTAACTGCCACATATCAGAGAAAACATGTGTTATTTGTCTTTTGGGGACTGGCTTATTTCATTATGCATACTATTATTTTTTTAATTTTTTTTATTTTATTTAATGAATATAAATTTCCAGTGTACAGCTTATAGATTACAGTGGCTTCCCTCTCCCATAACTTCCCTCCCACCCGCAACCCTCCCCTCTCCCGCTCCCTCTCCCCTTCCATTTGCATCAAGATTCATCTTCAATTCTCTTTATATACAGAAGATCAATTTAGTATAAAGATTTCAACAGTTTGCACCCACATAGAAACACAAAGTGAAACATACTGTTTGAGTACTAGTTATAGCATTAAATAAAAATGAACAGCACATTAAGGACAGAGATCCCACATGAGGAGCAAGTGCACAGTGGCTCCTGTTGTTGACCCAACAAATTGACACTCTAGTTTATGGCGCCAGTAACCACCCTAGGCTGTCGTCATGAGTTGCCAAGGCTATGGAAGCCTTCCAAGTTTGCCGACTATGATCATATTTAGACAAGGTCATAAAAGACAGAGTGAGGATAGTAACCAATGATCCTAAGAGTGGCATTTACCAGGTTTGAACAATTATACAGCATTAAGTGGGGAAGAGGACCATCAGTACACACAGGTTGGGAGTAGAGCCATTGGTGGTAGAGGTTATGATTACGAAGGAATGAGGCCCAAGTGCTCTAGACAGGGTCTAGAACAAAGGACAGAGTCATTATTAGAGGAGCTAAGAAAGGTGCCGTCTAAGCTACAATTAAGTTTTCTGACTGAGAGGCAAATAGAACCTGATAGAAGGGGCTTGATAATAATCTGGTGGGCTTTAGGCCTTGTAAGTTAAGAGGCCCAGACCTATCTATCTCTTCACATGGGGTATATCCTAAGGGAGGTGTGAACCTCCTGGGGGAAGGCACTCTGTTGACTTTCATTACTTGGCTGGCCTGGGAGGAGAGCTGGCCAGGTAAAAGCAGGTGGCATCTCTAACAAGAAATTTACAGTTCTGCCTTCAATGTTGCTGACCCTACTTGACCATACCCTCAGCTGCAGTGGTCACTTTGGAAGTTGGGCTGAGTGAAGGGCTTTTCAGCTTAGAGCCAATAAAATCTGTGGCTCTGACCTGGGCATCCTTCGACTCCAGGTCAGGTCCATTTCCAGTGATCCAACTCTTGGCAGAGCTGCCAGGGCTCTTCACAAGCTGACTTCTGCTGAAGCCCAGGCTTACCACTTTGAAAGCCACTGCAGTGGACTGGCCTATTGGGTCTCCTTGAGGGCAGATCACTATACAGATCAGCCATTAATAGGCCTGCCACCCATTGCTTCTGATGCCTAGCTTTCTTTTCCTCCTGGTTTGTGTTAAAGCAGACCAGAGGATGCAAGTCAAAGGAGTGCCCAAGTCCCATCTCTAATCTTCGGTGGCCTGAACTACAAGTCTATAGTCACAGGCATGTTCTATAGTAGTTTTTCTAAGGTAGACAATGCCCATGAGGAAAATTATATTCTCACTTTAAAACTTTCTTTCCCTTTGGTCTGAAAGGGAGGTTTTTTCTACTTACTGTATACTTCGCTGATGGCGAAGTGAATCTAGCTATGAGATTATTATTTAAGTTCTTATTTTGGCTATGCTATTACAGAAAAATGTTAGCCATCTCTTTTATAAGGTCTAAAGATTAAATTGTGCGTCCTACAGATTCCTTCATAATAGAATTAGTTTCCTACCTTGAAGAGAATAGAGAAATGAAAGAACAAGTTGGGCTTAGAATAGAGAAATGAGGGAGCAAGTCCTAGATCACTTGCTGACAATAGCAATATCACATGAATACTTAGCAAACAGTTTCAACCATTAGATAACAAGTTAAGAAAACATTTACCAGAAGGTCCAATGCCTTCTATAAATTTTAAGAATCATGTATTTGAAAACACCTCTTAAATATCTAACATGGTGTAGTTTGCATACTATTCTAAAGCAGAGGGTTGTGAAGTGGGTGTGAGAATTGGAAGTAGTGATTTTGTAAGGTGAGAGGTTTCTTCAGCCCTGAAAACTGCTCAGCAATTCCTTCATTTCCCTCTGGTTGACTTCCTATGTAGTTCTTCACATACGTCTTCCCAATATTTTTAGCTCTCCTAAATTTTCAATACTCTTCTTTCTCACTCTGCACAGACAGGTCCACCAACAATGGCACTCCCTCAGCAACCACATTGATTCTCAGTTCTTAACATAAATATTTTGTCCCTCTGTCTTTCTGTAATCCCTTTTCTTTCCTCTTCACTCTTAGGGCACACAGGCCTCATAATTTCCACACCTGAATATTTTGTTCCTCCCTGACCCTGCTGGAACTCTTACAGACTATTGAGACATCACTCATTATATTGCTTTTAACACATACATTCTGCCAAGTATGTAACAAGCTGTGAAATTAATTCCTCCAGCATTAGCCCTCTACCTACTTCCAGGTTAGATAAGAGTGTAAATTAAGAGTGTAGATTATAGAGAGTAGTTGGCATATTAACATGGAATAACCCAGAATGCTACAGAGTAATATGGATGGGATAGTGTGTTTCTCCTTACTTTACTCCAGTCAAGGTTCCCATAAGAAAAGGTAATGTATCAAAGCGTTCATCTTAAAAATTGATAAATAAAAAAATGAAAAGTTGTGAAGAGAGTTTAGGGAAAGCAAAAGCGGAGCATGAAGAACCTGGTACAGACAACAGGGGTTTGAACGGGGAAACAGAGTAGTGATTTTCAGAACTGTAGCTACACAGCCTATGACAGACCTCCAAGGAGAGCTATGCCTTCCAAACAAGAGCAGTGCGACTGACAACCTGAGCCTGGCCAGGGCAGGAGAATAAATACCATGGACTCTATTTCCTCTACATTTCATTGTCCTTGTGGTGCTGTTTGTAAGAAGTTAGAAGACTGCACACAGGGGCAAACCATCACAGTCACACGGCTCACACTGGATCTGGGTAGAGACTGATGTAGAGGGGCAAAAAGAAAGCCTGAGAAGCATCAGTGGAAGGATGTTTTCACAAGAACGGAGAGCTTAATATGTGCTGTATTATTACAATTAATGAGTGGTTTTCAGGGAGTTGGGTCTGCTTCGTGCTTTTAAAGTCTAAAGACCAGAAACTGGCGTAATTTGGAGTCAGGAATCATTTCTTTAGCAGTGAATTGCTTCAGTATCTCCAAAAGTGGAACTAACCTAAAGTCACACTTTCTCTATGCCAATGTATACCGCACAGAAGAAAATCTTAATTGAATTCATCTTTACATAAAGGGATTTTTTGCAAAGAGATCCTGAGAGATAACTAACAGAGGGAAGGACTTCAGGCAGCTAAGCCTGGAGTTGAAGGTCAGAAACATCCTGCCAGAAATGGGAACTGAGGATAGGAGCAGAGGTAGGGACTGGGCACAATCAGAAGCAAGTCTTCAAGGAAATCAAGTGGCCCAGGAAGGCTTCCATAGCCTTGGCAACTCATGACGACAGCCTAGGGTGGTTACTGGTGCCATAAACTAGAGTGTCAATTTGTTGGGTCAACAACAGGAGCCACTGTGCACTTGCTCCTCATGTGGGATCTCTGTCCTTAATGTGCTGTACATTTTGATTTAATGCTATAACTAGTACTCCAACAGTATGTTTCACTTTGTGTTTCTATGTGGGTGCAAACTGTTGAAATCTTTATACTAAGTTGATATTCTGTATATAAAGAGAATTGAAAATGAATCTTGATGTGAATGGAAGGGGAGAGGGAGCGGGAGAGGGGAGGGTTGCGGGTGGGAGGGAAGTTATGGGAGGGGGAAGCCATTGTAATCCATAAGCTGTACACTGGAAATTTATATTCATTAAATAAAAGTTAAAAAAAAAAGATTTAGATGTTTGCTTCAGCCAGAGGGTAACTTTGTATGATGATAATTCTTTGGTTACATAAAAATTTTAGATTTTCTCAATCTTCAACTCTATTATCTTGGCCTAAGTAGTGGCTAGTGGGTAAGACACAGATGTGTCAAGAGAAACAGCAGCTGACCCCACCCCAATTCCCTACCAAAAGTTTCTGAGCCTCAAGTAGGAATGCAATGTGGACTGAGATTTTTACTAGGCTGAGTTTGAATTTACAAGACTGGATTGGAATGTTTAAGCCTACAAAATGACACTGTCGTTTAACGCCTGAGCATACCAAGGAGCGCTATTCTATCAGCCTAAGAATTCATCCAGGGTTGTAGTAAAATTAATCCAAGAGCTGTTTCAAAGACAGCAGTATGGGAAGAGAATGCTATTTTGCAATTTCCTCCACAGCTAGTCCAATTCCTTTAATAAAGTGTAACATTTACGAGATTTTTTTATGAATTTACATTCTTCCATTTCTGCCTGAAAAATCTGCTTAAGTTTCCAACATTCTAAAAATCTTAGCAAGTATTGACATTGACTATTTATCTAGCTAACTTTTTTAGCTCCTTTCTTTCTTTGAAAAATAGTTGAAGTAATGGCCTTGAGTATTATTCCTATCTTTATCTTTTTAAATTATGTTGAATTAATTATTTCAGTATTTTTAATCTCTAATTGACTTTTGTAATTACTTCTATTTGAACATCACCAGGGATCCTACATTGAAAAAATAAAAATCAGTTGCTTCTTTTAAAAGTATGGAGAAGACTGACCTGCTTTCCTAAGGTGGTATTTCCTAAGCCGGCTGCTTTACTTATTCAAAAATAGTGGAAATCCCACTTAACCAAATGATGGGCTGCTTTGTTAATTTTTCTTAACCTATACCTAATTATGGAATAGTTCTCTGGGATGGTTTCCCTTTAAATTTTGATTCTCCAATCCTTTTCTTTTTCTTCCTTATTCTCCAAATATTTTCTTTGTTTTATAGAATTGTAAAATACAAAAATTTAAAGCACCAAGTGTATGAAAGAATAATAGTGAAGCAATCGTTATTCATCTAATAAAACCCAAGGGCAATAAAACTACCTCTCATAGCTGTTCTTCTGGTCTCTCACCATCTTTCTAAGTAACATTGTTATGATGTCATGATTAACATGATTTATTCATTTGAGCAATATTAGCATTCTATACCATCTTCCTCTGATTGCACATTGGTTATACACATAAATAGATTCCAAGTAAATCTGTAAATAAGTTTGAACATAACATTGACTAGCAAATATTTCATTCAGAGTCAATTTGTATAAGATTTCCCTCTCATCTCAGTACAGCTTTTATTTTCCTAGGAATAGGAAGTTCCTGCTTTTAAAAAAGTACTTTTCCAATTACCAATGAACCCTTATTGCACTTCAAAATGATTGATCAGCAATTTGTCTAGGATCTATCATACCTTTGATGTCTCACATTCATTTTTATCTATGATAGTAATTATTATAACTTTCATATTAGAATGTTGTGTGCATAATTTACTTTCACTTCCAAATTAAAAATATTTTATGAAAAGACTCTCATCTCCATCATCATTGTACTCTTTACAGTTTTTATATAATACATATTATTTGAATTGAGGTAGCTAATTTTAAATAATTAAGAGTATATGCTATCATTGCAGAGAATGTGTGAAGCTAAAAATAATTGGTGAGTTATTTCACAAAGCTGCTTATACAACAAATGCTTATGTTTAAAATGTTCTAGTCTATTTCAAATAATAAATGCATTTTAATGCAAAGAGATATGAAGTCATTCATAATAAAAATGCAGTTACCAGTGCTATGAGGAAATTCAATATGATATAAAATGAAATGTCACTTTAAAAATAAATCTGTACATTGGTAATGATTATTAATTTGGTAAAAGTAAACTCCACTAACATTTCTCAGCAAATTATCTCCATGCATAAATGATAATATTTTTATTGATATAATAAAGGGCTTTCACATTTGCTAGACAAGAAGCCCTTTAAAGTATTTTTTTATTCAAAGTGAATGGTTTAGTTTTGATAAAATTAATGACAGTTGTAATTTAGCAAAATATTTAATACAGATTGAATTTATTTTTTTGGTTCTGAATGCATGAATAACTATAGAAAAATGCTACATTTAATAAATTCTTAACTTGTTTTACAGTAATACCTTAAAATCATTAATAAGTAGTGTGAATCATGTCATTGAGATAAAATGGTTAATATTTGATAAAGACATCTTCATCGCTTGATAACCACCTTAATTTCCCATGGTTCTGTATAATTATGATGTATATATGGTCAATATAATCATTGATACCATAAATATTAGCCTGCTGTTGGTCATATAGTATTTTGTATTGTTTATAAACACTTTCTGACAAACTAGTTTGGAGTTATTAAACTTTTCTGAACCATCTCTATTAATACATATGTTTAAACCAGCACAGCGCTCTTATAAAATTCTTTAGGGAAAATAAGGATTAGAGAATTAAAATTACCTGTTTTGATCACTGGCATATATATCTAATTACCCACGCCATCCTCATTCCCCATCAATAGTAACAGAAGAGTTTGCTACTTGCTTGTTAGTTTTTTGTGGTTTCTCAGATCATAAAGATGACTAAATACAAATGTTTGGCAGGTGGGGGTCAAATTAACCTAAATACTTTATCTTCTCTTTTTTCTATGTTTTCTTACAACAATCTATCCTTACTTTGTCACTGATCAGATTATTCAAGCTAATACTTGTGGGAAAAGACTACTTTAGTTTAGCCTGAAGACAGTATGTCAGTAAAAACTTAGAGAGCATTCACTGTGCAAAAAGTGTGCAATTAAGACAGCCAAAGAAATTTGCCTTAAGCTATAGAAGTTACCTAGTAAGAATCAGGAGAGGGGAAAATAGATGCAGAATGTCTAGCTATTGTTCTTAATTCCACTGGTGCTCCATTTGTATGACAAATTTTCATTAATTTTACAGTGCTCATCCCATAGGTAGAATAACTAAAGGTTGCAGGTGACTGAGGCCTTAGATCTTATTTGCTATTAAACTATAGCAACACATAAATGGATGGAGATATTTTAATTTAAATACATATAACACCCACAGTTTGCAAATTTTTCAAATCCTAAAAATGAGTATTAATTAAGGAGAAGGAGAAAAGGAGGGGAGGTCAGGAGAGGGGCCAAAGCCAGGAGCCAGGAACTCAGTCTTGGCCTCCCATGTAGGTGGCAAGAACCCAATTAGTTGATTCATCATCCACTGCATCCATCAACTTGAATTGGTAGAAAGCTGGAGTGAGGAGTCAGAGCCAGATATCAAATCCAGGTACTCCAAGGTACTCCAAGGTCTTATCAACTGGCTCATAAATGATAGATTAAATGTCCACGCAAGGTCTTTATTTCAATTTACAATTGTTCCCCAGTAACTATCGCATTGGTTCCAGGATTTGGAACCCTCCAAAATTCACATATGCTTAAGTTTCATATACAAAAATACTGTAGCATTTGCAAATAATCTATGTACATGGCCTGTATACTTTAAATCATCTCTAGATGACTTATAATGCCTAATACAATTTAAGTGCTACGTAAACTGCTGTTATATTGTTTAGGGAATGATAAGGAAAAAAAGTTATGCATGTGTTCAGCACAGAAGCAACTTTTGTTTTTTTTGACAGGCAGAGTGGACAGTGAGAGAGACAGAGAGAAAGGTCTTCCTTTTCCGTTGGTTCACCCTCCAATGGCCACCGTGGCCGGCGTGCTGCAGCTGGCGCATCGCGCTGATCCGAAGGCAGGAGCCAGGTGCTTCTCCTGGTCTCCCATGCGGTGCAGGGCCCAAGGACTTGGGCCATCCTCCACTGCCTTCCCGGGCCATAGCAGAGAGCTGGCCTGGAAGAGGGGCAACCGGGATAGAATGCGGCGCCCCAACCAGGACTAGAACCCGGGGTGCTGGCGCTGCAATTTGGAGGATTAGCCTATTGAGCCGTGGCGCTGACCCTGAAGCAACTTTTAATTAAATATTTTTATATGCAGCTGGTTAAATCTGCAGATGCTGTACTCTTGGATATTGAAAACTGTATTCAAATTTCTCCTTAGTTTCATATTGGTCTACATATGTACCTTCTTCTTTCTCTGCTCTCTATCCACAATTCCTTCCACATTAGTGATAATCTGATAGTTCTAGATTGGAAAATGACTGGTGATTTTTAAAATCATCTTCTAGACTTAATTTATTGATACTTTTTATGTTTTGCTAATTTATTAACCAGTACCTCCTCTCTCCAGTTGATTCTGCTTTGTTAACATTTGTGAAATACTTAATTGATTTTGTATTGTACTTTTCTGTTAAAGCACATTAAAAATTTAAAGCTATTTTTATATTTGTATTCAGAGCAGTTTTTCTGTAATCCATAAGCAAGATATGAAACATATTCTCTAGTTCTAAAGACATTCTGAAAATTGAGTTTTTATTTTTACTCAGTGAAATTTAATAGAAAATTTAAAAATTAAACAATGCCTGTTAAATATAAGAGTGGGAATAAGAGAGGGAGGAAATGTACAGTTTTTTTAATTTTTTTATTTTTTTATTTTGACAGGCAGAGTGGACAGTGAGAGAGAGAGAGAGACAGAGAGAAAGGTCTTCATTTTCCATTGGTTCACCCTCCAATGGCCGCCGTGGCCGCCGCGCTGCAGCCAGCGCATTGTGCTGATCTGAAGCCAGGAGCCAGGTGCTTCTCCTGGTCTCCCATGGGGTGCAGGGCCCAAGCACTTGGGCCATCCTCCACTGCACTCCCTGGCCACAGCAGAGAGCTGGCCTGGAAGAGGGGCAACCGGGACAGGATCGGTGCCCCGACCGGGACTAGAACCCGGTGTGCCGGTGCCGCAAGGCGGAGGATTAGCCTAGTGAGCCCTGGCGCTGGCCTGCCCACTTTATCTTTTATGTCCTTAGAGAATGAATTTGAAATCTATTAGTATTGCTTTGTGTCTACCTTTTTCTGTTTGTAGTTACTAAATTTATTGTAGTTATTGCATTATGTCTTTTGAAGCTATACTATTTAATACATAAAGATTTATCAGAGATAGTGCTATATTATAGCATTTTACTTTAAACTATGTTTCTCTTAAAATGTCCACCTTTAAAGTTCAATATTTCAGTGATAAAATTTTATAATTCTTTACATAAATATACCCAATATTTTCAACAATTTGGGGATCTAGATGTGGTAGTTAAAAATATTGTTCTCGGCCAGCACCGTGGCTTAACAGGCTAATCGTCCACCTTGCGGCGCCGGCACACCGGGTTCTAGTCCCGGTTGGGGCGCCGGATTCTGTCCCGGTTGCCCCTCTTCCAGGCCAGCTCTCTGCTGTGGCCCAGGAGTGCAGTGGAGGATGGCCCAAGCGCTTGGGCCCTGCACCCGCATGGGAGACCGGGAGAAGCACCTGGCTCCTGGCTTCGGATCAGCACGATGTGCCGGCCGCAGCGGCCATTGGAGGGTGAACCAACGGCAAACAGGAAGACCTTTCTCCCTGTCTCTCTCTCTCTCACTGTCCACTCTGCCTGTAAAAAAAAAAAAAAATAGTGTTCTCAAAACACAGTAAAAAAAGGTCAATTATGTTATATAATACCTTCCTTTTTAATTATACTCAATATTTGAACTCCAAAAGAATATTAGTTTCCTCATAAATCATCACATAGTTTATCATCCTCCAGATACCTCCCACATAACTTCATATCTACTTTTAGAAACATAGCTACATATTTCCAAAGTATGCCACAATCTTATTATATAGCACATTTGACTTCAAGAGATCATATCTGGTTGTTATTCATTGACAAAAAATTCAAATGTTAAAATCACTTTTTTCTGTATTTATACAGTGGAAGTTTGCTTAAGAAAGCACAAGAACACAAGCATAAATGTCTACATTAAAATGTCCAGTAGTGTGTAAGCATTTAGCCTAGTGTAAAAACACCATTTATGATATCTATGTCCCTCTTTAAGTTTCTGACTCCATCTTCCTGTTAATGAAGACTTTGAGAAGCAGTGGTAATGGCTCAAATAATTTGGTCCCTGCCGTCTTTGTGGGAGACCTGGATGGAGCACCTGGCTCTGAGTTTTAGCCTGGCCCAGTCTTGGCTGTTGTGGATATTTGGGAAGTTAACCAGCAGACAATAACGTTCACTCTCTTGCTCTTCTTTCATTCCCTCCCTCCCTCTCTCCCTCCCTTCCTTCCTTCTTTCTTTTTTTCCTCCTTTCCTCCCTCCCTCCCTTCCTTCCTTCTCTCCCTCCTTCCCTCACTCTTCCTTTTCTTTTTCTTTCTTTATTCTTTCTTTTATCTCTGCTTCAATGTCTCTGTCTCTCAAATACATATAGATAGAGAGATATATCTGTCTATCTATCTATCTATCTATCTATCTATCTAATCCTCCTACCAATAATGTATGTATGTAATTGGTAGGGGAAGTTTTATGGTTCAATGAAGTTTGGGAATTTTTGTATTTCTCATAACTTTTATACTCTTTCTTAGAGATGTAAACATTAATTAACATATTTAAGACAATAAGAAATTTATTCTATAAATATTTAAAAAATAATCTTTTTCAATATGTTTAGCATTCAAGAGAACATTGATAAATGCTAGTATAGAAACATTTATTTGAAAAGCAGTTTCAGGAAGAGTAGATAACTTCCTAAAGTCAATAAAAGATTATTCTCATCTGTAAAATCAAACAAATAGCACTATCCCAAGAGCAAGCTCCTTATGTGGTCATTTTGTGTATTCCCCCACAGTACTCTAACTGGACCACATGTTATTACAATGTGGGAACATTGACTGTTCTGCATTTTCCACCTTATACTTCAGAAGCTTCTCATTTTGTGGTTTAGTTGATCAATACATCAGATTTTATGTATTTTTCTAGTATCATTTGAAATAATGTACTTCTATCATTCATGACATTGTCTATACCACTAAGCCTTACCCAATAACATAAAAAAACAGTTGTGGTAAAGTGAGCAACAGACTTGAAATGAGAAAAAGGTTCTATCAATGCTGATCATGGAATATTTGGAAAGTCATTTCCTCTGTTTCCCTACACATGAAATGGAGGTAACCATATGCATGACTGTTTTTATAAATTTAATTATATGATCCTTTTAAAGAAGAAAGCAATCCTGTTACATCATTTTGTTTTAGAGTTATAAAGATTATGAAGAGCTTCAGTTGCTAACATCAACACTTTGCCCTTCTGTAGAACTATATTTCATAAAAGGTATTTCTAAAGGATTCTGTCTCAGAAATTAGACCTTGTGTTTGAGCTGGATCTGATTAGTTTCATAGAATAGAGATGTAAAAACTTGAAAAAGTGTTTGAAATAACCTTGCTTCTTAGGATTTCTCCTGCATCCCTTCAATTACTGTGGAAATGGAAGGGTAGAGAGGCTAGAAGATTTACACCAAGTGAGTGACAGACTTGGAAATTGAATCTAGAGGTTTTTCACTTGCCTTTCAAGCCCTATATGCTATACCCAATCATGTTAGTTGCTCACAGGAATAGAAAGATGGCTTCTCTTCCAAAAATCATCTCACCATTTCAGCAACTGGCCTGAAATCTCCATATTGGGAAACTCAAAGCCTTTGTGAACTTAAAAGATTCCTTACTAAAATTCAAATATCTTTGGAGAAGAATATTTTCATGAACATTTAGATTAAATTGCTTTCTGATAGTACTAGTCATTCAAAAGAACAAGATGGGGACAGCATTGTGGCATAGCATTTTAAGGTGCTACTACCAGTGACATTGGTGTCCCATTTGAGTGCCAGTTCAAGTCCCAGCTGCTCCACTGCCAATCCAGCTCCATGCTGATGCACCTGGTAAAGCAGCAGAAGAGGCCTAGTGCTTTGACTCCTGCCACCCGTGTAGGAGACCCCAGTGGAGTTCCAGGCTCCTTGGCTTTGGTCAGGCCCAGCTCCAGCTGTTGCAGGGATCTGGAAAGTGAATTAGTGGATGGAAGATCTCGCTGCCTGTCTCTCCCTCTCTCTGTGTTACTCTGCCTTTCAAATAAATAAAGAGTGAACAAGAAAGCAAGAAAAATGGGATGACAACAATACAATTATATTGGCTGAGTGAGAGCTATTAGGGTTAAGATTCATTGCTTTGCTCAAATTCTTGAAAATCAAACTCCTACACAAAGCACCAAGAATGCTTCATCAGGTGATCTTTCTCAGGTCTCATTCCTCCTCCTGTTCACACTAAGTCTTACAGTTTTGACATATTAAATACTAATTTGATGCTTCATAGATATGGTATATTGTCTCACATCTCTGTGACATTTTCACATGCTATGAACAGAGTTTCTGTACAATTATTTTTCCTTAACGGTTCTTTGACTCTAGAAAACCTTTCTTAATATCTGAGCCCCTTTAGATAGTCAGATGTCCTAGTCCTTGCCAACAACCCTTTTGCACTTAACTGTTTTGCATTCTCATTTCTTCTTTGTTGACAGAGTCTACTGAGGGTATCATAATGATTAATACATGTAAAGAGCTTAGGAGAGTTACTGACAAATAAATGTTGTCATCATTGATTTTGTAATACCACATATAAATTATATTTCTGTCTTTTCCACTAAACTATGGACTACTTTGCGGCAAATGACATCATGAAACATTGTATGTGATGCTGCCATTGTAGCATATCAAGTTAAGTCTGTAATGCCAGCATCCTGTACCAGATCACTGGTTTGACTCCCAGTTGCTCTGCTTCCAATTTAGCTCCCTGGTAATGTGCCAGCGAAGGCAGAAGAAGATGGTCCAGGTACTTGGGGTCTGACCACCCATGAGGGGTAACTCAGATGGAGTTCCAAGCTCCTGGCTTCAGCTTGACCCAGCCCCAGCCATTGTGGCTATTTAGGTTTTTAAGCAGTCAATGGAAGACACTCTCTCTCTCTCGATCTCTCACTCTCTTTCTCTCTCGCTCACTTTCTCTCTCTCTCTCCTCCTTCCTTCTCTCTGTAATTCTGCATTCCAAATAAAAATAAACCTTTAAGAAGAAAGAATCACTGTATCCCAGTAGTTATGTTTTATATATACCTTGTGCTTATCATAATGTGTATTATATAGAATAAGATGCTAATGTTCTTTCACTAATTACCAGGGTGAATGCTGTTGGAAGGAAGAATGTACTATTTATATGATGCAATCTGGGCATGATGAAGCCAACATTAAGTGGTATATGTTTGCCTTTGATGCAAGAGTTGAAATAAGATAACACTAAATAAGGAGACACGATGATATCATCTACAAGTTTCCAAACTTTATAATTTTCTCAGCAATAACCCCCCTTGGTTAATATGTTTTACTGGCCTCACTGAATAAGTCATTCTCTTATTTACATCAGACTTATGCAGAATATAATACTTAGAATAAGTTTGAATTATTTTCCATATGCATTCACATCTCTGAGAAGTTAATAAATTATTCTATTGATAATTATTGAAACTCAATATTTATGGAAAGTTTACACAAATGTAGATATTTGCATAATTTCTGATGTGCTTTGAAATGGCAGTTTTCAATAAATATTGAAATTAGGTGATAATCACTAGTATTATGTATTATTTATCACATTCAGATTGCCATGGATAGGGATGCCCTTTTACACATTAACCTCCCTTCAAAGAGCGTAGAGAAAAGATCTAATTCCAAATGTGGTATTATTCTTCATACCATTTCCATCCTTCATTATTTAGTATAGAAATATATGCATACTCTTGGGGTACTAAGGGAGTTCATTTTTACCTGCTCACATCTAAAATAACTGAGCTAAAAATATTCTCCTGGTTCCCAATGCAAATAAGACTACCATGCAATTTTCATAGTTGAATCTTTGAAAGTTTTGTAAAACTTAAAGCTCTAAAATTTGGGATCTCGCAACAGAAGCAGTGGAAATAACCTGTCTTATGTACTGGCATAAAATATTTACCAAAAAGCATGGCATTCTCACCTCTGGAAACACTTGCATAGCCTAACTGCCTGACAGAAAGACAAGTGCTTTTAAGAGAGGATATAGAATGCCTTGAAGATCTTAATAACAATTAGAATTTTCACTTCAACACTTATTACAGAAATGTTTAGAATAAATCCTGTAACTAGAACATAGTTCTGGGTTACAATGTCATTTGAACAGAGATTGGACTGATAAATGTGACAATAGGAATTTTGAGGACTTCCAATGGATTTCATTTTATAGATATTCAAGAAAGAAACTCTAAGATTTTTGAAGACAGATTTTTGCCATAGAACATATTTTTTATAACTTACTTCACTGGAACTTGAATATGGATTATTTCCTTATCTCAAGCATGTATTTCCTGCGATGTTGGTGGTGAAGATATTGGTCATAAACTGTCATCTTAGCAATTGTTTCCAAAGGAAAGAACAAGAGTGATGATCTCTGGCTCCCCATGAGTGACCCAGTCACGGAATCACAGGCTGGTTGTCCATGGGTGAGTCCTTCATGGAGACACAGCCTAGCTGTTCATGTGTGATCAGTCAAGAAGTCACAGTCCATATCTCCATGAGAGACCCACTCAGGGAGTGCATCCTAGGTCTCCACAGGTGATCTTGTCATGGGGTCACAGCCTAACTCTATGGGACACAGAAAGGGAAAATCCTCTCCTCCCATCACTTTCTGGCACAGGCCTCCTGTAATTGATTCTATTAGTTATTTAGTATTTATTGGTCATAATTATATTTTAACATATCTGGTTTTGAAGAATGTAACTTTATATGCCATTTACCTCAGTTCTTTATTGAAGCAAAATCTGACTTTATTATGGCTGTAAAATTATTTTAGATTTTCATATATTGGTTGGCTTTCTAAACTGCCCAGGAACATCCGTGGATATGTTATATTCCAAAGAAAATATTGTAGATGATATCTCAGAGCAGAGAAATATACCTAGATTAAACAAAACTATATTAAGGCCATCTTATTTTTCTTTTTCAGAAAAGTAAAAGTAAACATGAAATGTGTGTGAGCTTCTTGAGTATGACACTGTTCAGTAGGGAGACAAATAATTGAGGTACTACCTCAGAATTGTCATCATGATGGTTTTCAGCTAACCAGAGTGCATTTCTTTGATGCTTCTCCTACCTGAAACAGGAAAGCGTTTATAGACTCTCACGAAGGTTTCACTGGGAAAATTTGGATTATATGGTAAACTGAGCAATGCTACCTTGTAAAATGGTTCAGAAGCAATGAATAAAATCTCTGGATTAACTGTAGTAAAGTGAAATAAAGTGCCTCTATTTATTTTCTTCCATAAAATAGTTGTTCTTTAAGTGATCAAATGTCCATAGCCATGATGAACACTGAGACTGTTTATTTTACCTGGCGATGATTCTAGTTTAGTTCAAAGTTCAATAGACATATTGGTTTTTTTTTTTTCCTTTTAGGATATAAAATTCAACTTTACCCAAGGAAATGTTAAGGCTATTTTTACACCAAACCTCAGTTTTAATACCACTGAGATCTTCACATACTTTCACTAGTGTGAATCTTGTGTTTTTCTTACTTAAAGGCTATCATAAAATGTATTTGAAAATTGGATGCTTGTGCCTCACAAAGTTTTCGTGAATGAAAGTCAGGCAACACAGCAGGAGCATAAACCTTCTTATTGGCACTGGTTCAGGTCCATTACATTAACTGGCCTCGTCACAAAGCACTCTATTTTTTGCTTACACATTGAATAGTAAATGAAGGTTAGATAAAGTTTTATCTAGTGAAGCAAAAAATTTGGCCATTTCCTGTGTTTTGTTTTACTTTTCTTTTGAATCTTAGCACAAACATGCTAGGCAGAAATTATTTTTCCCATTGGAAAACTGAAAAAGAAAGGAGGTAATAACTTGTCAAGATAATAAGTGCCAGAATGCATATCTTCCATAACCACTCATATCACTTGCCCTTTCTTCTTTCCTTCATTTTCTCTCTCTGCTTAATATATTTATTAAGGGGGCCACAGCTGGGCTAATCCAAAGCCAGGAGCCAGGAGCTTCTTCCGGGTCTCCCAGGTGGGTGTAGGGGCCCAAAAACTTGGGCCAGCACCACAGAGAGATGCTTAACCTGTGGTGCTAGCATCCCATATTGATGCCAGTTTGAATTCAGGCTGCTACACTTCCAGTCCAGCTTCCTACTGATGGTCATTTGGGGAATGAACCAGCAGTTGGAAGACTCTCTCGGTCTCTCCCTCTCTGTCTATAACTCTACCTCTCAAGTAAAAAAAAAAAAAAAAAAAAAAAAAAAAAATCTTAAAAAAATATATTTATTAAGTACCTATTTCATGCTAAGTGTTTTGATTGCTTCTAGGGTTTTGGATATTTGACACTTTCCTTTCCCAAGTTCCTCAAAGTAACCAATGTTCAAACATAAGCAGTTTTATTATTACTATAGAAAAAGAATGATGTGGCTGGCTGTGGCGTAGCGGGTGAAGCCACCAGCTGCAGTGCCAGCATCCCATATGGGTGCCTGTTTGAGACCTGGCTCCTCTACTTCCAATCCAGCTCTCTGCTATGGCCTGGGAAAACAGTGTAAGATGGTCCAAGTCCTTGGGCACCTGCACCTCTCCTAGCTTCAGATCAGCGCAGCTCCGGCTATTGCAGCCAATTGGTGAGTGAACCAGAAGATGGAAGCCTTTCCTTCTCTCTCTGTGTAGCTCTGCCTTTCAAATAAATAAATAAATCTTAAAAAAAATGAATGAATGAATAGGCAGCATTTTGGACTTTTGGGAGGATAACTACATTTAAGAGCCATTTTGCCATTTATAGAAAACAGTAGGAATTTTTCAAGACAGGAAAAACAGACAAGGTTGGAAATGGCATGCAGGACTGAAGAATTTCAGAAGCAAATGCTAGAGGCAAGAGCAAAGTTACAAATTTAGAATACCACAATTAGCACCTGTACAGTATGACTGGAATATCAAAAAGACTTGTGATGGAAGAGGGTGGGCAATGTAGACTTAATTGATTTATGAAGGTCAAGATGATCATGTATAACAAAAAAATGAATGTTCAGATAATAATTCTGTGCAATATCTTCACAGATGAGGTTATAGGGCAGAACACAGCTCGAATTTAACACACATGTACAACAAACCCATATGGGTGACAGCTTTTCTGCTTTAAGCTGAATTTGAAAAACATTACTTGAGAACCTATGCTTTATAACAAATAGTTCCTTCCACTCCCCATTATATTTGAGAGCATTCATAATACAAAGTTTACTACTGTTTGCATTTAAGTTCACAGCTTATATGTAGATAGAGGGAAACTATTTAAGATTTTAAACTTAACGTGACCAGAAGTATGTCTTAGAATTGTATTACGTCATGTGCCATTGTCTTTTAAAGGAAACAAGCAGTTCTAGGCAAAAGTATAAATGGAGGAAGAAGTAGTGAATTCCAAGCTGATTTGGAAGAACTACAAAGCTGTTTTAAAGTATGCACATCTACACGGGTTCAACATTTCTCATGTTGTGCAGGTAGCTTGTATTGTGTTTAAGATGCCACTTGAGATGCCCACTTCCCATATCAGAGTGCCTGGGTTTGAGTCTCAGGCTTGCTCTCCACTCCAGTTTCCTCTAACGTACACCTTGGCAGATGGCAGGTGACTGTTCAAGTGGTTAGGTCTCTACCACCAGGACTGAGTTCCAGGATCCTGGCTTTAGCCTGACCCAGCCCTGGCTGTTGCAGATCCTACAGGAATGAACCATTGGACTGGAGTTCTCTCTCTGTGTCTGTGTATCTACATCTGTTTCCTCATTCCAAATAAATAAATAAATAATAAAAAATTAAACTTTCTCATCTGTAAAATGAGGAAGTAAGAACAGAGCATCAAAACTTATTTAAAATTCTAAACTGCAGGAGAAACTCTAACAAGTCAACTATTGAAATGTAAAACTCTCACAGAGAACGATCATGATTAATTGTTCAGTGTGCTTTATCTCTGTACAACAGTGATGAAGTCTGCATTTTCTCATTATAAAATAAGATAGTGAATTTTAGGTGTCAGCTTGACTAGGTAAAGCAATACCTACAAACCTGAAAAAACATTATTTTGAACATGTATGTGAGGGTTTTTCCAAGGGAGAGTATCATGAGAGTGAATGGACTATGTAGGGAAGAACTGCCCTCATTGTGGGTCCCAACCATTGGTTGGGGTTCAGGAAAAAATAAATACAGAACGGGGGACAGCACTGTGGCACAGTAGGTTAATTCTCCGCCTACAGTGTCCGCATCCCATTTGGGTGCTGGTGCTAGTCCCAGCTGCTCCTCTTCCAATCCAGCTTTCTGGTGTGGCCTGGGAAAGTAGTAGATGATGGCCCAAGTCCTTGGGCTCCTGCACCCATGTGGTAGACCAGAAAGAGGCACCTGGCTCCCGGCTTCAGATCAGCGCAGCTCCGGCTGTTGCGGACATTTGGGGAGTGAACCAACGGAAGGAAGACCTTTCTCTCTGTCTCTCCCTCTCAGTATCTGTATTTCTACCTTTCAAATAAATAAATAAAATCTTTTAAAAAATTAACACAGAATGCAAAATGGTGTTTCTAAGAGCTAGGTCAAACTTGTCTCCTGCCTTTGTACATCAGGACTTCAGCCTTGCTGGTCTTTGGACTCCAGGACTAACACCAGTGGCCCCTTTGCAATTACTTATGCTTTTGGCCTCCAACTGAGAGTTACCCTCTTTGCATATCTGGTTCTAATGCCTTCAGACTTGGATTGGGCCAAGCTTCCAGCATCCTGGGATCTCCAATCTATAGAAGACCAGCAATGGGACCTCTCCAGTGTCATGATAATGTGAGGCAACTCCTCAGATAAGTGGCCCTTTATATACCTATACATCTGCCTATCTATTTTATTTCTATATAGAACCTGATTAAAACATTGTATAATATTAATAAAATAAAATTCTTAATAAAATTTCCCATGTGGACATACAATATGTACACATATATAACATAACATAATAGACCAATATAGCAATTTTAATAACAGCTTTTAAAATCTTTAACTCTTTTTGTAAATTGCCAATTGATTTGAATTGCTTTTTGTTTTTAGTAACCTCAGTTATTAAAAACAACAATTTGAGAAACAGATCATTAACTTCTATAAATGATGTAGTGAAAAGGTTTGCAGAAACATCTCAGTGTTCTTTTAACAAAAAACTGAATTTTTTTACATTCTAGCATGATGTTTGTATAGTGACTCCTAATCATATTATATTGTGATTGTTGCATTTATGAATATCTCTATATCTATCCATTGCTTTTTCAGAATACCTTGTTTGCTGGCCATAGATCCAGTCATAATTATCATGAAGCAACAGGAGAAAAAAATATTCAGCAGTGGTAACAAATAGATCTATATACTTCTTGCCAGCTTGCTAATGTACAAATCTCACTGGCACTGTTTGTCTACATACCTTCTTCTAACTCATAATATGGAAAAGTAGAAATTGTGAAGCTAATATGAGATACTACAGACGTGATAAACTGTACCCTAAAAATAATAACTTTTAAGAATAACATCAAGTAAAATTAACACTAAAGTAATTACAACCCATCTTTTTGACAATCATTTGAATACTTTCTAAGAAGCCTAACAAAGAGTTATTTAATTCTTCACAGGAATACACCTGGGTTAGATTTTGTTGTTTGCTATTGGGTTATACACTAGATACCATGAAATTATATTTTAACCTGTCTGATAGAAAAGACAACTTTGTGAGATACTAGCCAGTTGTATATCAACTATTTTTGATAGTTTTTACTTTTATTAATGATAATTTGTAGTCAATTAATTTATTTCAGAGGTAGAGAGGTAAGAGGAGGGGAGACAGAAAGGAGACTCCCGTCTTCTAGCTTGTTCTACAAATGCCTAACACTGCTGGGCCAGGTCTCCTAATGTGTGTCAGGAAACCACCTATTTGAGCAGTCATACACTGCCACCAAAGGCACTGAAATATGGAGTGGAGCTGGGACTTCAACCAAGGTATTCTGATGTAGGATGCAACTACCTAAACCACAGAGCCCAACACTCACTCCAGTCTCCATGTTTTTTTTTTATTTTAAATACTTTTTTATAGGTACAGTTCTAAGAAGACAACCGTACTCCCTCCCTCTACCCTCTTTCTCTCTTTAATTTTTACAAAGATATAATTTTAATCTATTCTATAATCACAGGTTTAATTCACCACTAATCCTAATACTAAACACAGAAAAAGAAAGAAGGCCACATTCCCATGTGAAATAAGCCAGTCTTCACTTTTAAAATGTCAATAAATTTTCAGTTCTTCAAACGCCCTTGAAGCCAGTGTCAACATCTTTCTAGTTTCTTGATAATGAGATAAATAAATTTTGGATGTGTATTTATTTTATACTTACATGATATATCTTTTTAATCTGTAACACTGACAATCATATTTATTGGACACTTACTAAGTGTGTCGTTCTAAAGACTTTAAAAGCATTATCTACCTTAAATTTCACAACTCTACAATGTAGGAATTACTGGCATCATTTTCTCAGATAAGGAACCTGAAGGCTTGAAAGGTAAGTTAAGCATTTTGTGTTAGTGGTAATCTATTTTCTTCCTATTTGTCCGTTACTTTTTTTCGGCACTTGGAACACAATGGTCAATTTAAACAATGGTTCTTATTCTCACGGAGTTTAAAATATAGTCAATATAGGGGAGAATGGAGACCGAAAGATAATAAATTACAGGCAAAATAAACAATACTTTATGCAACTTAGATTAAAATTTAGCTGTGTTTGCTTTCAATCACCATAATATAATCACTCTTTTGTATCAGTATTATAAAAATCTAGGTTACTACAATTATCAATTATCTAATGCTCTGTGGGCAGCTTACCTTAAATTGCAAAAATGAGAATTTTTATGGAAGATCATTGGATTATTTTCTCCAATGTTTCAAATCAAACTTACTTAACTCTAAATGTTATCTATATATAATTATGTCAATTGAAAATTCACATTTTGAAATCTGATTATTGTACACAGCCCTTGTTCCTCTTGAGGAGCAGTGGTTTTTCAACTTACTACTTGTTAAATTCTTTATTTGGTGGAAGGTTAAATTTGTGATTAGAAATAAAAGTTAACAATTGAAAGTATGTCATTGTAAAAATTAAAAGACAGGGGCTGGCACTGTGGCATAGTGGGTAAAGCCACAGCAAACAGTTCTGCCATTCTATATGGGTACCAGTTCAAGTCCCAGCTGCTCCACTTCTGATATAGCTCTCTGCTATGGCTTGGGAAAGCAGTAGAAGATAGCCTAATTCCTTGGGCCCCTGCACTTATGTGAGAGACCCTGAAGAAGTTCCTGGCTTCAAATTAGCACAGCTCTGGCTGTTGCAGCCAACTGGGGAGCAAACCAGCAGATGGAAGACCTCTCTCTCTCTGCCTCTCCTTCAATCTCTGTAACTCTGACTTTCAAATAAATAAATATATTTATAAAAAATTAAAAGACAAAATAAGGAAGGAAGGAAGAGGGAGGGTGGGAACGTGGGTGGCAGGGAGGATAGGGTGGGAAGTATCATAAGTTCTTAAAGATGTATATTTGAAATTTGTTCATCTTATATAAATAAACATTTAAATAAAAAATAAAATAAAGGTAAAGAACTGTGCATAACTACATTAGTTGAACATTAGGCACTACATTAGATGAACATAAGTAAGAATCTTTCCTTGGCTTATTAACCATATCTTGTAATAGAAAGGAAGCAGAAAATATCTTCTTTCCATATATATATATATGTGTGTGTGTGTGTGTGTGTGTGTGTGTATTCCTAATTTTCATTTTTGTTTCCTTACCCTCTCTTAGGAAAATTAGAATTTGAGCAACATTTTAAACAAAAGTCTTGTTCTGAAATAAAACCATGATTTCTGTAATGAGAGATAGTATAATTAAGCCTTTGTAAACAGAATTGTAGGTATAACAAGTGGGTATGAGTCTAAATATGTTGTTCTACTCCAGAGGCGTCACTACAGATAGTTTTATTAGTCTTGGGGAAGAGTAATATCGGATAGCGAATTTTGCATTTTTCAAGATAATGTTTTTAAAAGAAAAGCAGTAATCCCCAGTTCCTTTTTTTTTTTCCTAATATTATCATTTTATGGTCTCACTCAAATTGCTATCATCCAGATGACTTTTCCATATAGTCGCATATGGCCATGATAATGTTTGGAAGTTTCAGAACAACAAATCTGCCTACAAAATGCAAACATTTGTCAACTACTGAGATTAATCAAAAATTTCCTTTATAATTGATAGAAATTCCAAATATATAACAGCAATTTGTTTTTAAATGATAAGTAGTTTTGCATGAAGCTTTCCCAAAATCATTACTTTGGATTTTAAGCTAATAGTTTGCGACATGTTTGAAAAGAAATTCACTGTTAGACCTACAACTTTCTTTCTTTCTTTTCTTTTTTTTTTTTTTTTTTTTTTTGGACAGGCAGAGTTAGACAGTGAGAGAGAGAGACAGAGAGGAAGGTCTTCCTTCTGTTGGTTCACCCCCTCAAATGGCTACTACGGCCGGCGCTGTGCCAATCCAAAGCCAGGAGCCAGGTGCTTCTTCCTGGTCTCCCATGTGGATGGAGGGCCATCCTCCACTGCCTTCCCGGGCCACAGCAGAGAGCTGGACTGGAAGAGGAGCAACTGGGACAGAATCCGGTGCCCTGACCGGGACTAGAACCCGTGGTGCCGGCGCTGCAGGCGGAGGATTAGCCTAGTGAGCCATGGTGCCAGTCTAGACCTATAACTTTTACATGGTCAATATGATAGTCATGTTATTTCTATGACAAGAAAAAAACAAAATAAAACAAAAAAATTTAAATAAAACAAAGGGTGAAAACACAAAATAGGAAAACTTGTGATGTAACCCTTCATTAAACAGAGAGAAAAATCAGTGTTAAATATCTAGGAAATGGCTTCCAGACCACAATAGTCAATGAGAATTGTCATGCTCTGTAAAAAATATTAAGGCAATTTGTAGACATGGGTCTTTTGCAGGAGAAAGCACCATACTCAGCATATAAGTCTCCATAAATGTAATGGTTTGGTCTGAGGTACTCAGAACTAATTGCTCAAAGACTGAACTCCTTTTTTTTTACCAAATTTATAAAAAATACATTAAAATTGTAATCTATTAGAATTTAAAAACTTGTTTCCCTTAATTACTGCACATTTATTTATTCTAATATAAAATAATATTAGACTGCCTTCACTTGATTTTCTAGCTCTTTTATTATTGATTAAAAATCTACTATTCTATTTCATTTTTCATTCTTTCCATGCTCCTTTAAAAGAACTCCATGCAATCTTTTTTCCCCTTTGGTGTTCTAACAATATATTTTGTAAAACTAGTGAATACAACTGCTCATTTATTTTTCGGCTCTCTGTGATGCAGAAATGTTTCAAAGGGATAAATTACAGACAGAACTCTAATTTAACTATTTGCAAAGTACTACCCCTTTGCCAAAACTGATTGAACTTCAAAGTCTCCTAAAACATCATACATAATTTATTTTAGGGGAAGAAGACAATAAAATCCAGGACAAAGGCCAGAACAATGGGATTTTAAATAAGCTATAGTGACAAGCAAAGCATTTGCTTGGAGATGAATACACTTTTTATCAGTCAAACCACTTTTTTAAAATTTATAAATCTGGTAATATTGTAGGATTACTGATCACAAGGACGCTTCTTTTCGAGTATAGAAAAGAGCAAACAATTCTTGTTTTGATTTGATTTTTTTCTCTTTTTTTAAACTGTTAATTTAATTATTTCATAATCATACATTTCAATCAGAAATTTTTAATTGGCTTTTGATCGATATACCATTACAGGCTTTTTAACAATATTCATAGCTGCATAGCATGTGTGTTCAATAATTAAGTGCTCTGTCTGGGAGATGTAATGAGACAAGGCCTCTTATCAACATACAGTGACTGCTTGAAGTACAATAATACTTTATGCCCAAATTGCATTCAGATTCCTTAATGAAGAGTCAGCAAGACTCAGCAATGCACTTAGTGCTACACTTTTTAGATGAAAAAAAAAAAAAAACCTCCCAAATATTGAAAACAGACATTCGTTTTGTGTGGAAAAATCTATATGTGAATATCAAGATATAAGTATAAAATGTAAAGACTTAGTAATGGATCTTCTCTATTGTTAAGTATCTACTAACCAGCAACATTGAAGTGAAGTTCCTTAGGAAGGCTGAACTTTTAACACATTCTGTGAATGTTCATTGAAAAGCAATTTTCTTGATTAAAATGAAACATTATTTTCATAAATTCTTCACTAAGTTTAGCAAAATCAGCACAAAAGCAAAAGAGTGTTCAGGAAATTAACCCTCACAGTGCACAGCTTCAGTTTGCTTGGAAGGGAAGGGGCTCTGGGGCAGGGGCGGAGCAGATGCTGTCAGGAAGAGAGGAATTAGTTTTAGAATAAGGAAAAGCTGTAATGCTAGAAAGACGTATCTCAGCAGCCAGGATTTCCTCGCACATAAGAATGCCCTGTTTTCACAACTAGTTCTTGGGTATTTCTTGGGAATAGAGTTGTTGAAATTGAGACCTTGAACCCCACTATACCAGCCCATCTAGATAGTTCATACAAACAATGCAATGTATGGTAAACAGCTGTCTTTTTTTGTAGTGTCAGCAGCTTCAGAGACTGAAGTCAACCTTGTTGACTACGCTGTACACAGGCTCAGATAAGTTCCCTTAATAGACAATACTTTGCACATGTTGCCGTAACTAGTGAGAGGAGTTAAGTATACCCTGTGTGGTTCTACAGGGAGATAACTCCTGGAAATCTGGAGTTGCTTTCCTCCAGCCTATGCTATGTGGACCTTTTTCCTCTACTGGTCTTGCTTTGTTTCATCTTGTTGAAAACAAAACAAAACAAAGCAAAACAAAACAAAACAAAACAAACAAACAAAAAACAAAACTATGACTCTAATAGTTTCTGAATGTTGTCTGTTCTTTTAGTGAGTCCTCAAGTCTGGGTGTGTTCCAAACACAGTTCTTTTCTTGAGGATTTGTTTTGACGTGTTGAATTGGATCAGTAATCCAATTTTCTTGTTTGAATGGTTGCTGGAAGACTACGTTCCGAAAGTATAGTCTGCCTTCAGAAAGTATCCCAGACTAGCTCTCTTTATTGGACAATAAAGTGTGCAATACAGTGTGCAAGGGTATGCAATCTTTAGAAGAAAGAGATTACACTGGTGTGGATGAAATAAGCGTCTAAATAAAATAAACTGTCTTATTATGACTTTATAGGTCATAAAGAAATTTGAACAGCTAGTTGACTAAATAAGCCAAGTTTGAAAGTAATCATTTAAGTAATTATAATAAGTAAGATAAATAAAATCTAATGACTATCTTCTAGGTATTGTGCCCTGAAGGATATATACACATATATTAAAATTCCTTCCAGCATTAAATGGAAGTGATATTTGTACATAAATGATCTATGAAGTGAATGTTATTGTGCAGTGGGTTAAGGCCACTGTCAGTGATGCCAGCAACCCATATGAGCACTGGTTCCAGTTCTAGCTGCTATACTTCTGATCCAGTTTCTAGCTAGTGCACCCAGGAAAGCAGCAGAACTTCTTCAGCTACTGCCACCAACGTGGGACACTCAGTCCCTGGCTTCCACCTGGCCCAGCCCCTACAGTTGTGGCCATTTACGGAGTGAACAAGTGGATGAATGATCTTTCTCTTTTTCTGTCTTGCCCTCTCTCTGTAACTCTGTGTTTCAGATAAATAAGTAAATAAGTAAATAAATCTTTAACAAAACAAAATGATCTGTGACATAGGGCTAAATATAACAATTAATATTATAAAAGCAATATATTAAAACTCATTTTAAAAAAATAAAACTTGAAGGTATAGAAAATGTCACAGAACAAAATTTACTGCTGTAGACCCTTTCACCCTGACCCACTAGTTTCTAGATGTTTTTCCTTCATGTTTATCTTCTGAAATAAGCTAAATCAACCTTTTGTCTACATAATAATACAATCTAGTACACTAAGCTACAACATATTAAGGCATCCTTCTAAAATTATGTTGACATTTTCTAGTAGCTATATATCTAAAACACACACACAATTCATGTTTTAAGAACTGCATGATATCTTGGGAAGATATAAAAATCAGCAAAATTTGATTAATGTCCTTCAAAAGTTTGCTTTTAGAAAGTGTAAATAATTGTCTTACAATGAAATAAGGTTTGTGTTAACAATGAAGTGAGGAGATAAATTAAATTCAAGACATTGTAAAATTTTCAAAATGCTTTGGGCTAAAAGAAGACAGAGGTTAAAAATGTTATTGAGTCTGAAATTACAACTGATTTCTGGAAAAGATATTTAATATTTAATTTGAGTGGCGAGGTTAAAAGTCATACTCGAAGAGATTTCAGTGACAATGGCAAGTAGGAAACAAGTACAGATAACTATTTCATGACATTTGGTAATAGGGTTGATGAGAGTTGCTTGTAGGTGAGTACAGGGCCCTGGGAAGGCTATTTTCACTCATAAAGGTATGTATATAGATAGAGAATGAGCTGATAAACAGCAAAAGACCAAAGTTAAATGAAATGTGGGAATACTTCCTTGTCACAGGGGTGTTAACTACCCTCTCATCTCTTGTAAAACTCATCAGCGGGGTAGTGGGGATAGCTGCTACCTGCAAAAATGGCATCCCATAGAGGTGCCAGTTTGTGTCCTGGCTTCTTCATTTCCAATCCAGCTCCCTGCTAACAGCCTGGGAAAAGCAGCAGAGTATGGCCCAAGTGCTTGAGTCCCTGCACCCATGTAGGGGACCTGGAAGAAGCCTCTGGCTCCAGGCTTTAGCTTCACCCAGCCCTATCCATTGTGGCCAACTGTGGAGTAAACTAGCAGATGGACAATCTCTCTCTCTCTCTCTCTCTCTCTCTCTCTCTCTCAATGTCTCTCTCACTTTCTCTACAATTTTTTTAAAGATTTATTTTATTTATTTGAAGGTCAGAGTTACAAGAAGAGGCAGAGAGAGAGAGAGAGAGGGAGAGGTGTTCCATCCACTGGTTCACTCCCCAGTTGGCAGCAACGGCCAGAGCTGGGCTGAACCAAAGCCAGGAACCTGGAGCTTCCTCCGGGTCTTCCCATGCAGGTGCAGGGGCCCAAGGACTTGGGCCATCCTCTACTGCTTTCCCAGGCCATAGCAGAGAGCTGGATCAGAAGTGGAGCAGCCAGGTCTCAAACTGGTGCCCATATGGGATGCCAGCGCTGTAGATGGCTTTACCTGCTATGCCACAGTGCTAGCCCCTTTCTGTGTAACTTTAACTTTCAAATAAATAAATCAATATTTTAAAAAAATGGTCACTACAAATAAGTAAAAACACTTACTTAAGAAATCATTTAAAATAAATTGCTCAGCTGGTAAGAGAGTAAATAACAACATGAACAAACAAAAATTAAAACTAAAAATTAATTCAAAATAAGCTGAAAGCACATACAAAGTGATGGAATATATTAAACTATATCAGTGCTTCCCTAAAGTATATGTGAACTACATTCTATTCTACTATTGTTCAAATAATAGCACATCTTTCTGTAGATGATTACATAGATAATTAGAAAACGTATGGATTTGAAAGGTTATCAGTGAGAAAATAGCAAATTCAAGAAAATATTGTTAAAAAACTAAAGTGATCATATAGATAGGATTAAGTGTTATAGTGATCATATAGGGGCCGGCGCCGTGGCTCAGTTGGTTAATTCTCTGCCTGAGGCACCAGCATCCCATTGGGCACAGGGTTCTAGTCTCACTTGCTCTTCTTCCAATCCAGCTCTCTGCTGTAGCCCAGGAAGGCAGTGGAGGATGGCCCAAGTGCTTGGGCCCCAGCACCCGCATGGGAGACCAGGAAGAAGCACCTGGATCCTGGCTTCAGATCGGTGCAGTACCAGCCATAGCGGCCATCTGGGCAGTGAACCAACGGAAGGAAGACCTTTCTCTCTTTCTCTCTCACTGTCTATAACTCTACCTGTCAAATAATTTTTTTAAAAAAGTGATAATATAAATAGGATTAAGTGTTTGGTAATAATAATAGAATTAAGAAGGAACAAGTATTCCAATATGGGAAGCAGTCCATAAAGCAGACTCATAGAATGAAAATCTCTTTAAGTAGCATTCTGACCTCAGAATCAGCCCTTTAGCATTCTGGTCTGGTTGAAAAGCCCATGACAGCATTTCAGGCATGGAAAGACAAGATATTGTGGCTAAAAGTTTCCTACATGAAGGAACTCTGTAGGTGAGACCTCAGTGGAAAGAAGTGGTCATAAAAGAATGATGTACTTTTCTTTCAAGGTAGGAAAGAACTTCCAGTGTGCTTATGACCTTCTCTAAAGAGTGAAGGAATGTGTGCATTCAAAAAGCTTCCATAGCCTGGGCAGCTCATGTCAAGAGCCTCCAGTGATCACTGACATCATACATAAGAGTGTAAATTGTTAAATTAATAACAGGAGTCACTGTGCACTAATTTCCCATGCAGGACCTCTGTCCTCAAAGAGTTGTATTATCAGAGTTAATAATAAACTTTGTTACCAAAGATTTACTTCATTTTAGTGTATCAAGAGGAAGTTATTCTTATGTCACATAAGTTATAGTTTTGTCTAAGTGCTCACAAAAGATGTACCATTCTTGGGTTCTACTTTAAAGTTAATTAAGTTTCTCAAGGAAAAATAATGCTTAAAAAAAGAAAAAAGTAAAGTAAACTTAGATGCAACGACTTTGAACAGCTCTTGTCTTGACTGTTGAGGAACAGATTTTTTTTTGCATAGAATCTGTTGAACTCTTTACTTAGTATAGAGTTAATTGAAAATAGATCTTAGTAAAAAATAAGAAACTGGGAATAGGAGAGGGAGGAGGAGGAGGGGTGAGAGTATGGGTAGGAGGGCGGGTATGATAGGAACAATTACTATGTTCCTAAAGTTGTATTTATGAAATGCATGAAGTTTGTGTTCCTTAAATAAAAGGTTTCTTTGGAAAAAAATTAAAAATAAAAAAATGATATTAAAAAGTACTAAAATCCAGGGGTGGGCATTTTGGTACAGTAGTTGAGACACTGCTGAGACACTGAATTCCTAGGTTTGAGTCCTGGCTCTAGTCCCAATCCCGTATTTCTGCTAATGTGTAATCTGGGAGGCAAAGGTTCATGACTCAAGGTCTTGGATCTCTGCCACCTAGTAAGAGAACCTGACTGAGTTACAGATTTCGAATTTCAGCTTGGTCCAACCCCAGCTGTTTTGGAAATTTGGTGACTAAACCAGTGAATGGAAGTTCACTCTATGTCTTCCAGCCTTTCAAATAAAACCAAATTAAACAATTTAAATAATACAAGCAATGTTACTAATAGTAATAACAAGCAACATTTGATCCTTTTATTGTGTGAATCTGCTGTTCCATTTCAATTCCCCAAGCTAGAACCCTCAACATTACTCTTTCTCTACCCTGTATCCAGTGAGTCAACAAAGTCTGATGATAAATGTTCTTAAGTATTTCTCAATTTAGCCATCTTCTCCTAATCCATAAAACTTCTACATTATTTAAACCCTCTTACATAGATGACTGCTATTTCTTCCTATCTTGTTTCCTTGCTTCCAGTGTTCTGTACTCCAACTCACTGTCTACAAAAAGCTAGAGTAATCCTTATGTCATCACCCTGTTTAACAAGTCCCCACAACCCCAACAAACCATCAATAGTTCTTTTTTGCCAACAGATTAGATTCTAAACTTATTAACATGGCTTCATGATCAGCTCCTTCATTTTCCATGCCCTGCCAATCTCTGTGGACTCATTCTTTCTTATATTGAGTTCCATGTGACTCATCCTTTCTTATATCCTGTTCCATGTCTATGCTTTTTATGTTCAGCTTCTCAAACATATCACATTGTCTCAAATCAAGATCTTTGTCAGGTTCTTCTTTGCATATTTCCCCTCCTGTTTTTCCATTTTCAATCCAACTTTTTGCATCTCTCTATGACATTGACTTTCTCTAGCTAATTCCTTCCTTATCTTCATATTTTAGCACAGACATCTTTTCTCCCAGAAGCCATTTCTATCCCTTAAACACAGTTCTGATGTATATTGATTTTATAATTGCACTCAGTGCACACTATTATAATCTCTAGCCTGTAAGTCTGCATCTCCCACTATATTGTAAGCAGTAAGGTTAAGCAATGTGTCCATTATGTTGAACATTAAATCTCTGAGTCGAACTCAATGCTTAATGTTTGTCAAGCAAATTATGAAGAAAATGTTATTTAGTTCCTAATAAAGATCAATATAGGAAAATCCTTTAGATGGTAAGAATAGTTGTGCTTAATACTACACAGAACTAAATAAATCCAGTATCATAATTCTTAAGTAGCATAAATTTGGTGTTAAAAGTTGGCTTAAAGTCATTATTGATATTGATCAAAAGGTATAGAGAAGAAATTCTCAAAATGACAATTTGTTAGGTGTTAATTTACTTTGAGATGCCAAATATGTTTTAAACTTCTGCATGAGATGTTTGTCATAAACAAGCAATAAATTTACATTAAACTTGCACTCATTTTCCTCATTTTCCAATGACCTAACATAGATACACAAGGATAAAGTGGCAACCATCAGAATTAAGTGTATTCATATTTCATAGGTTCAATCCCATGAGAAACAAATTAGAAATCTTTTAAGGAAATGAAATAAATAAAAAAGAATGTACAAGTTGAAATTTAAAAAATTATATGGCATTCCAAACATATGAGCAATTGGTGAGAGGAAATTAAAAATTAAAACGACAAAACACATCCTGTGATCGTCCAACCTGCCTAGCAACAATTTTTATCCATATGCATTTTATATTCCATAGATTGACTGTGAAATTTAATTAAAAGCAATTATAGAGACAGCTCCTCAAGGCGGCTGATAATTTCACAGTTTGAATTTCTTGAAGCATTTCATTCTTATAACAACAACAACAACAAAAACAAAGATCATGCATCACTAATGGCCATGTCATCAAAGTTTGGCTTGCAGACTAACTGCTTGTCTAGTTCACACACATCTTGTAAGGTAAATTTAGATGGAATGACCTAACCACATTACCCCAGAGTTTAATCAATATACCCAAGTGTATAAACTGAAAATTGACCTTATGCTTCTAAATTTGGTCTCGATGTCCATTCATTTCAGATGAAATACTTAAAGGGGCTGATTCAGCACAACTGGAATAATTTTAAGAAGGCAATCAAATGAACAAAAAATAAAAATATATATATATATATAAGTAAATGAAAAGGCCAGATTCCATAGTGACAAGTTACGTAGGCTATCTTAGGGCCATGTTCTCACAGTAAATCTATGTGCAAAAATGCCAGTGAATGAAATGGAAGCAGAAAATGAAAATGCGTTCTAGTTTGTTTCCAAGAATTATATGGAAAAATAGTTGTGCTTTGCTTCCCTTTGATATTTTCTTATAATTTCTGTGAAGAAAGGAGAAAATCCAAGTCTGATGCCTCCATCCCTCATCCAGAAGCACTCAGTGATATCTGTGGAAATGTAATTGATTTCTTTTTGTTTATTTGATAAACTCAACACTTTAGCCAAGAGGATGTCAGACTTAAATGCAGCTTTATAGTCTTCTAACGAGGCAGTTAGTCAAATATCATGCAGATAAAGTGTCTGTCTGGCTCCTAAATGTCTTTGAAACATGGAAATAAGTGCCCTGGTTAAAATACATTGTTTCTGCAAATGAGCATTAGGAACAGGATTTCCTTTTCTCTACCTCCATGTTGAAAGCATTTCTCCCGCTCCCTGTCATTATGTATCCAGTTTTTGGAGATGCAGATGAAGATGAGGAACATTGTGATATACTTTTGGAACTTGGAGATAACAAATGTAGATACTAATTTTCTGAAAGTATTGAAAACCGTATGAACAGGGACATCCTGTTTTAACATTTTAGGAAAGTCCCTAAGAGAGTATTTATCATTCACAAAATTTACTTTAAAAATAGTGTTGTATCCCCAGAATATTGATTCGTCATTTAAATTTATTGAGTGAACATATTCTCAACTGAAAAATTATGTTAGATGATGTGATTCAATGTACTCAAAACATATCTATCTGAGTGAATAAATGAATGTGTATTCTTAGAAATAATAATGGAGAGATGGGTGCGTGATACAGCAGTTAAGTCACCACTTAAAATATCTGAGTATCTTTTTTGAGTCCTGGCTACTCTGTTCCTGATACAGCTTCCTGCTAATACCTAGTCTGGGTGTCAGTAAGTAATGATTCAAGTACTTGGGTACTGGCCATCCAATGGGACTCCTGGATTGAGCTCTGGGCACTTGGCTTCAGCCTAGCCCTGACCTGGTTTTTATGGATATTTGGGAAAGAGAGCTAGCAGAGAGAACTCTCTCTTCCTTTCTTACTGTCTCTGCTTTTTTTTTTTCTGCCTTTTAAATAAAAAGTGAAGATAAAACATTTTTGTAAAAAATTAGTAGGCAATTTTTGTGTAAAAAAAAGCAGATGAGAACAGTTGTAGGGAACCAGACCGGAGGAACCGTGCCCCTAAGATGGCGCCGACTCCCTGCTTCCGGGTTCTTCCTCATCTCAGGGAGTTCCCGCTCTTGCTCGCTCCTTCCCGCCTTAGATTTCCCGCTCTAGCTCGCTCCTTCCCGCCTTGCCACGAGATTGTCCTATCCCCGCGCTTCTAGCCTATCACCTGATTTGTGACGTGTATTGTGCATATAAACCCTTGCTACGCGGGTGTAAGGGAAGTTCCTGCCCAGAAGAGATCGAAGCTGGATCTCCTGCTTGCCGAGCAATAAAGGAACCCCGTGCAAAGTGTTCGGTCTCTGTCTCTTGCTGGACGAGGACGGCGCCGAGCAGCTGGTGGCCCGTACGGGGAGCTTCCTCTACGTTGCCCGGTAAGTAGAAGGTAAGCGAGGTCAGTCTTACCGTCTGGGCCCCGCGAGTGAGGTATATCTCGTGGTTGGAGGGTGGACGCACCCTAAGATAGCGGACGTGTTTCCCCGCTTTAAACTGAAAGAATAGCAGACTTGTTCCCCCGCTTTAAACTGAAAATAAGATAGCGGACGTGTCTTCCCGCTTTAAACTGAAAATGGGAAATTCATCTAGCCATTCAATGTTGCTTAATCCGTTAAAAGCATTATTGCGTAGCAAAGGGATTAAGGTTTCTAAGACCACACTTGTCAGGTTCCTTGGAAGTGTTGATTTCTTTGCGCCGTGGCTCACCCACGAGGGCCAAATAACTCTTGAGTCTTGGGAGAAATTAGGAAAGGATCTCCGGCGCACAGTTAACGATCCCCAGGAACCCGATATCGACCCCGTTGTTCTCCCCTTATGGGAACTACTGCGGGCGTGCCTCCAAGAGGAGAGGTCGGTGGGAGCGGACCGCCCGACTCTTACGGCGGTTCGCGAGGCTCTCGAGGAAGTTCGTTCTCAGAGCTCGGACGGCGCCCGGGACCTCATACAATTTAAGGACACGGGATGCCAGACTTCCTCACTGGCCTCAGGCTCCGAATGTGGCTCCGCCTCCTCTGAGTCTGAGGGGGAAGGGGACGGCGATCCTAAATCCCCGCCTCCTACGTATGCGCAGCTGCGGCAAAAGTTAAAAGATGCCTGTTTACGCCCTCTAGTGCCTACGGCTCCTCCTATCGATGTCGTGCCCGCCCATCAGATTAAAGACGCAGCGCCTCCTACTGGCGGTCATGTAGGCGTGCCTCAGCCCCATCTAACACCCGTGCCGCCATGGCCATTAAACGTCCCAAATGTGCCACCTTTTTCAGGCAGACAGTTTCATCAACAAGCCTGGAAACAGTTGCGAACTGGCGCTCCCGCTGCCCCCGCTCAGGCTTACCCTGTTTTGGCTTTGGGCACGCGAGAGGCCCGGCACGAACCATTGGACATGACAGTATTAAAACAACTTAAGGCTGCGGTCCATGACTATGGACCCACAGCCCCATTCACATTGTCACTCCTTGAATCAGTCGGCCAGTCCATTTTAACACCTAGCGACTGGACCCAATTGGCTCGGGCCTGTTTAAGTCCAGGCGGCTTTCTTTTGTGGCAATCTATGAATACAGAGTGCTGTCATGACCAGGCAGATGAAAATGCTGAGGACGGCCACCCTACGTGGAATGCTGATATGCTTTTAGGGCGTGGACCTTATCAGGCTGACCAGACCCAATTCCCTAGACAAGTATACAGGCAAATTTCCAACTGTGCCCAACGTGCGTGGAGGCAGGCGTCCAATCCAAGTGACTCAGCTAGCCACCTCACCAAGATCGTTCAGGGCACGGCCGAACCCTTCGCTGATTTTGTCGCTCGCATACTTGAGGCGGCGTCGCGTATTTTCCCTTCCGAGGTTGACGTTCAGCCACTGGTCAAACAAATTATTTTTGAGCAGGCTAATAAAGAGTGCAAAAACATTCTTCGACAATATAGACATAAATCTCTGGACTCCTGGTTAAAATACTGCAGAGATACCGGTGGGCCACTTACTAATGCGGGCCTAGCTGCGATGCTGGCAAAAGTCAAAGAAAACAGTCCAAAATCTAAATCGACCCGACCCCCCATATCTTCAGGACTTTGCTTCCAATGTCATCAACCGGGTCACAGAAAACGCGATTGCCCCAATCTCAGCCATGGGTATTCCACGGCACAGCCTTCAGGCATAGAGCCTTGTCGCCGTTGCCGCAAGGGCCCTCATAGGGCAGAGGTATGCCGTTCTGCTTTCGATATCGATGGCAACCCACTTACAGGTAGCGCCCAGGGGCCAAAAAACGGCCAGAGGGGGCTCCCCAACCCAGCGAGGAGCCCCCAAAATCAAATCTACTCTCAGGTTCCACCTCCCGTGTCTGCGCTACACCCAGTGCACCCTCAGCCCGTGCCACTCACGGGTCCGCAGGCCTGGACCTCCGCGCCACCTCCCCTCTCCTCTTAACTCCGGAGATGGGGGTACAATTAGTGGAGAGCGACTGCTCCGGTCCTCTGCCCCCGGATTCGGTTGGATTAGTGTTGGGTCGGTCCTCCGCCGCCCTCCGAGGGCTAGCTGTGATCCCCGGGGTAGTTGACTCTGATTTCACTGGTAAAGTAAAGATCATGGTTCAGGCCCCTCAGGGACCTTTAGTAATCAATCCTGGAGACCGTATCGCACAAATGTTATTACTGCCCAGTCTTCACTCTTTAATCCCAGCTAAAAACCACATTCGCGGCGCTGGTAACTTTGGGTCCTCTGGCATTAATTTTACCGGCTTACATATGCTTTTAAATGAACGTCCCACTTTAGTGTTGCAGATTAATGGCAAGGACATTAAGGGACTTTTAGACACAGGAGCCGACAAATCCATTATAGCAACAAAGGACTGGCCTAGTACATGGCCTACAAATGTGGCGGAACAAACCTTGCAAGGACTTGGTTTTGCTCATTTCCCAAAAATCAGTGCAGCCTTGTTGTCATGGCAGGATAGCGAGGGTCATAGAGGACAGTTTTCTCCATTCATTTTACCTCTACCCATTTCCCTTTGGGGGAGAGACGTCCTGGCCGAAATGGATGTTGCTTTGGTCACCACTTCCCCTGCAGTACGATCTATGCTACAAAATATGGGTTACGTCCCAGGCAAGGGACTCGGTGTCCAGCTCCAGGGCCACCCTTCCCCCATTGAGCCAAAACAAAGACCAAGTAAAGTTGGCCTGGGTTTTTCCTAGAGGTCACTGTTTCGCCTCCTAAACCAGTGGAGCCTTTACCCATCTCGTGGCTAACGGACGTACCCGTCTGGGTTCCACAGTGGCCCCTATCTCAGGAGAAACTGGAGGCAGTCAACACTCTGGTCTTGGAGCAGGTCAACGCTGGTCATTTGATCCCATCCACCTCTCCATGGAATACGCCTATTTTTGCCATCCGCAAAAAATTAGGTCAATGGAGACTCTTACATGATCTTAGGGCAGTCAACGCACAGATGCAGCCTATGGGCCCTGTGCAACGTGGTCTTCCTCTGCTTTCGGCACTTCCCAACCAATGGCCTGTTATTGTAATAGATCTTAAGGATTGTTTCTTTTCCATTCCATTGGACAAAAAGGATACCCCACGTTTTGCTTTTACTGTCCCCACCCAGAACCAGGAACAACCGGACAAGCGTTGGGAGTGGACAGTCTTGCCTCAGGGTATGACTAATAGCCCCACCATGTGTCAAGTCTATGTAGCCCAAGTACTAAAACCTCTTAGAGACCGATATTCCGACTGCAGGTGCCTACATTATATGGACGACCTACTGTGTGCAGCCCCCACAGCAGAGAGGCTCCTGGCCTTATACAGTACACTCCAACAAGTGCTGGAAGGGGCAGGGCTGCATATTGCACCTAATAAGGTGCAATTGTCGTCTGTAGTTTCTTATCTTGGGGCTATAGTCGCCCCTACTCAAATTAGACCTCAAAAAATTCAAATAAAAATCAATGCTATCTCCACTCTAAATGACTTACAAAAACTTTTAGGGGATATCAATTGGATTAGGCACTACCTTAACATTCCTAATGCTGCATTGCAGCCCCTCTTTAATATACTTAAAGGAGACCCGGATCTTGCTTCCCCCCGAACCTTCACCTCTGAGGCCAAACAAGCACTGTCAATTGTCAACGATGCCCTTAGTAAAGCCGCCCTAAAACGTTGGGACCCTGCGGGAGACCTTACTCTTTGGGTCCTCGACACCCTTAAACAGCCCACCGCGGTCCTATGGCAGGATGGGCCTCTCCTCTGGATCCATCCCTCAATGTCATCTACTAGATCTATTAGTTACTATCCCGTGGCAGTGGCGGAGATAACTCTCCTAGCCATTCAGAGGGCTATCCAACATTTTGGACGCGAACCATCCACCATTGTTGTCCCCTATTCCATGGAACAGGTACGTGTGCTAATCGCTTGTACTGATGCTTGGGCGGTTTTAGTCTGCTCCACTTCCGCAACTATTACAAACAGAACACCCTCTGATCCTTTGCTAACCTTTGTTCAGTCTCACCCAGTTATTTTTCCAAAGTCCACATCCCAAAAGCCCTTACAGGGAGCCCCAGTAGTGTATACCGACGGTTCTAAAACAGGAGTCGGTGCATATGTTGTTTCAGGATCTGTGCCAAAAACATTCCAATTCGCTACTAACTCCCCCCAGGTAACTGAACTTCTTATAGTTAACCAAGTCTTCTCTGATTTCCCCGGACCTGTCAATATTGTGTCTGATTCACGCTATGTGGTTAATTCTGTGTCTATCCTTGAGGCCGCAGGACTAGTCAATTCTTCATCCTCCGTAGCGACAGTTTTCCTCACCCTGCAAAAATCTATTTGGAATTGGTCTGCTCCTTTCTTTATTACTCATATTAGAGCTCATTCTTCCTTACCTGGACCCATGACCACAGGCAATGCTATAGCTGATCAAGCCACACGCCCCATTTGGATACTCCAATTTTCTTCCCCAGAAGAGCAGGCTATCCAGTTTCATTCAGAGTTCCATGTAAACGCAAAAACCCTTGCCGCCAAATTCGGTCTTTCTCGTGCTGCCGCTCGCGATATTGTTCGCCATTGTGCCGCATGCCCTACTTTAACCCCTGTGCCTTCGGTGGGGGTTAATCCCCGAGGATTACTACCAGGACATATCTGGCAGATGGATGTCACCCACATATCCGAGTTTGGGACCTTAAAGTATGTTCATGTGTCAGTTGACACCTGTTCCCAAGTAATTTTTGCTTCTCTGGAGACGGGTGAGCGTACCACCCATGTCATTAATCACTGCCTTGCTGCATGGGCAGCCTGGGGCAAACCAAAAACTTTAAAAACAGATAATGGTCCTGCATACACAAGTAAATCATTCCAAGATTTCTGCACCCGTATGCAGGTACAACATAAAACTGGAATCCCTTATAACCCTCAGGGACAGGCCATAATTGAAAGGGCTCATCGAACCCTCAAGGCTTTTCTCTTAAAACAAAAGGAGGGAATTGCCACGGGCAAAACCCCTCGAATGCGCCTCTCCCTTGCACTGTTTACTATAAACTTTTTGAATTTGACAGATCATTCTATGTCCCCCGCTGAGAGACACATGTTAAAGGAGCCATCTTCACGAGGCTATGTCCGTTGGAAAGATGTCCTCACGGGAAAGTGGTACGGCCCGGATCCGGTATTATGCTGGAACCGAGGCGCGGTCTGTGTCTTCCCACAGGAATCTGGAAGAGAACCTCTCTGGATACCGGAAAGATTGGTCAGAAAAACAGCCCCGCCGCCGCAAGATACACCTCTATCACCTACGGACGACATCTCCCCCGAGATAACCGAGATTACCACGCTCTCACAGGACGACAAATTGCAACAAAACAACGAGACGTGAGATGCACCCCTTCCGCTTCTTCATACTGGCAGCGGCTTTGCTCCCTGGCTCTTATGCGGGCTTTAACTCCAACCCCACTGCTTTACTGCAGAACGTAGGCAACCCTTGCGACTGCAAGGGGGGGACCAGCAACACCGTACTGCAGCGTACTCACATCGCCACAGCTGATTGTGGGGACAAAACTGCATATCTGCCCCTCCAGGGGATCCCCGGCCTACCACGCGGCTACATATGTGTGCCCAAACCCCGCGTTTCTGATCCCCATAGCAAAAACCACTCCTGTCCTTGCTCGACCTTTCAAGAATCCATGCACAGCTCTTGCGATTCCTCATACTTCCAATGCACTTCTGGCGGTCAGTCGTACTATGCCACCCAGTTACAAAGTACTCGCAGGTCCTCTAGTCCTGACCATTTGCCACAGGTAGTCCATTCATCCCCCTACCTCTCAGCCCCCTGTGTTGGTACGCCTGGACAGTGGGCGTGCTGGCGCACTACGGCACCCGTGCATATCTCTGATGGCGGAGGCCCACAGGACCAGCTCCGCCACCAACAGCTAACAAAGCGATTAAAACCCTCGTCCCCCCATCCCTACTCACGCCTCACATATGGACAATGCCTCCATCAGGCACACACCTTCCTCGAGTTGTCTTGTTCCCCCTCTCATTCATTGGGCTGTATCACCCATCCCTGACGGGGAGCGAAAACTGGGTATGCGAGACCAAAGGTACTGCAGCAGGAGTCCACCCGGGGGTTCCGGGGGTCCTGGGAGAGCATATGCATATGCATGCAGGTTCAATTCCCAGCCTGCCCCAGCAAAAGGGAATAAAAACTGATCCCTAACGGAGACATCAGGGGTTGTGGCCAGGCCCTTGAAGTTCCGTAACTAACGGATCACAAGCACGCTGGGTATGCACCTCTACTCTCTGCCTAGTAAATATTCTCCCGGCCCTCATGAGCCAGGGCCGTCGGGGATGTGATTTGTGCAAAAACAAAAGGAGGGAGATGTAGGGAACCAGACCGGAGGAACCGTGCCCCTAAGATGGCGCCGACTCCCTGCTTCCGGGTTCTTCCTCATCTCAGGGAGTTCCCGCTCTTGCTCGCTCCTTCCCGCCTTAGATTTCCCGCTCTAGCTCGCTCCTTCCCGCCTTGCCACGAGATTGTCCTATCCCCGCGCTTCTAGCCTATCACCTGATTTGTGACGTGTATTGTGCATATAAACCCTTGCTACGCGGGTGTAAGGGAAGTTCCTGCCCAGAAGAGATCGAAGCTGGATCTCCTGCTTGCCGAGCAATAAAGGAACCCCGTGCAAAGTGTTCGGTCTCTGTCTCTTGCTGGACGAGGACGGCGCCGAGCAAACAGTGACCAATAAATTAGATGCTGAACAAAAAAAACAAGGAACACATTTTTTGACACTGTCAACTCTGATTTTTATGACCATTTTGAGAGATCTCAGAGGCAACATTCCATTTTACAGTGACTGAGAACGCAGCTCACTAACATTGTAGGAATATATCAAAATGACCAGAAAGATTACTCTATGGAGCAGAGAGAAGCCTATCTTCGGACTTAATCCTAGATCCCATAAGACAGACCTACGCTCACTAAAATCATTATTTATGACAACACAACATCAAATACAAGGTATCTGATGAACATAGAACATTGACTGATTTTACTGATGTCTGTATTGGCCTGGAGATTAGGTATCTGGTTTGCTTTGTTTTTAGATCTCCATCTGAAACATTCAGAAAGGGGACATAAGCTTTGTTTAATTAATTCTGAAGGTGTTTATTTAAGAGGACAGTTAGTATGTGAATTTAATAATGATGTTTAGAAAATGTGGGAAAGCAGCTGGGTCTCTGCCTTCTTGAATCTAAGCAATGATTTGGAAAACTGAGATTTTTTTTTTAATTTCTGTCATTAGACACCTAGATGCATATGTTGGAACACTAGATCTTACACTCTTAACAGTGGACCATATGTTTTCACACCAGAAATACCTACTTAGCTAAAATATAATAATATCTGTATCATTTTATTCACATTTATCTCAAATAAGGAGACAAACTGTAAGATGTACTGGATTTTTTTTTCAGCAAGCAATGATTAATTACAAATGTTTTTCCTGTTAATGGTCTCTTGGGTTTGAAATGATGCAATACTCCATTTAAGATGTGAACAAAGTAGGAATGGGGAGATTTCATTTCAAGTAATTTATTTTTCCTTTCTCTTTTGTATACAGGACAGAATCCTCTGAGTGAACTTGAAGAAGAGTTTTCCCAAATAAAGAAAGTAGTCTGAGAGGTATTTCATTATTGGTTGCAGAAAAATTAGATGGTGTCAGTGATGAGGTTAACAAAGATACAGGAGAGGAAATCAGATATTGAGATAGGATTACAACCCTCAACACCGACAGTGAATTTTTTAGTTGTCATAGTGAGCAGGCACTGGTATAAACCTGGCAGAAGGTAAGACAGACTAAGAGTCAAGGAGGTAGATTATGGTATATCTTAACATTCTTTAAATTTTACTAAAATATCTGTTTTCAGTAAAGGCACTGCACACTCTCCCTCACCTGTGTCTGGCATCTCCACGTACACTGCCATCCAACAGTTTGTTGAACCTTTGCAGAGAGCAAGCTCCTGGTTCTGAGCTGAGTCACACACTTGCTTGCCTGCATATAGTTGGTACTAAAAGTCAAGTCTGGTATCTCATAACAATTTAACAGGGCTTACAATCAACCCTCTTGTTTTAACTCCTCTCATACTCTTATTTTCTAAGGAAATGTATTCTCCAATATCTGAGCTCTCCTGCAGTTTAAGAGTAAATAGATTTTAATTTTTCTGGTATCCTAGAGTTAAATTTCAGCTTCTCTGGCCTATTGAATCAGTTTTCTCTACTCCATTTTTCCAGATATAAAATTTTGTTGACATTGGTATTTTGCTGTTGCCTCCTTTGCTACACTCTTTGTCCTTGTATTTTATGTCTTTTAAAAAAGTTTCATTATGTACATTTTAATGGTGTTTTGGGAGGGCATAGAGATAAATACATTTAAATATAAGTTCTCCCCACTCTCTCTTTAATCCTGTGTAGTCAGACTTTCATCTCCACAAATTTGCTGCAATGCCTTTGTCAAGGTGATAAGTTACTTGCTCATTCAGGGCATCTGGTGGTTGACATCCTGTTCCTCCTTGAACCACTTTCTTCTCTTTACTTCTTGGACACACCCTCCAGGTATTCTTCATCAGATTGGTTCCTTCTTATCATCTTCCTTTACTGCATCCTTCCCCCTCCAAGAAAATTAAGATACTTCTAGATTCAATTCTAGGATCTTGTATCTCCATATTCTAAATTTACTCTTGACTGATATTATCCAGCATTCTATTGCCAAATGCAATGTTGATGATACCCAAATTTATCCTTCCAACTCCAACTTTTTTCCTCAGCATCTGAGTTTTTATCTAATTGCCTAATAGCTTGATGCCCAAGGGCATTAAAATTTTATGTTCACCATAAAGATGAGATGGAAGACCGATCTCTTTCTCTCCCTGCCTTTCAAACAAAATGAAAATAAAAAATTAAAAGAATATGTAAAATTTAAACTGATTTAAACATTCATTTTTTTCCCTTAGCAATCAGCATCTGGAACATAGGAAAGAGTTCTGAAGATTTTAAAAATCTTAAGTTTCTTTTGTCATGATATCAACTTTTTCATGAGTTAACTTAGAGAGTACTGCTACATAAGTCTACATTTTAGTGTGACCTGGTACTTTAGTTTAAGACATAATGTAGAAAGCACAATGCAGTGACATGTGTCTAGAAGGAAATAGACAGTGTTATATCACAACAAAAATACCCATTGGACAACATGATCATTGCTATCTCATTTGGGAAAGCTATTTGAAAGGACAAACATAGTGTATGTCTTTTCTATAAAGATTTATTTATTTATTTGAAAGGCAGAGTTACAGAGAGGCAGAGATGGGGGGGGCAGTCTTCCATCCAATGATTCACTCCCCAGATGGCTGCAACAACTGCAGTTGTGCCGGTCTAAAGCCAGGAACCAGTAGCTTCTTCTGGGTCTCCCAGGTGGGTGCAGGGGCCCAAGGACTTTTTCCCAGGCCATTATAGAGAGCTGGATCAGAAGTGGAGCAGCTGGGACTTGAACCAGAGCCCATATGGGATGCTGGCACTGCAGGAAGCAGCTTTACCCGCTACACCAAAGCACCAGCCCCTAATGCATGTCTTAATCCACATAAAGTGCTCAACAGCCAAGTTCAGTGAGGAAAGAAACAGTGGGATCATGGTGCAGAAGACTCAATTCTGCTTAAGAGAGGAACTTAAAAAAAAAAAGAGAGAGAGAAACACACATCATGTTGAATCCACAACAGAATAAATGTTGAGACTTTTCACCATGGACCCGATTTGGTGGAAGAATGATGAGTTCTAGATATGTCATGAACAGAAACAGAAAAGGAAGTTAATTCAGGAAGATTAGTGGGGTGGGTTGTAGAAATATTCTGCCTGCAATTTTGAGGACAGATTAGACAACCATGAGTCAAGTTGTGGGAAAGAGTTATGACATCACATTGAAAGATTTGTTATGAAACAAACAACTGCTTGTTGGTGCAGGCAGTCTCCTGGGAGCAGTCTTGTAGAATGGATTTGTGCCTGGAATGCTTCCTTACCAAAAGATAGAAAGTCCTCACAGTCTTTGCTTGTCTTGTCATCTTGTATGGGAATATCCTTCCCTGGTTTCGACAACACGTGTACTCTTTCATGATGTTTAAGTGCATGTTTAATGGCTCTCATATATATCCCAAGATTTCTATATTTCAGACCTATGAGGGAGGGGTAGGGCTCTTTCCAATTCACCATGGTGAGCTGCTAACAATAGATGAGATGGAGTTCCCTGTGGAGTAGAACCACCAGCCATGGGGGCCAGTACATAGAAGGGGCTGAAAGTTGTGCATTTATCCGCTGCTCTTGCTGTGAGTACACACTATATCACTTGTATCTATGCACATTGTCTGTTCTCAGAGACACTGAATCACACATTGATACCTTTCCAGGGTGGTAGTTATCTGTCTTTTAATCCTGGTAATACAACTTATCCATGCAGAACAGTGTAAGAGCTAATTTTGTTCTTAGCACATGTATATCCTACAATATCACTACTCATAATCTTTATGAATTCGATGAATAGAATTACCATACTTCACTCATATAGAATGAGGATTAATGCAGCATTTCCCTGGTACATGAAATTCTAACTTCTTTTTCTGTAGATCATCCTTTAGCTAAACTAATTTCACACAAGTGGAAGAACTTTATTGGGTCACCACAGACACAGACTTAATTACCTTGTAGTATATTCATTTGTTGCAAGAATGAAACTGGTGATAAGATTTGGCAAGCAACTTTTGGAAAATTAACTATTTATTTGGCTTGGATTATAGCACAGATGCTATAATAGCAAAATTCATGAATTATTTCTCTATTCCCTAACAATTTCATGATGTTTAAGAAAAAATACTTTTCATGCTTTTAATATAGAAGGAACCAAGATATGATAATGTACAGGGCATAATGGGGCAGGAAAGGGATCCAATTTTGCAGAATAATAGTGAAAAAATAGCCTCTTGCAAACTAGAGAATATTGCTTCTGGCTTCAGGGAGGAAAAAACAACCAGAGCAAATTGTAACATTATGTGTAAATCCATGATGCTTGCGTTCTTGCTGCACTTAACTAATGACTCTCAATATTTCATCTAAATCTAGCCGTTTGAAAGGGCAGGGGAAGAGAGATGTTCTCTTGGCCTCTTTCAAGTCCTAGTGCAGATGGCCAAGGGAAATCTTTGTATGGCTACTTACGTCGGAATTCAGCCTCCCAGTAATAGAGCATACTAGAGTTAACTAAGACCTGCAAGGAAAGCATTTGGTAACCAAGTTCAAGGAAGACTTACTGAACTGACTTGAAGAGTAGATCATTTGGGACAGACAAAATGAAACTACATTTTTTCACCCCTTGAGTTATAACTGGGGAAAAAACCTGCCCACTCCCCCCCTTCACTTCAAACCTATCATTACTTTCTCTTTTTTCCCAGTGTTGAAAGAAAGGAAGGAGGGAAGGAGGGAAGGGAAGAAGGGAGGGAGGGAGGGAGGGAGGGAGGGAGGGAGGAAGGGAGGGAAAGGGATTTATTTTCATTGCACTTTGGTTAGGGTGAGTCTTTTGCTTAGAATTGCAATACTTAGAAACCTGACCAAGAACTTCTTTAGAGGTTAAGACACTTCCTTTGGCTCAATATACTACCAAGTGGTACTGGCTTATTTCACTAAGTATGATGTTCACACCAGGAAATTCTAACCAATGCAGTATCCTAATCACGCAGAAAATGCTGGTAGTATGAAGGGTGGAAATGGCTACAGAGAGACCTGTTTAGGAAGCATGACTGGTTCCGGAAGTGACAGTCTAGGAAGTTTGCCATTTAAAGGGATCAGAATTGCTGGCTCCTATGATAATGGAAAGATTGGATTTGAACAAGAGCTCCTCAGAAAGTTCATGGAAAATGCATATTACCAGTTAATACCTTTTCCTACAAATACACACCACATTAACAGACTAAAGGACAATAAACCATGCTATCTGCTTAGTAGATGCAGAAAAGGGATTCAACAAATTGCAATATCATTTTAAGATCAACACTTTCAAAAATCATGAATATAAGTATAAAGCCCACATACAACAGTCCCATAACTAACATAGTACTTAATGGGGAAAAATTGAAAGATTTTTTTTTTTTCTAAGATCAGGAACAAGACAGGGACACTCACCTCTTACCATTTCTATTCAACATAGAACTGGAAGTTCTTTCATGAGTGATTAGAAAAGGCAAAGAAATAAAAAGCATCTAGCTGGCAAGAAAATTGTTAAACTGTCCATGTTTGTAGACATGATTTTATACATCGAAAACCCTGAAGTCTCCACTGAAAAATCTGTTAGAACTGTTACATGAAATTCAGTTAAGTTTCAGGATACAAAATCAACGTGCGGAAAGAAGCATGAAAAATAATCTATCTTAAAGAAAAACTCAATAAAATAATCCCATTTAGAAGAACTACAAAAAACTTGGGAAAAAAATGTAACCAAGGAGGTGAAAGATCCGTTTATTGAATACTGTAAAACATTGATGAGAGAAATAGACAATACAAGTAAAAGAAACCATACCTTGAGTTCATGGATTGGAAAAACTAAGTCTATACTACTCAAAGCAATCTTCAGATTCAGTATCATACATATTAAATCTTTATATTAAAAATTTCATAGAGCCGGTGCCATGGCTTAACAGGCTAATCCTCCGCCATGTGGCGGCGGCACACCGGGTTCTAGTCCCTGTTGGGTCACCGGATTCTATCCTGGTTGCCCCTCTTCCAGGCCAGCTCTCTGCTATGGCCCAGGAAGGCAGTGGAGGATGGCCCAAGTGCTTGGGCCCTGCACCCGCATGGGAGAATCAGGAGAAGCACCTGGCTCCTGGTTTCGGATCAGCAAGATGCGCCGGCCGCAGCGGCCATTGGAGGGTGAACCAATGGCAAAAAGGAAGACCTTTCTCTCTGTCTCTCTCTCTCACTATCTACTCTGTCAAAAAAAATTTTTTTTCACAGAAATATTTAAAAGCCCTAAATTCATGTGGATACATAAAAGATAATGAATAGTAAAAGTATTCTTGAGAAACAAAATGAAAAAGTTGAATGTATCATATCATACTATCTGATATAAAAATCTACTGCAAAGCTTTAATAATCGAAAGAGCATGGTATTGCCATAAAAATAGCCATATGACTGATGGAACACAGTAGAGAGCCTTGAAATAAAGCCAATAATCTATAGTCAATTGATTTTTGACAAAGGTGTCAAGAATATGCAATGGGAAAAGGACAATCCCTTTCAAGGAAATGGTTTTGGGGAAACCCTCCCACACATACATGCACACAGAAGAGTGAAACATGGTCATCATTTCACAGCATCTATAAAAATCAACTCAGAATGAAGCAAGTGCTAAATGTAACACCAGGAACTGTAAAATATCAGAAGAAAACATAGAAAAGCTCAATGGCAATGGTCTGGGCAATGATTTTTAGGACAATGACAAAAAAATAACAAAGGCAACAAAACAAAAAATTGAAAAATAGAATTAAATCCAATTAAAGAAGCAATCAACATAGTGAAAAGACTATGAATCACCCCATGGACTAAAAGAAAATATTTTCAAACTGTACATCTGATAGAGTTAATGTCCTGGGGCTAACATTGTGTCGCAGTGGGTTAAGCCACCATTTGTGATAATTACATCCCATATTAGAGGACCAGTTTGAGTTCTGGTTACTCTACTTCCAATCCAGCTTCTTGCTAATGCATATGGGAAGGCAGTGGAATATGAAACAAGTATTTGGGCTCTCCCAACTCTGTGGGAGAGGAAGACAGAGTTCCTGGTTCCTGGCTTGGCCTGTCCTAGACTAGGCTTTTGGAGCCATTTGAGGAGTGAACCACTAGACATCACAGTCTGCACAGTGGATAATTATCCTCCAATTTACATCTTCCAGTCTGCAAATTGCTAAAGCTTTCAATTTTTGCTTAGCCTGGAATTTTTCTCAGCATGGAATTTTGCTCAAAATGGATCATTCCTTTCTTAAGATGTTTTGTTTTCCATGATTTAATGTTTAGCTCATCACCTTTCTTCAGTTTGAATGTCTTTGACTCGCTAACAGCTTTTTCCCCTTGAACATACTGTCCTTAAACAAGTTTTGCATAGAGTGGTTACATTTCTACTTTAAAATGTATAAAGTTATCCAAAGTGAATAATGAAAGTATCACAAGTATCTTTTACCTTATAATAAAATCTTGCCATTCAAAGATGGAAAAAGTGTTAGGAATGTGTTGCTTGGTTTATTATTTGAGAATATTCAATCCTATCATAAAAGAGAAATAAAACAGGAATGATGAAACCTCTAAGAATTTGAAGCACAGAGAGAGACAATCCTAGTGGCCCATGAGAGAGCCAAACCTCATAGGAGGTGTTGACTATTGGTATGAATAAGCAAGTAGCTTGTGACACACAGGAAAAATTCAAAAGAGATGTTAGCGAGAGAAAGTAAGATGGTAACTTCTTTTATTTTTTATTTTTTATTTTTGACAGGCAGAGTTAGACAATGAGAGAGAGAGAGAGAGACACAGAGAGAAAGGTCTTCCTTTTTCCGTTGGTTCACCCTCCAAGTGGCCACTATGGCTGGAGCATTGCGGCCGGTGCACTGCGCCAATCTGAAGCCAGGAGCCAGGTGCTTCTTCCTGGTCTCCCACACAGGTGCAGGGCCCAAGGACTTGGGCCATCTTCCACTGCACTCCCAGGCCACAGCAGAGAGCTGGACTGGAAGAGGAGCAACCGGTGCAGAATCCGGCGCCCCAACTGGGACTAGAACCCGGTGTGCCAGTGCTGCAGGCGGAGGATTAGCCTATTAACTTGTAAGATGTGTTAAGCATGAAAGAATAAATGAGATACATGATGGAACAAATAAAAGAAATTCTTCCAGAAAGGACAGAATAAAAAGATCAAGTCTTGAGATAGGAGTCGTTCAGTTCACAATTATGTTATCCCTAAATTGGCTGCCCACTGTTAGCACACATAATAGTCCCAGTATGGCCCCACATACATGCTTTGCATCAGAAATGTGGAACAAAACCACACCTAACTGATGAGGACAAGCATACTTGTCAGAATGTCTCAAGTGTTTTCTGTTGCCTCAGCACCATCTGTTGACACCCTATTGTATCAAACATCAATTTTAGTCTCAAAATTGCCCTGCTAGTGGGAAGGGTGCTGAATCTGAGAGACATCAAGTTTGCCTTGATGCTTCCCAGGAAGCCACTATTTCATTAAGATAACTTACTATTTGGCAGTTGTATTTACTATAAACAAAGGATGTATGTCATTAGCTTCAGTCAGAATTGCAAAAAGACTGTAGTCCTTTTATACAAATTCTCTGGGGCTGTAACATATTGGGACCATGTGATATATTTTCAAGATTTCTTATAATGCCATTCATTATGTGCTTAAAAAGTCCAAAACTTGGGCCTATGTTCTCCTCATCTAAACGACATTTGTGTGTTAATACTATCTGTGATTGCTAGTTTGAATTGTCAATTTGACTGAGATACTCAGAAAGTTGGTAAGGTAACATTTCTGGGAGTGTCTGGGAGGGTCTTTCTGGAAGAAATTAGCATTTGAGTTGGTAGACAGTAAGGAAATTCTACCCTCACCAAGGTGCCTTAGGGCCTGAATTTTTTAAAAAGGAACAGGAAATCAATCCCAAGAGTAAAGAAAGACTTTTCAACAAAACATGTTAGGAAAACTGGATCTATAGTGTACTCAAACTATGCAAGGGTTGATAACCAGAATCTACAAAGAAAACAAGAAACCCCACAACATCAAAACAAACAAGCCACTTAAGAGATGGGCCAAGGACCTCAATAGACATTTTTCAAAAGAGGAAATCCAAATGGCCAACAGACACATGAAAAAATGTTCAGGATCACTAGCAATCAGAGAAATGCAAATCAAAACCACAATGAGGTTTCACCTCACCCCAGTGAGAATGGCTCACATTCAGAAATCTACCAACAGCAGATGCTGGAGAGGATGTGGGGAAAAAGGGACACTAACCCACTGTTGGTGGGAATGCAAACTGGTTAAGCCACTATGGAAGTCAGTCTGGAGATTCCTCAGAAACCTGAATATAACCCTACCATACAACCCAGCCATCCCACTCCTTGGAATTTACCCAAAGGAAATTAATTTGGCAAACAAAAAAGCCGTCTGCACATTAATGTTTATTGCAGCTCAATTCACAATAGCTAAGACCTGGAACCAACCCAAATGCCCATCAACAGTAGACTGGATAAAGAAATTATGGGACATGTACTTCTTAGAATACTATACAGCAGTAAGGAACAATGAAACCCAGTCATTTGCAACAGGATGGAGGAATCTGGATAACATCATGCTGAGTGATTTAAGCCAGTCCCAAAGGGACAAATATCATTTGTTTTCCCTGATCAGCGACAACTAACTGAGCACCAAAGGGAAAACCTGTTGAAGTGAAATGGACACTATAAGAAACAATGACCTGATCAGCTCTTGTCCTGACTCTAGATGTACAATGTAATACTTTATCCTTTTTAGTATTTTTGTTGTTGTTGTTCTAGTACTAGTGGTTGAACTCTGTAATTAACACACAATTATTCTTAGGTGTTTAAATATTAACTGAAAAGTGATCCCTGTTAAATATGAGTGGGAAAAAGAGAGGGAGGAGATGTACAAGTTTGGTCATGCCCAATTGGACTTGCCCCAAATGGTGGAGTTAGAAATGTGCCAGGGGATTCCAATTCAATCCCATCAAGGTGGCATGTACCAATGCCATCTCACTAGTCCAAGTGATCAATTTCAGTTCACAATTGATCACTCTGATAGGTCTAAGAGTCAAAGGGATTACACAAACAAGACAAGTGTCTGCTAATACTAACTGATAGAATCAAAAAGGGAGAGAAGGATCCAACATGGGAAGTGGGAGATGCAGCAGACTCATAGAATGGCAGATGTCCTAAACAACACTGTGGCCTCAGAATCAGCCCTTAAGGCATTTGGATCTGGCTCAAAAGCCCATGAGAGTATTGTAAGCATGGAAAGCCAATACACTCTGGAAAAAAAAAAAAAAAAAAAAGAAGGAGACCTAAATGAAAGATCTCTGTGAGTGAGATCCTAGTGGAAAGAACGTGGCCATCAAAGAAGGAAGTACTTTTCTCTGAAGGGAGGAGAGAACTTCCACTTTGACTTTGACCCTGTCGGAATAAGATCGAAGTCGGAGAACTCAAATGGCTTCCATAGCCTTAGCAACTCATGACTAGAGCCTAGGGAGATTACTGACGCCATAAACAAGAGTGTCAAATTGTTAAGTCAGCAACAGGAGTCACTGTGTACTTACGTCTCACGTGGGATCTGTCCTTGATGTGTTGTCTAGTGTGAAGTGATGCTATAACTAGTACTGAAACAGTATTTTTACACTTTGTGTGTCTGTGTGGGTGCAAACTGATGAAATCTCTACTTAGCATATACTGAATCGATCTTCTGTATATAAAGATAATTGAAAATGAAAAAAAAAAAACAAACCTGGTGTTAAATTGGAAATTGCATAGAAAATTAATCAATTTTTAAAAAATATCATGTAGGATCTTTGTCTTTAATATGCTGTACACTGTTATTTAATGCTATAACTAGTACTCCAACAGTATTTTTTTCACTTTGTGTTGCTATGTGAGGGCAAACTGTTGAAATCTTTACTTAATATATACTAAACTGATCTTCTGTATATAAAGAGAATTGAAAATGAAAAAAAAAAAGGAACAGGAAAGAAAATATGTATTCCTCTTCTGGAGCAGAAACACTGATCTTCTCCTGCACTTGGGCAACAGAACTCCAGGTTTCTGGAGACTCAGACTAAATTATACTACAAATTTCCACAGTTCCCCAGCATGCAGATGGCATGTCCTGAATCTTCTAGGCCTGTTAATCCCTTGATCCAACTCCCATAATAAATCCTCACTTATATCTCAATAAATAGATGGATTGACAGATATATATAGATATATAGATATTTTGACAGATATAGATAGAGATATATAGATATTTCTCTTGATCACCCTGACACACATACCGTTTTATTCAATCAAATTTTAATCCTCAAATCTGGTTGCTTATTGGAATTATTTCAGGAGTTTGAAAGACATTGGAGATTTACCCTCAGGGGTTCTAATATAATTGGTTTGAGCTGTGACCTGTTTATCAGCATTTGAAAAACTCCCCAAACAATTCAAAAGTAAAGTTTGAGGATCCATTAACTCTCTGACATAATAATGTTTACTGTCTTACCATTTTGTTTACGAATAGAAAATAGAAAAAGGGACAACTGAGGTTCCAAGGACCGCTTTCCTAAAATGTGTGCTTATATTTTTCAGTGGTTAATAAAATGATGGAGGAGGGGACTGAGCAGCACAAGGCCCATGTGCTGAGACTCAAATTCATTCAGGCCCCAGCTGCAGCTTGGTACCAGTTAGTGGAGTAGTTTTCCACGGCTTAAATATCTGGAACAATTCATGGACTCTGTGACAAAAGAGCACTTTCAGAAGCACAACAGTGATGCCAACAATCTCATCAACTGGAGCCTAATTTGTTAATTTGACCAGGGATCTTGGGTAAGAGGATACTAGGGATAAAATTGTTTTATCTCTGACTCTTGCATTCCGCAAGCAGGGTTGTCTGCTTTTAGTCGTCTCTGTAGTTAACACAGATATAAGGACTGTTTGCCATTTCCATGTTATCCCATCCCCACCTTGCCTGCCATAAGCATACTTAGACTGTCCACCAGAAGAAAGGAGAAGCTTGCCCACCTGTCCTGTAAACTAGACTAGCAGGAAATCAGGAGCCACTGGCCACACTTAGTTCAAAGTAAATGCAGAATATGACACAATTTAACTGAAAATAAATTATAAGATTGTTTTCTTGGTTGCCAGTGCTTCGGATATCCCTGTTCTCTATTTTCTTTCCCTGTAGACAGGATCAACTCTTGGTTAGTTCATTTCTCTATTTCTTATGTCATTTATTGTCTTCTGTCAATTTGCTCTCACATGCTTCTGACTGAATTATACACACACAAATACACATACACTGCTTTTAATAAGATTTTATAATTGTAATTAAATTAATGAAAAGAATTTTAAACTCAAATAGTTTTTATTTCAGTCTAATTTTAACTTATCTTTTTATCATCTGAAATATAAAGCTTTGCTAGTAATACATGGTAACTGAATGCAGACCATAAAGTTTTTAGAGGGATATGCCAAATTGGAGTCTGAATTTTGTTTGAGTTACTCTATGGCCTTGAAGAAGTTATTTATACATCTTCAAAATAACACTAATAATACCAAACTCTCAAGGTCGTTAAAACATATGCATATACATTTAGTATTTATCTATCTATCTATACATAAATATACATCAGTATCTGCATCTATTTCTGTATTTAACGATCTGTGCATATAGTGTTTGGAACATACTGGTGATCCAAAATGGTAGCTGCTAATAGCTTGCCACCTATAGGCTGAAACAAGATTGATGACTACGGTGATGAGTTGTTAGAAACACAGGTCTTGTCAATTATTTTCCAGATATACCTTCACAGTTATTCCAAGTAAAGGGCATCAAACTCTCACAAGAGAATTGCAAAGAGAAGAGTGGCAGGTAGAACATGGATTTGAACATAATGTACCTAACATGACTTTTTCAGTGACTGGTGACTAAGAGTAGGTGACCACTATAGCTCTTTATACTGTAGATTAAATGATACAGCCTACTACTATATTGAATCCTGTGAGTTAAAAACTTCTATATATCTTAATGTTGAATTTTATTTTGAAGTTTACATCATTTCTATTTTTGAAAAAGCATTTATTACAGCAAAAGATACAAAAGAAGATTAACTCATTGAACTTTTAATCTCAATAGAAAAATAAGCTATGTATAGGTGAAAGAGTTCAGATACTGCTACAAGATAGTATATGATTATAAGCTGATGATGGATATAAGTAAGTACAGATAAAGTCTTTGGAGAGAAAGATCTATGTGGGTAAGTTGGAATTGTCTGAGAAGTTTTACCAAAAGTCATATGACTTGAGCTGGATTTCACATATTTGAGGTTAAGGGATGAAAGTATTTTTTATATCAAATGATTTGAACTGTGATTTCCTATCAATGGGGATTCATTAAATTATATTTTACTTGTTCTAATTTTTCTTAGAGTTGTGGGGTTATTCATTTTTAATCCATAACATAATTCTTAGGCTGTGACATCAAAGGGAGATATTTAAAGGAGTGTCCTGTTGCTTTAGTGTTGAACACCTTGCTCTCCTGCTAGAGTCACACAGCTCCTCATTTGTAAAACTTTATGCATGTACAGGGAACTTATTGCAGTAGCAAGGTACAAAATTCTTTCAATTTAAATTATCTTCACACTGAGAACTAAACTTTAAAATGTCTTAATGAAGAAAAACCCATGTGACCGCCCCATCTATTCCTCGGTGCTGCCTGCCTTCAAATGCCCTCTTCACATTTACATATCTAATTTTTCACCGGCAGGAACAGATCACTGCCCAAATTTTGCTGGAGGAAAGAAATAGTAGCAGATTTTCCTAAAGCACACTTATGTCTCTGAAGGTTTGAAGTTAAAAATTAATGTCATAAAGGGAAATGATTTTATACTTACTCTGACTGAAATTAAAATGAGTATAAGATATTTCTGGAGGGATTTTATGAAACAATGCAGGTAGAAAACTTAGGAACTTAATATATACACACATATACACACATTTGTGGATGAAATGGCTTGGGGATTGTTGAGTAAGTAAGCTGTCAAACCTATCAGTCTTGACTGGCTTTCAATTCAAATGCACTTGGTCTTATCTCATTATACCTGGGGAATACACATGTGATGTCATAGAACCAAAATTAAATCTCTTTTCTTATAGCTGGATGATTTTTCTTCAACCTAGCCCAAATATGGTTATGAGGGCAAGACTGAAGATCGACAGGAGTTAAATATTAAATACTATCTTGAAATGTTCAGTGCAGGCTGAAAGTAGTTAGCTTCTGTCACAGACGAAAGAAACAAAATGAGATAAATACACAGCAGTTGAGAACAGTCTGGAGCCAGGGTGCATGTGAGAGGCTCAGAGATTTTGGAGGACTTCTGAAAGACAGGAAGTTAATGGGATTCTATTTATATTAGTTTCCCAGGGCTGCCATAACAAATTACCACATACTTGGTGACTTATAACAACTGAAATGTGTTCTCACAGTTCTGGAGGCCAGATGTCCAAAATCAAGGTGTTGGCAGCCCCATGTTCCCTTCACAGGCTCGAGGGAAGAATCCTTCCTGGCCTTTCTAGTTTCTAGGGGCTGGAGGGATTCCTTGGCTTGCGGCTGCATAACATAAATTTCTGACCCCATGTTCACTTGTGAACGGCTTTCTTCCTTGTGTGTCTATGCTCAAGCTGAACTTTGCTTTCTCCTGTAAGGAAACCAGCCACTGGAATTACAGCCCTAAATTCAGGATGCCACTTCTTGAGATCTTTAAGTTAATTAGTTTGGCAAAGACTATTTCAAGTAAGGTCACATTCACAGTTACCAGAAGTCAAGACTAGGACAAATCTCTTTGGAGGCCATTATTCAACCCGCTACTATCATAAGAATAAAACAGAACAAAGGATTCAATTGTCTAAAACTTGCCAAAGAGGAAATAGCAGTAATAACAATGCAATCAGTTTTCAAGGGCAGAGCCTCCATAGGGTTCAAGTTTGATGTAAGTGAGTAAAGCAGGAGTAGGAAGTGAAACAGTAGTGAGGAAAATAATTAAAGGTCTGTGGATGAACAGCTACATTCTTCTTTATAACTCCCCTTCTTTCCGCCCCATTCTGAGATAAAGAATTGACAGTAGTATCTCTCACTTCTGACATTCCTGCTAGTTAAGACCAGAAAATAACGCTCTCAGGGAACAGCCTTCTACTTGGGGAGGGTCAGTCCTTCGGGTTTTATGACTCTTTCTCTTCAGGGAAGTGTCAGCTGCTGTGCTTCTGCCCACTTAAAAGTTGTGTTGACTTTCCTGTTTGTCCAGAAAGTTCAGAGGTAAACTTTCTGTTCAGGGAAAAAAAAAACCCCAAATGTTGATGAAATCATCTAAGACCAAACAAAATCTCATATATGCTACATATAGTTATCGGTCTGGTCCCTACCTATGAATACAAATCACGAACCAAGGATCATCAGACGTATGTAGAAAAACCAACACAATGGAAGAGAATAATGAAAATTTTTTCTGATAATTTTTTCATGATATCTCATGACTTACACATAGTGGCGACTGTGTTCCATACACTTAACAAAATGCTTCAGGTTAAAATAAAGCAAACTTTGAAGAAATTCAATTTAAAAGTTCAGGAAGGTTTGATTAATTATTGGTTCAATTTTCCCTACCTGTGAAATATGGTTATTAGGGTATTAACTGAATTAATAAATGGAAGCTTTAGAAATGGTGCTAGCATAGCTGCATAAAAATCAACTCTCACTGAGGATCGCATTAAAAATCACTTCCTTGAGAAAAGATCCTTTTATTATCTGTATCACTTGGGTCCAATCAGGAGACAGACATCACTGAAGAGTTAAAAGCCAAATAAGGAATCATTTTGCAATGAGAGAAGAGCAATGGCAAAAGCAATGAAAATGCTGAACAGTGTCCTAGGCCTCAGCAAGAGTGCCAAGGAAAAACAAACCCATGGCTCAGTCCTAGACCTCAGTGGAGGCCAGAGAAGGTGTGGTTGCAGCACACTGGAAGTCCAAACCAGATCTGATCCAGTCTCTAGGCAACCAAGAAACACCCCTCCAGGGTGTAGGCAATGCAACTGGTGGGCAGGTATGCAGAAGGAATTGGTGCATTGGTAATGGCAACAAGAGTGTTTAGTATTCCCACTAGTATAGCTGTGGAAAGGGGGTTACAAGGCAGGTATGGAACTGTGACATTTACAAAGCACCATACATTCTGGGCCATGGCAGAAGCTATCACCGATTGTCCTCACATATGCATAGCTGACCCAGTACAGCAGTCTGAACCATCAGAAGCCATTTCCCTGCTCCTACGTCACTCCAACGCCCTCTACTGAGAAATTTTAATATTGTGCTCACTGTCACAGAGAAATCCTTCAAGGATTCTGATGCACTAATTCAGACAGAGTTTGGAGCTAAGAGGCAAGAAATTGATGACTATAAGAAACCCTAAGAAGTAATAAGGGAAAATAATTTTATAATTGAAAATTAGTCGCTTTCTTGTCTCTGAAATATTGCAATGTGATAATTATTGAATGTTCGGCACCACCTTCTCTTGCTTTCCATGAGTTGCCTGTTGATATGATGATAGTTGACATAAAGTCTAGTGCCAAGTAATCTTAAACACATGGATTTCATCAGTATTCACATCTGAGGAAACTGACACAAATAATTTATTGATCATAAATTTGTATTAGACCAACAGCTATAATCTTTATAGCCACTTGTTGCAAGAAGGAAGGTGTAGTTGAACAAATGGCATGGTAGTTTTGGTTAAAAATTTACTTCTATGTACTTATAAATGGTCTTATACAACTTACACATTGACCAAGGGAGTAGCCATGGTTAAACTAAATTACCCATGTCAAATTCAATTAATTATTTTTTTTTATTTAAAACAAAGGAAAGTACCTTGAGAGAATATTTGTGATTTACCACTTAAAAGAGGTCAGTAAGCAAATATCCTTTCCTGCAATAATAAATATAACAGACTATTAACCTTTCTTCATTTTTGGGAAGAGCTGCAGGCATAGAATATTACAACCTCCATAGAACGGGGTAGTTTTTGTTGTTATTGCTGCTGTTATTACTCACAGACCTTTCTTGCTTTCATTTAAACATAGAGTTAATAAATCATGGCAAATAGACTCTAAGTGGGATTTTTGTCATATGCTGAAATAATCTAAAGAGGAAGAATAACTTGGGGTAAATGTTAGTATAAAAAGTAAGCTTCTTTCATTGTCATTCATTCTTAAAAGGTTATATTTAGCTTAATTGTTAGCACAGATCAGGGTATTAAGGACTATCTAGAAACTTTTTTTTTTTTAAAAGAAACCCATGTTGTAGCCTAATAACTGAATCACATATAATAGAACACAGTTTTCTGGCAACCTGTTTCTTTGCTCATCCCAGCAATGCCCTTCTCCCCTGAGGTGGAGAAATATTTACAGTATTCACCTTATAGTGAAGGGGAGAACTGATGACCAACATTTGGTAGCATCATAACAAAGAAAACAATACCAGGAACCTCTGAAAGCTTCATGACCAAGAAACCCACTGGATTTTTTTTTTTTTCATCAGAGCATTCTTACTATTCAAAGAAAGAGATGATAGTACTATTGATCAAATTTGGACCAGATATTTTATTCTGGGGGGAAAAAATATATATATATATATAAATTTATTTTCAAATCTATCAGAAAAAAAGCATCAGTAATTTAATTTAGTTTAGATTATGTGATTGTATATCCTAAGATGATTTTACATTTCCAACAGATCATAGTTACATACATATTGCAAGCAATACTGATAAAGATAGCATAAAATAATGGATGGTGTAAATTAAACTTGCCATATTTGCATTTGAAATTATGTATTATACTTGAGTTTTGAATTTGAATTTACCTGATCTGAGAAATTTATGTTACTAGAATGATCATGAATCACACTGACATTCAAAGAACAATTATTATAACCCTGGTGCAGGTCCTGGCCCCTCTTTTCACCTACTGGTTATACTGTGCTATTCCAGGCATTTAGCCTGAAGTCATGAAGAATGTTATCTCTAACATGAACTGTGCATGATTGCAGGACCTGTACTTCACGTAATTTGAAGATAGAATTAGAATCATGTATATGGCAGCAACTGATGAACTGGGAGACAAGAGTCTTCGTTACTCTCCTCAAAATCCTTGTCTCAGGTGCTTAAATACTCCTTCCACATTTCTGGCAATGAACAAAGGTGACCCTCTTTCAAATTATGGATGCAACAGTTGATTGACTGTTTTCTCAGAAAAGTGTTTAGGGCTAATGACATTTCCCAAATCACGTTAGACATAAGATTCAACAGTCACGTGTCAAGTTGATAGGAGCCTGGGACTTGGGAGTAGCAGGATGGAAGACAAACAGGTGGCCCCATTATTCAGAAGCTGTGTGGCCCTTGGAAATTCACTTACTGCTCTGAGCTTCAGTTTTCATATTGGTAAACTGAGGCAATGGATTAACTCAGTACTTTGTCTGTTGTGAGGATCAATTATAGCAATGTAGGTAAAGGCGCTTTAAAAACTATGAAGATACAAATGGCATAAAAATAATATTAAGGGGCATAATTGCAGCTGATAAGTTTCATTTCTTTTTTTTTTTTTAATTTGACAGGTAGAGTTATAGACAGTGAGAGAGAAAGACAGAGAGAAAGGTCTTCCTTCTGCTGGTTCACTCCCCCAATGGCTGCAACGGCTGGTGCTGCGGCGCTAGGAGCCAGGTGCTTCTTCCTGGTCTCCCATGCGGGTGCAGAGGCCCAAGCACTTGGGCCATTCTCCAGTGCCCTCCCAGGCCACAGCAGAGAGCTGGGCTGGACAAGGAGCTACAGGGACTAGAACCAGCGCCCACATGGGATGCCGGCACTGCAGGGGGAGGATTAACCAAGTGAGCCACAGCACCGGCCACAACAGCTGATAAATTTCAATTCAGATACTCTTTCTTTGGAATATTTGGCATGCCCTGATGATTGTACATGAATCTCTATATCCAATTTTTAGAACCAAATATCAATTTCCCTACACATAAACCTATCACAATATTTATAATAGTGATTAAGTAAAATAAATCATTAACATAAAGTAATTTGTTTATATTTGCATGAAGGAATAATTTTAAACATTTTGAGTATTATTTGTTACATGTCCCCTCCCAGTTTTGAAGGAAGCATATAAAACTCTGTATGTCCAAGAAAATTATTTTTAAAGGCTTATTTTTTCATTTATTTGAAAGGCAGAATAAAGAGGAGTGAAGAATCATTTGACATAACCTGGTTCACTTCCCAAAGTACCTGCAACAGCCATAGCTGGGGCAGGCTAGAACCAGGAGCCAGAACTTCATCTCTGCCTCCCACATGGGTGGCAGGACCCCAAGTACTTGAGCTGTTTTCCCAGGTACACTAGCTAGAAGCTGGATAGGAAATAGAGTAACTAGGACAGGAACCAGGCACTCTCATATGGCATACTGTTTTTGCAAGTGTTGGCATAACCCACTGTACCACAATGCTGGCCTCAAGAAAATTATTTTATTTTATTTTATTTTATTTTTTTGACAGGCAGAGTGGACAGTGAGAGAGAGAGACAGAGAGAAAGGTCTTCCTTTTGCCGTTGGTTCGCCCTCCAATGGGCGCCACGGCTGGAGCAATGTGGCCGGTGCACCGCACTGATCCAATGGCAGGAGCCAGGTGCTTCTAGTCTCCCACGGGGTGCAGGGCCCAAGCACTTGGGCCATCCTCCACTGCACTCCCTGGCCATAGCAGAGAGCTGGCCTGGAAGAGGGGCAACTGGGACAGAATCCGGTGCCCTGACTGGGACTAGAACCTGGTGTGCCAGCGCCGCAAGGCGGAGGATTAGCCTAGTGAGCCGCGGCGCCGGCAAAAATTATTTTTAACAATCGACTCAGTAAACTGAAAATAAAAATACATCTCAAGTCAAAATTGGCTTACTTAGAATAATTTTTAAAATATTAAATGTCCATTCATAATGATCAGTGCTGTGTCTTTTTTAGTTTGGGAACTATTTTCAAATACTACCTAAATTTCCTTAGAAATTAAAGGAAATAGCTATAAAATTGTAGTATTCTTGGGGTTTAAATATGTTTCAATTTTAGTTTTTCTTTTCAATGCTACAGCTAACTTTGGTTTTGCTCTTCTTTAATGATTTCTAATATTACCTACATCTAGCATGTATAAAACATTATCTTTCCTTAAACACATATGGTGGAAATCATTCAAACAGATGGCTATCCGCAGTCATTGGTAACACAGGATTGAGTGTCAGCTCAGCTGTTGCTACAATGAAGTCTAATTTAATAGCCCAAATGAGGACAAGAATTAAATTGGAAACTGTAAGCTGAAATATTCTGCATTTGATCATAAAGAGATTATAGGAAGAAAAGAACACAGTGTAACAGACTTTATTTTAAAGGGAGCCAGGCTTCTGATAGTTCTGTATTTCATCATTTCATAATCAAAGAAAGCCACTTAAGTCCATTTTTAAAAACACTAATATGTTTCATTCATATATGTATATATTTATGTAAGTTCTTAAGGAAAGGCCAACACCTTGCAGATGGCTTTAAAATTTTGTTTCTTAACATTTATAACTATGGTGCACTGGACTTGCCAAAAAGGATTAAGTTTTGCTTAATCTGTCTCCGTCTTTCCCTGTCTGTTCTAGCTCCATGTTTGTGTTGACCTGCTTTCCTATTCTGAAATGCCTGACAATTTTCTTCAGCACAAACACAACATTCTAGATAAGGCAAAGACTGGAATTGTTCATGAGCTCCTATCTGAATAATGATATTATGCCTTAGCTGCAAAATTGGTGAAATTAGGTTCTAGTGTACAGAGTAAGCCAACCTAAGACACAGGGATTCATTTGATAAATAAAAATATTGTTGCACACAGTGTTTCTAGAAAAACACTTACCCTCTTTCAAGCCTTTTATCCCTCCTTTACAAAGAAGTTAATAATATCTACAGGAAGACACTGTGATGATTCATTGAGATAATGCATATTTATGACCTAAAAAGAGCACAGAAGTAAACTGTACACACCTTCCTGGTGCCACAGATTGCTTGCTGTTGCACCTTGGGCAAGTTACTTCTCTGTGCTTTTTTCCTCAGTTATGAAAACAGAATTAATAATAATACTATTTCCATAGAACTAAATTATAAGAGCTAAATGAATTAATGGTTATAAAGCACTTAGTAGAGGGCTAGTATGTAGTGCGATTAAGTGTGCTAATTAAAAACAGTCATGTGCACACAAATGAACACTGTCAATACTATTATAATCACAGATTTAGTAAAGCAAATGGAAGGTTGTTGATAAGACAAAAATCACCACATTGAAACATTGCTGGACTTGTCTTCATTGTGCAGCTGCCACGGATGACATCGCATCCAGTATGAGTTCCAGTTCTAGTCCTGGCTGCTGTACTTTCAATCTAGCCCTCTGCTACTGTGCCTGGGAAAGCAAGGGAAGATGGTCCAAGTATTCATGTCCCCGCCACCTACATTGAATTCTGGGTTCCTGTCTTTGAACTGGTAGAGCTCTGGCCATTGCAGCCATATGGATAGTTAGAATAAATATATTGTAAACAAACCAAGCTAGAATTATACATCCCACATTAAATAATGATAATTCTAATTGGCTTTCTTAACTTACAGTTTTCAATTTTTTGATCAAAGACTACTCCACTCTAAGCACAGTATAGTGAACAATCAAATAGAAAACAATTTATTTCATGGCATTTTTCAATTATTTTCAACAAACTGGTCAATTGTTGATTTTTTTTCAACTGCATTTTTTTTTTTATTTTATAGATAGAGTTAGATAGTGAGAGAGAGAGACAGAGAGAAAGGTCTTCCTTCCTTTGGTTCACCCCACTAATGGCCGCCATAGCCGGAGCTACTGCAATCTGAAGTCAGGAGCCAGGAGCCTCCTCCTGGTCTCCCATGTGGATGCAGGGGCCCAAGCACTTGGACAATCCTTCATTGCCCTCCCAGGCCACAGCAGAGAGCTGGACTGGAAGAGAGGTAACCAGGACTAGAACTCGGCACCCATTGGGATGCCGGCACCACAGGCGGAGGATTAACCAAGTGAGCCATGGCGCCGGCCCCTCAACTGCAATTTTAATAGTGGCAAGAAAACAGTATTTGCATTGGTAGTAAATATTAGAAGTAATGTGAATAATTTTCCCCCTTTCGTTATCATTCATTTAAATTAGCAAAGTTAACCAAGGAACCAGTGTATTAATTTCATATTGCTATCATGACAAGTTACAACAAATTCTGTGCCTTAAAACAGTAACAAAGTTAGTATATTACAGTTCTATAGGTCAATAGCCCACCACAGGCCACACTGGACTAAAATGACAACATCAAAACTACTGTCTTCCTTCTAGAAGCTGTAGGGAAAATTCAGTTCTTTGCCTTTTCAGCTTCTAGAGGACAACTCCAGTTCCTTTTCTGTTGGGTGCCTTCTTCCAACATCAAAGAGTGCTATATTTCTCATATCACATCACTACTACATCTTGATAAATGATCATGATTGATCTTTAAGATCACAGTCTTTCGGGCAGTCTATAATATACTACAATGATATAAGTCACAGTAAAAACACAAAAGACAATTTACAAAATATAGTTTGAATTAAATAGAATAAATTTCACAATCACAATGATCTCTGATCTTTTTTTTTTTTTTTTTTTTTTTTTTTTTTTTTTTTTTGGCACTATGCTATTTAGCTTTTGCAGTTTGGCTCTTCTGAATGGGAATTGGAGATTGGGATAAAAATGTATCCACACAACTGAAGGATAAGTTCTTACTTTGTAAAACAATGAACTAGAGTACACTGGAATATTTACAGATTTTATTTATTCCATTACTACAAAGACAAAAGCATAACACTGGAGCCTGACTATCATGAAAATCAAAGAAAAGTTTAAATGTGTTTGAGAATAATTCCATTCATTTGCTAATGGCCAGACTGGCTTAAAATGCATTACTCCTTTTGCAGGGCCATGATCAATTCTATTAAAACTCGAAATTCTCTTGAGTCCCTTAAAACCCATGGGCTATGATGCAATGAATTGGCTGTACCAGCTTATTCTCAATATTCTTCTATTCAACCTCTGCATGTATCTCTGATTCTTTTAGGTTAAAGTAAATCAAAAGGGAATTTGAGATACTGGAAGCAATATTCTCTTAAGTCAAGCTCTGTATGGCTCTAAACATTTTTATTTTTGTTCCTGAGAAGATGACTGGTGCTGATTTCTAAGTTGATAAATATTTACCCATTTCTGAGCATCAGATCCTCTTCCTGCTGAACTATTATTAAATTCTACTGGAAAATCAGTTTTTCAATAGTGAATGGGACCTTCACTTATCTGAGGCATAGTAAATCTTTCTTATGACTTCTAATAACTTATCCAGATTAAATGATAACACATAATACATTCAGCTTGATCCTATTCCTTGAGTTATAGCAATTTTGTAACCAGCTTGTATTTAATCTGTAATTAAATTCCTTAATTACATTTTAAAATGATATGAATAGAAATAAAGTTGATGATAAAACTATAGAGAACATCTTGTATGATATATTAAAGGTTGTAAAAATATAAGATTATATAAAATTAGAAGTCAGAGACACAACTCTAAACAAAAGGATAAAATCTGCATTCATATTGCTTTATAGGAGTCTAAAAAGAATTTGAAAGAAATGATATGTTTATATGAGAAAAATGGAGAGAAAATTAAATCCATATTAAATAAATGTGGTTTAATCAAAGGTTTTTTCTTTTTTTAAGATTTGTTTCATTTATATGAAAGGCAGAGTTATATAAATAGAGAGAGAGGGAGGGAGAAACGGAGAGAGAAAAGTCTTTCTTCTGCTGGTTCCCTACCCAAATGATCACAATAGCCAAGCTGAGCCAGGCTGAAGCCAGGAGCCATGAGAATAGGATATTAATACACTGGATATTATAGCCATGAGCTTCTTTCCAGGTCTCCCACATAGGTACAGGGGCTCATGCACTTGGACCATCTTATGCTGCTTTCCCAGGTACATTAGCAGGGAGCTGGATCAGAAGTGGAGAAGCCAGGGCTCAAACCAGTGCAGCTTAATCCACTATACCATAGCACCAGCCCTCTATTAGAAATTTAGCCAATGAATATGAATTTCTCCGTGCTTGATTGAAGTAAAATGTAAATATATATTATGTTTTTACAACTCTGTGATGTAACTAAGTTTTTCCATTAACTGATGAGATTGTCTTCTCAGTTTATGAGATAGGGAGGCCTGAATGAAAGTTATTATCCTTATCTTTTAATTATAATCGTAACCATGAAGCACTAAGAATGCTGACTCTTTGGAGCCCATTTAAATCCATGAATAATGTACATTATGCAGAATAATTATGTTGGGACTTCAAATACTCCTTATGCTAAAACCAACTTATCTTTTTAAAAATTTATTTATTTATCTGAAAGGCAGATTGGCAGAGAGAGAGAGAGAGACATACACACACACACACACACACAAGAGAAAGGGAGAAAGAGAAAGCTCTTCTATCTGCTGGTTTATTCCTCAAATGCTCACAGCAGACAAAAGTAGGTTAGGCTGAAGCCAGCAGCCAAGACTCCATCAGAGCTCCCATGTGTGTGGCAGGGACCCACGTATTTGGGCCATCATCCACTGCCTTCCCAGGTGTAATAGCAAAGAGCTTGATCACAAGCAGAGGAGACAGGACTCAAGCCAGGCACTCCATTATGGGATGGAATGAAAGTCCTAAGCAGCAGCTTAACCTACTGTGCCACAATGCCCTTGTGCAAACAAGCTGATCTTTGAATACGCTTTTCCAACAAATGGTCTGAAGACCCCATGCATTTATCTGACTACATCACACAAGGGGAAGAACTGTCTTTTAAGATAGCTGGGCAGTTTTTATTTGCATGACACTGGCCTGATATCTTAATAACTCACCCAGATGATTGCATCAAGGAGCTAAACTTTCATTTTGAAACTGCTGTTATAATGAGAGTATCTTTTGGGTTTGGGTGGCTACCTGGAAGTGGCCCTTTTGACAGAAATCATGATACAACCATATTGTTAAATTTTGATTTTCCATAAATTAGAGTAATGACTCAAGTCCTTGAACCATCACCTGCTGCCTCCCAAGGTACATGTAAGCAGATATGTGGGGTCAGGAGAGGAGCTGGGACTCAAATTCATGTGACACAGTGTCCCAAGCAGCAGCTTAACCACTGTGCCAAATGCTTGACCCACATATGAAAAACCTACAAAAGTGGTATTTTTCTCTTAAATACAAAGTGGTATTTCTCTCTTAAAAGAATTATTTCTCTCTAAATATCTAGCAACAGTTTTCCAAAAAAGCAAGGCATAACTGAGACATATCTAAATCCCTCTTACCTTCTTTAAAGAAATAATAAAATGCATAGAAGTTGGAAATGGACATGCCTGATGCAAAAAACCACACAAAACTACCTGCCTTGAAGGTAAAGTTCTATATCCACAATGGATGTGTTGCATTAATGGATGAAAGTGTTTGGGATGTAGTAAGACTGTAATGATACTAATTTAGCTAACCCTGAAATTAAGTAATGTCAGAGAAAAAAACTCTCCATCTCATATTACCACAATCAATAAAATACACCAACAGATAACATTGTCATTTTTGTAATAAAGAACTTAATCCCATTTACCACTTCAGATTGAATATTAAGTTTTTAACTAAAATGGGATTCAAAATTTATCTTCTATCTTACTATGCCTTTGATAAGATGATTTTTCTGCATTCATTATCTCAGGCTAATATGTTATTAAGCACTGGATTTTAACAGTATAACCTAACATATATTCATTGTTTCTTTGCACAAAGAGACAACACACCCAAAGGACTAAGTGAATAGAACATCATTAAAACAGAACATAGAATCTCCTGTCCAGAGCTGACACACACTGAAGGGTGCTGCAGGAAGGAAGCAGTAAGTTCAGGGGAGAGAACTTAGAGCAAGGAATAGGAAATTCCTAACAGAGTTTCTGGGATTTGCAGTCTGAGAGCTGGAGAGCTCATGAGGAGATGAGAGGAAATTTTAATAACTCTTGCTGGGTTGCATGTTTGTATCTTACTTTAAATATTCTTTGAAGTCACAAGTGAAGAATTAAAGTTATTTCTGAATTCCTGGTGGAGTCAAAAACTCCTTTCTTGAACTTTGCATTACATGAAGACCTAAATTATTAGTGATTCTTTAATAGTTTATGATCATACAAAGAAACAGATATTGGGAAGGGTAAGATGCTTATTTAGAAGTTGGTTCCTTCAGTTACTATGGAACCCAGCAACTTGTCCATTCCTTTCTACTCACTGTTAAGTTTATCTCCTCTGAGGCTCATGCTTGGTGAGAGACTGATTAACTGAAAGGAAAGGAAACAAGTGCCCCTTATAACAGAATAATCCAAACCTTCTCTTTTCTTCTAAACTTGCTTTCCCAATAAAACAATTCCGAACAGCATTTCTAATATGAAGACAGTTTTATTAAATTGGTTGCAGAGAGATAAGAAATATCTGATATTAGTGATAATACTGCATAGCACTTTTAAAGAAATCTAATGATTTCTCTGCCTGTTTCTGACCATGCAGCATACCTGGAAATGAATATTCCTGACATCTGTACAGTGTGCACTATGCTCCAGGATTTACTCCATCTGCATCACACAGATTAACTTCTTCAATATTCACAGTATATCCAGGAGATAGGTTCTGTTGGGATCCTTCTCATTTACTGTGAACATTTAAGACATTTGTTCTAGTGCATGCCTCTGGTGAATGGCAGAGCCAGGATTCTGATGCTGGAGACCATCTGCTAAACTGTTAACCTCTATTGCCTTTATTGACTTAAAATAACAAAATATCCAATTAAAATTCCTGTTTGATGTCCTTCACATTTACATCACCCTGACAATGTAATAATCATATGTAAGTAGGTGCTGCATAGCTTGTTGAAAAGATTAAATTACTTTAAGCCAACCTATTATACTCCAAGTAGTGTATGGTTATTGTACCAGAGGATTACATTATGGCAGTACCATGGACAACTAGAAAACTGCTTACAAGATTGTGGGTCAAATTACAAAGGATTTAACTGCATCAATCGGACTATGTTTTTAGTTTAAATGTACTTTGGCCATTTGGAATTGTACTTCGGTACTGTAGATGTTATTCACTACTCTGTCCATTATCACATGGCTTCCAGGGTAGGATCTATCCACCTACACTTTGTCTTCTATTCCTCTAACATTTGTTCTCATTGAGGAAAGCTGGTATTGTTCTTTATGAACGTTCTCTGTAAAACGGACATGCCTGCCCTTTGCTATGGTTACAGATGGAATTTGCCAGGTGCTAGAGAATCATTTCAATTTCCTCTAACCGAGAAAGAATGAAGATTTTCTGTGTAGAATCAGGTGAGACTGTTCCTGTCCTGGGACACTTTACTTTCTTTTTTGTATTGTTAAAATATTTTTTTAAGATGAACAAATTTCATTTATATCATATACATGGATTTAGGAGCATAATGATACTCTTCATAGTACCCCCCCACCCTCCTCCTTAATTTCTTTTATTTTTTCCAATGACATACTTTTAGTTTACTTTACAATCATAAGCTTAACCTTCCACTAAGTAAAGAATTCAACAAATAGAAGCAAAAAACACTGTTCCATAACAGTAGAGACACAGGCTATAAATAATTTTCAAATTTCAAAATGTCAATTTTTCTCATATATATTACAAATTTTTGTACTCTGTTACCACACATCATGGAAAATGTGATATTTGGCTTTTGGGGACTGGCTTATTTCACTAAATATAATGGTTTCCAGTTGCATCCATTTTTTGTGAAAGACAAGATTTCATTCTTTTTTATGGCTGAGTAATAGTTCATAGTTTATACATATATATATGTGTGTATATATATATGTGTGTGTGTATATATATATAATTTCTTTATGCAATCCTTGCTTGATTGACAGCAGCAATAAACATGGGGGTATACATAACTCATGTATTGATTTCACTTCGTATGGGTAAATTCCCAGGGTGGGAAGGCTGGAACCCTTCATTTTCTCCCTGGTAAGCAGTCTCATCCATGAGTGACACTTCCCTAGTTAGGTGCTAATAACGAAGTGGGGGAATTCAATTCTAGATTTCCTCCATTAATGTCTTTCCATCCCTGCTACTTTCACTGCCAATATTGTTATGACAGCTACTCTCAAACCTTAACCATTTCTCCTATGGCCCAATCTAGAACTCTCTGGCCTCTCTGCTTGTTAAAAATGACAGGACCTAAATATATGTAAGTGGCAGAAATCATGACCCTTGATTTGGAATCTATGATCCTGAAGAAATCTACATATAGAATTCTTGAAGTGGGCCCATGAAAGTCAAGGGGAACAAAATGAACTTTTGTGAGCAGAAAGTATTAGTTGATACTACTTGTTTCAACCCTGCTGGTAGGACACAGATAACAATCACATTGTTAGTACTTGCAACTTTGTTGCTAGGAGAAATCAGATATTTCCATATCACAATTGTTTATAGATATTTCAAAATATATACACACATGACTGTTTTGTCATCAAAATGTCTGTTAGACTTGCTAAAAGATTTGTTGTCTAATATTAAAAGAGATCCTGGCCATCTCTCAGCACCCGAGGAGGCCAAAGCAGCACCCGAGCCTCCCCTACGCTGTCCTGAGGAGCCTCGGCCACCTCTACCCCCTTGCCCCGGAGACAGTGATTCTCCCGACCTGATGATTGCTTTTTTTCAGTTGTTGTTGTTGTTCTTAAAGGCAGTGTGTGCAGTGAGAAGCGTATTTTGGGTGGCTCTCCTGTGCCCTGTGCCGCTGGGGGTGTGTATTAATAATACTATATATATATATATATATATATAAAAATTGTATATATAGTATATTAATTGTGTATATATATATAATAATATATATATATTAATTGGCCGGCGCCGCGGCTCTCTAGGCTAATCCTCCTCCTGCAGCGCTGTCACACCAGGTTCTAGTCCCTGTTGGGCGCCAGATTCTGTCCCGGTTGCCCCTCTTTCAGTCCAGCTCTCTGCTGTGGCCCAGGAGTGCAGAAGATGGCCCAAGTCCTTGGGCCCTGCACCCGCATGGGAGACCAGGAGAAGCTCCTGGCTTCTGATCAGTGTGGTGCGCTGGCCACAGCGGCCATTGGAGGGTGAACCAACAGTAAAGGAAGACCTTTCTCTCTGTCTCTCTCTCTCTCAATGTCCACTTTGCCTGTCAAAAAATATTAATTAAAAAGTATATGCTATATCACTATTTGTTTATGTTTTAACAACAGACTGCTGCATTTTATAATTGTCATAGGCAGTTAAAGTCATTATTCTGAGAACGAATGAAACAATGGAAGACCGACCTCTCTCTCTCTCTCTCTCCCTTTCTGCCTCTCCTCTCTGTATAACTGACTTTCAAATAAATAAATCTTTTAAAAAATATCTGCTATAAAGATACATGGGGGAAAATAATGGAAACAAATTCACTGAAGACCTTTATTTGAATACTTCAGTTGATGCTAAACCTCTGTGTGCCTGCACACAGGGTTCAAAGGAAGAATTTTGTGTTCTTTTACGTATGTGATGGACAGTCAGATATGACTGTAAGAGAAGACAGATGGGAAGCTCAGGGAGCACAGTTCACAATCATACAGACAGGAGGCATGGTGCACCATGTAGGTCCGCAGAGGAAAGACATCTGAGTGCAGAGGAGGGGGAAAAATGGAAAAATTTGGACCAGAGCATTTGTTTGAATTTCCTTAGGGAAGACAAGGCAGGGCAGGGTAAACAGTGTAGGACAGGCTAATCTGAAAAGTTCCAGGTGGTGTATAGGCTGGTTGCCTTGTACCTATAGAGGGATGATCCAGGCAGAGGAATGCTGCCTCCTGGGGTGTCTGGGACATCAGAAAGATGGCTTTGAATTGGTCGGTTTGTACAGGAAAGGTAGATTCCACCTAGACCCCTGCGGATTCTTGGAATTGAGTAGCTCAGGGCCCCCACTGTGGCATAGGTGGTTAAGTTGTCTTGGATGTTGGCATTCCATATGGGCAGCAGTTCATGTGCCAGCTGCTCCACTTCTGATCCAATTCCCTGCTAATGCACCTGGGAAAGCAGCAGAAGATGACCCAAGTTATTGGGTTCCTGAAACCCACATGGGAGACCTTGGAAGAAGCTCCTGGCTCTTTGGCTTGGCCCAGGCCTAGTTGTTCCTGCCATGAGTGAACCAGTGAATGGAGGATCTCTCTGTGTGTCTCTCTTCCTTTCTCTCTCTCAGTAACATTGACTTTCAAATAAAAATCATTAATTTGTTTAAAAAATAATTGGGTAACAGAAGGAACTTAAAATATATCAAAGCATTGTAATATATATAATTAAATATACTTAATATACAGAAGAGAGCATCAGTATAGCTGTCCAGGTGATGACATACTCATTTGTAGAGTTTTAACTCACCTTGTGCATCATTGCATTGTATTTTTTCCCGTTAAATATCAGGCATCCCTACTTTCAACAAAGTGTTGAAGTTGTCAGTTTCATTTTCATCAGTGGCCAAGTGAAGTGTACCCATGTGGTTCTGTGGGGATGTAAGCCAAGCACCAAGTGTGGGGCTTGGTCTCTGGGTAGCCAAGCAAAAGTTTAAAGGAGTGGCCCATAGTCTTTTGAAGGGAATGTCCAATGGACAAGAACACTGCTACTACAGAGTGTCTTTTGATGCTAGCTCCCTGCTGATCAGGCCTGAAAATACTTTCTAGAACTCAACTGTGTCAGATAGGACCTCCATTGCACTGACTTCACAGAACCGGGATCACAAGGAGTCCTGAGACAGGAGGGTTTCCGTAAGAGACTGCATGTGGTGAAAAGATATCAATATTTATTCAGGTATTTGTTTTATCTTTTTTTCTATTTCTATATGAGCTAAATAATAATGTCCTGGACTATGTTCCAACAGTTAGCAACAAAGTTCTCTTTGTTTTATAAATCTTATATCTGTGATCTTATGAACTACACAACAGAATAACCTGTAACATATATATATATACACACACACACACAACAATACCTATTCCTGATTCCACAGCTATTGAGAGGCTTTCAAACAACTGCATTTTTTCAAAGCCGCATATATAGCAAACATAATTCTAGTGAGAAAAACTGCCTTATTAAGTCCATGAATAATTAAGTCCTTATATTATTTTGATTATGGTAATGACCATGTAAACTCATATAATGCTAAGATGGTATCAGTTACTATTTAATGCAGTTTTGTGCACTTTTGCATAACCTTTTTGGGAAAAAAAATCACAAAATATCTAACTACAAGATTGAACACTAAATTTGCCTGTTAATTTCTTATAATAAAAACAAATAAATTATCTTTAAATGATGAAGAACATAGAAACAATCATTGTAATTTACCTTTTAAACTATAGTGTGTACAAAGTATACATTCTCTTAATTGAAAGAATTATCACCAGATTTACTGAAGTTTTGTCTGTTTGATCTTTTGCAAATCCCAACACTGATCTGTCAATCACAGATTTATATAACATTTCCATAGCTGATGTTAATTCCATCTTGATTTTCCTTTTACTTGTTTTTTTAATAATGAAAACAAATATTTTTGTGCACTGGAGCACTCTTTTTGATATCTGAAATCTCATCGTCTTTATACATGTCATTATCCCTTATTATTTGGATATAGAACATATATTTTTACTCAATCACGATCTTCTTCGCCCCACTGATTCAGCATCAAGAAACACTGTGATGTTCCAGACACTGTGCCAGACACAGAGCCCTGCTCGTCTCACATCAAGCGAAGAAGTATAATACCGCCTTATGATTGCCAGAATCTAGGTAAGCCTGAAATGCTAACTTAGGCGGACTCGGGGAAGCCTTGCCAGAGAAGGCAATTCTTCAACCCTTTTGAAACTGTCAGTGGAAGCCAGCCATTCAGGCACTTTGAATCCATCTGTACATCACCAACTCATACATAATATTTGTCCCTAATACATAGTAAATGCTTGGGAAATGCTGACATATGGAGTTGTTGGCAACTGAACCTAATTATCTGAGTTTAAGTATAGATTAAAATGGATGGAGAAGTTCAGAAATGGGTTTGAAAATGTCAAGGGCTATAAAAATACCTTCTTTCCCATACAAAGTAACTTCCTCTGTACATATGAAATTATGTAATCTTTGTATATTATATAACAAATAGTTGCATAGTATATAGAGTTATATAGAATTAGCTATATATGGTGCATATATATATATATATATATATATAGTTAATGATTATATGTAAGAAATATAGGGGCTGGCGTCGTGGCGCACTAGGTTAATCTTCCGCCTACAGTACTGGCATCCCATATGGGCGCTGGTTCTAGTCCCGGTTGCTCCTCTTCCAGTCCAGCTCTCTGCTGTGGCCTGGGATAGCAGTGGAGGATGGCCCAAGTGCTTGGGCCCCTGAACCTACATGGGAGACCAGGAAGAAACTCCTGACTCCTGGCTTCAGATTGCCATTGCTCCGGCCATTGCGGCCATTTGGAGAGTGAACCAATGGAAGGAAGACCTTTCTCTCTGTCTCTCTCTCTCTCTCACTGTCTGTAAACTCTACCTGTCAAATAAATAAATAATCTTTTTTAAAAAAGAAATATAAAATAGTATTAAATATAATTTTTGTATATATTTTATTTTGATTTTGATTTTAAAATTAGAGATTTTTAAAATCTATGCTCTTATAATAAAGCATCTATTGAATAAAACATATATATGATATATATGACTATTAATACATGAACATTTATAGTATATAAATGCTATAATGTATATGAAATAGATATATATCTAATAAATTGTTATGGAAACCAAGAAGGTATCAATGAAGTGGAAATGATTAACAGTATTTAATGTTTCAAGCAATGGGTTAAAAACTGAAAAGGTGTTTCTTGGATTTACCCTCCAAAAAAAGAAACTGAATTATCAGAAGAAATCTACTATATGCATGAGTCCAAAAAGGAGAAGTTAGTGGATTGAGAAAACCAAAGGAAGTATGAAAATGAAAGAAAATTATTTCTCAAAGAGCTTGTGTATCTGAAAGTCTTAAAATTGATGACTTTCAAAATCAATAACATTCTGATGTCATTGATGAATTTGAGCCTTATCAGTGGTTTACACGTTAAGGATTTTTTCTGCTTATAATTACAGTAAACAGCAATGTATATTTAAATAGCTTGATGTTTATATATAATCCCGATTTTCCTTCAATTTTACAAAGTGACAAAATCTAAGGTTACCATAAATCCTACAGTGTTGGTTCCTTCTTTCCTTCATTCCTTTCTTCCTCTTGTTCTGTTATTTTCCTGCCAATCCTCATTTCATAACATCTTTCTGAGACCATATATATGCTTAAGGTCAAAGACTATAACTTCACTGTGGTACTCACGGCACTGAGCTATGTGCTTCCATTTCAATATGAGTTTGTTGACATGGAAATTTGGGTAAGTCTTATTCTCTCCCTGAAATTTTCAAATTTACTTTAAGTCAGTATTTTCAACAGGATTTTTTTGGAGTTTGAGTTGCACTAAATTCCCAAAGTTAAAAAAAAAGATTTTCATTAAACAAGTTTGGATAACATTGTATATTATTTCATATTTGGAGATTCCTAAAGTACATTACCATAGTAACAACTTTGGAAATTTTCTAAATACTTTAATATTTTAAATGAACACTTATTCGTATCTTACAGAACTGTTTGCAAAATGACAACTCTTCAAATGCTTTAAGTTCTTTATAATTTACCCTTCAGAGACAGTCTTGAGACACTTTTCTCTCTCTCCCCAACTGGTCCACATTTTGATTAATTTTGTATTTCCTTAGAGAGTTTCATAGTTCCCATATTTTATTTTCTCTTCTCACATTATTCTGCACAGGCAGTGTACTTACACCTCCTACCTCCTACTGTTTCTCAATACCAAATGAGTTTAACATCTCAAGATCCCTTACGTTTCACATCAGTGAAGCAATTTTCATGCTCTGCCATGTTGAATCTAAGTCAAAATAATAACAAGGTTTTTTTTTTTTTTTTTTTTTTTCTGTCCTTACACTAAGCCTTTATCTTAGTTTTGGAACTCATCAATTGAAGTTGTGAGCAAGTGAAAGCAGTTCTCTGGGTTTCTAACATAAGTGATATTGCAGACATTTCATGGTGCTAAGTACTTCAAGTTTTGCCTTTATTCAAGATGTTCTATTTTTTTCTTAGGAAGTTCCTATTTAATCTGAGCAATTTTGACTTTTTAAGAATTTAGGGAGGCTTTGAGACACAATTTGTTTTAACTCTTTCCTCTTAGTTTTTCTTCCTGAGTTGGTATTCCTGTGCCTTTGGGTAACTGCCACAGTTAGGAGGATCCCAGGAGACCTTAACCTTCCATGGACTAGGCTGTATCACATGCTTCAATTCTTTTGTTTCAAAAGGAAAACTATTCTTTTTGTTTCAGAATGCAAACAATCTGAGAATTAGTGTTTAGTTTTCTCTATAGTTATTAAGGACCTAGTCCTGGGAACATAAACATGTATCTATTATTATTTAGCAGAAAATCTCAATAAAATGTCAGTGTCATGTTCTGCAGATATTGTGCTCAGCCTTGGAGTTAAAGCTTTATCGATTATTTTCGGAGTAGACATGATGAGAATACAATCCTAACATCTGCAGGGATGGTAATCACTTGAGTTTCTTTAGTTGCACTTGCAGCAAAACCCAGAAAATACCAAATTGGTGTGTATTTCTTTCCTCCCTCACAGATCCAAATATTACCAGGATAATGACTATGTTCTTTATGTTGCTGTTGCTGTTGCTGATAATTATACATACATATTGAGATTTCTATTCAAATACCAGCAATCAGTTGTTTTTACATAAACAGCAATGCAGGGCAGGTGTTGCTATGCAGCTGGATAAGCCTGTGCTTGGAACACCCACATCCTTCATCTGTTACTGGTGAGCCTGAGCTATTTCGCATTTCCTATCCAGCTTCCAGCTAAAACAACTGGAAGATAGCAGATGATGACACAAATACTTGGTTTTTTGCCACCCATGTGGGAGATGGGGAATGAGTTCCTGGCTTCTGGCTTTGGTCTGTTCCAGGCTTAGCTATTATAGGCATTTGGAGTGCGAACCAGTAGATGGAGGATTTATCTTTTTCTCTGTCTGCCTCTTTTTCTCCCTGCTTCTCTATCTTTCAAATAAACACAACCAGTAAATTTTATTTTTTATTTAAAATTATTTAAAAATAAAAATGTATGAATAAATAGGAAGTGTACATTTGCTGAGTTTTTATAAGCAGGTGTATTGTATAACGTAAGCACCAAAGAAGATATGGATCCAAAACAAGCTTTTAACTTTGTATATTTTTGGTCTTGCAAAGATAATACCAGCCTTTATAAATGTTACTTGACAGATTCTCCTTTTTTCATCCACTGGAACCTGATCCAACCCCCGCCCCCCCCCCCCAAAAAAAAAAAAAAGAAAGAAAGAAAGGAAAAAAGAAGCCTATTTTGACAACTGTAAATTGAATTTTTAGTGTCGTTCTCATTCCATATATGCCACAAACTTTACAAATATTACTGCTTTTCAAAAGGACAAAGGTATTTTCACAGATTATGTATAGAATAGTAATAATTTATTTCTTTGGGGCTAAGTAACTCAATCCTAGAATGGGCATTTGGCATCATGCTTTTGCCACTGCTTGGGAAACCCACATCCCATATCAGAGTGCCAGTCATGAGTGCAGGTTCTGCATTTGATTTCAGCTTCCTTGTGATGCACATCCGGGGAGGCAGCGGGTAATGGATCAGATAGTTTGGTACCTGCTATGCACCTTGGTAATCCAAACTGTTTTCCAGACTCCTGGCTTCATCCTGGCCCAGCCCTGAGTATTGCAGATTCTCTCTCTCTCCCTTTCTCCCTCTCTTCCCCTCTCCCTCTGTGTGTGTGTGTGTCTTTCAAACAAATAAACAATATGATGGAAGTTAAACTAATGAAAAATTAATGTTAAAAATCACAACCTATAGATTTAAATGCTTAAAAGCAAAACACTGAAAATAAAAAACACTTTCTTTTCCTTGAAGGAGACATTTCTGGCTTTAGGAATGTGGGAAACATTTAGCATACTTGCATGATCATTGTCATTGTTATTCTATGTTATAGAAAAGTAGCTATATCAAAATGTCAAATCCGAATTACTTGATATTAGAAAACCAAAAAGAGAAAATAGCGAATTATTTGATAAAGTAGAATGGGTAAAGAAGAAGGCACTAACCTAGCAATTAAGATGGCCATATCACATATCAGAGTATCTGGTTCCAATTCCTGTCTCTGGTTCTTGAGTCTAGCTTCCTGCCAATTCAGACCCTGAAAGCAGCTATAATGAACAATGATTGGGTTCCTGAAACCCAGCATAGGTCCCGGATTGCATTTCTGACTCACTGATTGATCCCAACCCAGCCCTGACCATTGCTTGCATTTGGAAGTGATGTAGAGGGTAGGCATATTCTCTCTCTCACTTCTCACTCTTTCTATGTCCCTTACCTCTCAAATAAACACCATTTTTAAAAATTAAAACACAAACAGCCGGCGCCGTGGCTCACTTGGCTAATCCTCCACCTGTGGCGCCAGTACCCCAAGTTCTAGTCCTGGTTGTGGCGCCAGATTCTGTCCCGGTTGCTCCTCTTCCAGTCCAGCTTTCTGCTGTGGCCCAGAAGTGCAGTGGAGGATGGCCCAGGTCCTTGGGCCCTGCACTCGCATGGGAGACCAGGAGGAAGGGCCTGGCTCCTGGCTTCAGATCTGCACAGCGTGCCAGCAGCAGCGGCCACTTGGGGGGTGAACCAATGGAAAAAAGGAAGACCTTTCTCTCTCTCTCTCTCTCTCTCTCTCTCTCTCTCTCTCTGTGTGTGTGTGTGTGTGTGTGTGTTACTCTGCCTATCAAAAAAAAAAAATTAAAACACAATGGAAAAATGACTTGTTCTGTAATAAACTCAGTTTATTCTTTTTAATGGACAGAAATTCCAGGTTATTGTTTTTCTCGGAGGAGGCATAGTTCACTCTGTTGTAAAATTAGTTCATTTATGTCAGTTCATGCAGACATAGCTTCATTTCATAATTTCACTATGTTCATGAGACATAGTGAGATAAACTTCAAAATGATTTGGCTATGGTTCAAGTATCTGAACAGAGGTGAATTCTACCTTCCAACCCTCAGAGAGAAAAATTGTATGCTGAATGGCTTTGCTTAGATAACAATTATACTTTCAGAAAAAGAGAAATTTTTTAAAAGAGGAAAGAAAGATCACTTTATGAGTGGAAATAAATGTGGACATGTGGAAATATAAAGGTTTCCTATCTCTGTTAATGTGATTCACTAAGTAACTAAGCCACATGGAATTGAGCTGCAGTATAGTAGGTCTAATCCCACATCCTATTTTTATTGACCTGATATGTTGAATTGGGGGTACCATTTTCATATCTTTGTTGAGTTGACATTATTCAATAAGGCAGAAATTTTAGGAAGGTTCTTATTATTAACCATTTGATATATTTATCCATCTAGTAATAAATTTTTACCTTCTTTCATTTTGAAAATGATGGTGTTAATATTTCAGATATAGTAAATAAAAGGTACAGGATGTTAGAAAAAGCTGCCCACTGGAGATATTTTTTCATCTATTTTAAATGCTTATCTATAGATTTCATTTATTATGTTGTGTCTATTGTCACTCTCAGCATTTTTTTAATTTGTACAGCAGATTAAATATTGATAAAATATACAAAGAAATAAAGCCAAGAAATAAGCATCTCTGGATAAATTATGGAAAGGTGTTGAGATTATAGCACATGAAGGAGATAACCACAACGGGGATAATTTTATAATGTATGTTTTTTTAAAGGAAAATTGTGAATAGTCACAACCTTTTCTAATAAAAGTATGTATTTATCTTGGAACATTATAAATCTTATGCATTATTAGTATTTCTATGGATTATAATTGCTATTCATTTTAAGAGGTCTTACAATATGAAATTTGAGAAAACAGGAAAGTCAGGCTTAGAAATTTTATAGCAGGTCAGTTTTCTAAATAAATGACATTCATATTTGTGCAGCATAGATTAAATATGATATATTTACTGGAGAAAATCTCTCTCTCCTGCTTTAGGATTGGCCAGTTGGAGAGTGAACCAGCAGATGGAAGATTTCTCTCCCCCTCCCTCCCTCTCTTTCTTTCTCTCTCCCTTTCCTCCCCCCCCACTCCGTTCCACCTCCTTCCATCTGTAACTCTGCCTTTCAAATATATAAATCTTTGAAAAAATGTTTGGAGATAGAGATATTGAAGAGAAATCAAACTCAAATATTAGAATTGAAGAATTAAATATGTCAAATAAAAAAAAGTGGAAAGCCTTAATGATAGGCTAGATAAGGCAGAAGAAAGAAAATCTGAACTAGCAGACAAATCTTGTATACCTGTCAGACAGAAGAAGGAGGAGGAGGAGAGGGGAAGAGGATGGAGGAGGAAATTATAAGTTAAAAACAGTGTTTGAAATTTATGGGATACTATTAAACGGTCAAATAAATGTGTCTTATGAGTTCCTGAAGGTGTGGAAAGAGAGAATAGATTAAGTCTATTCAGTGAAATAATATAAGGAAAAACTTCCCTAATTTAGAGAAAGATAGAGACATTCAAGTACAGAAGTACACAGAAGTCCTAACAGACACGATCAAAAAAGATCTTCATGGGCCAGCATTGTGGCATAGCGGGTAAGGCTTCCACTGCAGGACAAGCATCTCATATGGGCACCAGTTTGAGTCTTGGCTGCTCCACTTCCAATCCAGCTCTCTGATGGCCTGGGAAAGCAGTATAAGCTGGCCCAAGTTCTTGGGCCTCTGCTCACAGATGGGAGACCTGGAAGATGTTCCTGGATCCTGGTTTTGGATTGGCTCAGCTCCTGCCAATGCAGCCATTTGGGAGTGATCCAGAAGACGGAAGACCCCTTTCTCTATCTGCCTCTGTCTCTATGTAACTCTACCTTTCAAATAAATAAATAACCCTTTTAAAAAAGAAATATCTTTACCATCACACATTACTGTCAAACTTTAAACAGTAAAACACAAAAAAGGATGGTAAAATATGCACAAAATGTCAGATTACTTTCAGAGGATCCTCAGTTGAACTGATAACTGATTTCTCTCTCTCTCTCTCTCTCTCTCTCTCTTTTTTTTTTTTTTTTTTTTTTTTGATAGGCAGAGTGGACAGTGAGAGAGAGAGACAGAGAGAAAGGTCTTCCTTATACTGTTGGTTCACCCTCCAATGGCCGCCGCGACCAGCGCACTGCGGCCCGCACACCACGTTGATCCAAAGCCAGGAGCCAGGTGCTTATCCTGGTCTGATGAGAAATCAGTTATCGGCTGGCACTGTGGCTCAACAGGCTAATCCTCCGCCTTGCGGCGCCGGCACACCGGGTTCTAGTCTCGGTTGGGGTGCCGGATTCTGTCCCGGTTGCCCCTCTTCCAGGCCAGCTCTCTGCTGTGGCCCAGGAGTGCAGTGGAGGATGGCCCAAGTGCTTGGGCCCTGCACCTGCAAGGGAGACCAGGATAAGCACCTGGCTCATGCCTTGGGATCAGCGCGGTGCGATGGCTGCAGCACACGGGCTGTGGCGGCCATTGGAGGGTGAACCAATGGCAAAAGGAAGACCTTTCTCTCTGTCCTTCTCTTTCTCACTATTCACTCTTCCTGTCAAAAATAAAAAAGAAAAAGAATAAAATAAAAAGAAAAGAAAAATATACTCCAGACTACTGAAAAGCAAAGAAGGAGCAGGTGCAGATATACTAATATCAAATAAAGTAGACTTTAACATAAAAATTGTTAAGAGTCAAAGAAGGCCATTATGTAATGATTAAAGGATCAATTCAACAGGAAGATATGACTATCATAAATATATACATACCCAATGCCAGGGTGCCTGGCTATTTAAGACAAATTTTTATGGATTTAAAGGGAGATAAGGAGTTCAATACAATAGTAATGGGGGGGCTTCAATGCCCAGATTTCATGAATGGACAGATCAACTACACAATCATCAACAAAGAAACAACAGAGCTAGTCTACACTATGGACCAAATGGACTTAATTGATACCTATAGGACATTTTATCCTACAGCAGAATTCATAATCTTTTCATCATTGCATAGAACTTTCACTAATGTTGACCATATGCTAGACCATAAAGCAAGTCTCAAAAAATGCACAAAACTGAAATCATACAATTTATCTTTTCAGACCACAATGGACTGAAGCTGGAAATAACAACTTAAGAATCTCTAGAAAATACCCAAACACATGGGGACTGAACAACATGCTCCTAATGAACAATGTGTAATAGAAGAAATCAAAAGGGAAAGCAAAAACTCCTAGAGACAAATGAAGATGACAGTACAAATATCAAACTTATGATATGGGGCCAACATTTTAGTGTAGCAAGTTAAGCTGCTACCTGAGGTGCTGGCATCCCATGTGGGTGCCGGTTTGAGTCCTTGCTGCTCCAATTCAGATCCAGCTCCCTGCTGTTGCCCCTGGCAGGCCAAAGGAATATGCACTAAGTGCTTGGGCCCCTACACCCACAAGGGAGGCCCATATGAGGCTTCTTGGTCTTGGCCTAGGTCTGGCCCAGCCCTGGCCATTGCAGGCATCTGGGGAGTAAGCTAGCAGATGGAGAATTTCTCTGTCATTCCTTCTCCCTCTCTGTGACTCTCCTTTCAAATAAATCTTTAAAAAAAAAAAAAAGTTATGGGATATAGCAAAAGCAGTGTTAAGAAGGAAGTTTATAATTAGTGCCCACCTCAAGAAATTGGAAAGGCATCAAATAAATGAGCTATCAATGCCTCTTAAGGACCTCGAAAAACAGGGACAAACAAACCCAAAACTAATAGGAGGAGATAAATAGTTAGTTGAGAATGAACAAAATTGAAACAAAAAAAAAAAAAACTATAAAAATCAGTGAAATGAAAAACTATTTTTTTGAAAAAATAAGATTGATAAATCATTGGCTCAACTAGCCAACAAAAAGAAAAAAAGAGGGAGAAGACCTAAATTAATATAATCAGAGATGAAAAAGGAGATATTACAATGGATTCCATACAAATAAAAGAAATCATCAGGAATTACTACAAACAGCTATATGCCAATAATTTAGAAAATCTAGACAAAATGGGTAGATTCCTGGATACATATGATCTACCAAATTTGAGTCAAGAAGACATAGAAATCCTAAACAGACCAATAATCAAGACAGAGATTGAATCATTAATAAAGACCATCCCAACAAAGAAAAGCCCAGGATTGGATGGCTTCACTACTGAATTCTACCAGAATTTTAAAGAACTAATTCCAATTCTTCTCAAACAATTCAAAACAGCTGATAGGGAGGGAATCCTCCCAAACTTCTTCTATGAGGCCAGCATCACCTTAATTCTAAAACCAGAAAAATATACAACAGAGAACTACAGACCAATATCCCTGATGAACATAGATGCAAAAATTCTCAACAAAACACTACCTAATCAAATCCAACAACACAGTCAGACATATCATTCACCCGGCCCAAGCGTGATTTGTTCCTGGTATGCATGAACAGTTCAAAATATGCAAATGTTGATATGCGATCTATCACATTAACAAATTGAAGAATAAAAACCATATGCTTATCTCTATAGACGCAGAGAAATCATTTGATAAAATACAACTTCTTTCATGATAAAAACCTTAAGCAATGTGGATGTAAAGAACGTTCCTCAACACAATCAAGGCAATATATGACACACCCACAGTTAGCATCACATTGAATGAGGAACAGCTGGAAGCATTTCCATTAAGATCCAGTACCACACAAGGATGTCCACTTTCACCATTGCTATTCAATATATCTGGAAGTTTTAACCAGAGTCATTAGGCGAGAAAACAGAAATTGGGCCAGAATCATGGTATAGCTGGTAAAGCCTCCTCCTGTGATGCCTCTATCCCATATGGGCACTGGTTTGTGTCCCAGTTGCTTCTCTTTCAATTCATTTTTCCTGTTAATGGCCTGGAAAAGCAGTGGAAGATGGCCCAAGTGCTTGGGCCCCTGCTATCCTCTTGGGAGACCCAGACGAAGCTCGTAGCTCCTGGTTATCAGCCTGGCCTCTGCACTGGTTATTGCTGCAGTCTGGGGAGTGAACCAGCAGATCAAAAAGATTTCTCTCTTTGTTTCACCCCAACATTCAAATAAATCAATTTAAAAAAAAGAAATGAAAGGGATAGAAATTGGAAAGGAAGAAGTCAAATTACCTGTTTGCAGATGACATTATCCTATATATGGGGGATGCAAAAGACTCCACTAAGAGACTACTGGAACTCATAAGATAGTTTAGTAAAGTTGCAGGATATAAAATCAACAAACACAAACCAATAGCCTTGGAATAAATTTATCTAAGGAGTTGAAAGATCTTTACAATGAAAATTATAAGGCATTAAAAAAATAAAAGACACCAAAAAATAGAAAAATTTTCCATGTTCATGGATTAGAATTTTTACCATCAAAATGTCCATATACTAAAAGCAATTTACAGATTCAATGTGATCCCAATCAAAATTTTATCAATGACACTCTCCTCAGACCTGAAAAAAAGGTTGCTAAAATTCATATGGAAACAAAAGCGACTCCAAATAGCTAAAGCAAATTGGAACAACAAAAAGAAAACTGGAGGCATCACATACCAGTTTTCAAGATACACTACAGGGAAGTTATAATCAAGACAGCCTGGTACTGGGCATAAAAACAGATGGAGACCAATGGGACAGAATAGATAACCTAGAAATTAATCCATATGTGTACAACTGACTAATCTCTGTCCTTACTGCAGGGATTGATTTTAGCTTGTCTGTCAGTCTCTTCCAACAAACAGTGCTGAGGAAATCAGATCTGCATGCCCAAGTATGAAACAAGAACTACACCTTACAACTTATATAAAAATCAGCTCAAAATGGATCAAGGTTCTAAATCTATGACCTCATACCATCAATTTGCAAAAGAGAATATTGGGGAAACTCTACAAGACATTGGCATGGGTAAAGACATCTTGGAAAAAATTTCAGAAGCACAATTAAAGAAAAAAAATGCCAGATGAGATTACATTAAGCTAAGAAACTTCTGCACTGCAAAGCAAATAAAAGATTTTGCACTTCAAGTGAAGAGGCAACCAACAGAAAGGGGATAAATATTTGCAAACTATCTAGCTGATAAAGAATTAATATCCAGGATATATAAAGAATTCGAGAAACTCAACAAGAAAAGAAACCATCCAGTTAAGAAATGGACATAAGACATGAACATGAACTTTTTCAAAGGATGAAATTCAAGTGGCCAATAGACACATGAAAAAATGCTCATAATCAATAGCAATCAGAGAAATGCCAATAAAAACCACAATGAGGTTTCACCTCACCCTGATTAGAATGGCTAGCATCCAAAAGTGTTGGTGATGATGTGAGCAAAAAGTATCCTAATTTACTATTGGTGGAAATGAAACTAGTATAGTTAATATAGGGAATTAACCCAGATGTCTCTTAACTGATGACTGGATAAAGAAAACATGGTGTGTGTGTGTGTGTATATATATATATGTGTGTGTGTGTGTGTACGTATATATGTGTACTACTATCATCCATAAATACTACTCATCCATAAAAAAATGAAATCCTGTCTTTTTCAGCAAAATGGATGCAACTGGAAACCATTATGTTTAATGAAATTAGTCTCAAAATGATAGATATGTTTTGCTCTGATATATGGTAGTTAATATAAAATAGAAAAAATGAATAGGAATGAAACAGACATCTTGTGATACGATTGCTGTTTTTAGTCCTATTACAATGCTTATGACAATTTTCTTTTAGGATGCCTTGTTCTCTTACTAAATTACATCAAGAGTTCCCATAATTGCCCATCTGGTAGTGATCTTACAGGGTAAATAGGCTCTTGAAAGAAAACAAACAAAAACAGGAACAAACTGAGTTTCTATAGTTCAACCCTGAGCCATAGAGACTCTAGAAATGTATTTACCTTTGATACAGAGTGCTTTTAAAATATTTTTGTAACTAAACATGCCCAATTATGGAATTTGTACTATGGTGTAACTGTGGTCTTCCTACATTTTACTTGTTGAATATTACAGTTAGTGGTATGTTAAACCTGTAATTATAAAGTGGACTAAAATTAAACAAAACAAAACAAAAGTGCTTTAAATTTCTGTTGTTTTGTTCCCTACAGCTCTTTTTTAATGTTTCTGTGTTGATATTAGCAAATCAATGTAGACGCATTACTTCCTTCTACATCTGCCTCTCTGAGGAAGGCAGGTGAGAATAAACAGGTAAGAGTATCTCAAGCATCAGCATGGGCGTTTATGAATCACAGAAGATTCAGAGCAATGTCTTTCAAAAAAAAGGTCTTTCCTTAGGGTTAAATTTCCCTGTAATGTATTTATAAGAAGAATTATACCTCTATCCCTGATTCTATTTTATGTTTGTTACTACTTCAGCCCACCTTCCTTTAACCTCTTGTTCCTGGCATTATCATTTTCATAGCATTATCATTTTCCTTTCTATCTAAAAGCTTTCACTTTAAAAGACACCAATACCAATTGATTCCCACTAAATGTAAATTACCTAGAATCACCACATAAGGTTATCTTTAGAAATGAATAAATTTCTCAACTGTTAATGAGAAATTACTCTTTTTTTCACTGTTTTTCTTTCTACTTACATAAAACACCTCATGACAAGATGAACCTAAAACATTATTTAAATATTAAGAAATTAAATTTCACTCTAAAGTTATAGTGATTTTAGCTCACAGATTTAATGTAAGCTTCTAAATAAAACGTTACTGAAGCAACAAAAAATATTTGTTGCTGCTTCAGTACCTATAAAAAATAGTTGTTGATATATCAGTAACGACAAACAGGGAAGGGCCAAATAGCTCATGCATTATTCAACGTGTGAATTGAGAAACACCTGGACTGTAAGATGGATAAAACTGAAACAAAACAAATCAAAAGTAGAAAATAACAAAAAACAACGGTAAAACCCAAATCTTGTTGCTTAAAATTGTCACCCCATAAATTTAGGGAGTTCCACTTTGACAAGACAGTAAATTTTTAAAAATATTCCTTTGAACCACATTAACACTTTTTAAAGAGATAATTCCCTAACTGGGCATTTTTAGTTACAATAATATTTTAAAAACACTCTATCAAAAGTAAACACATTTCCAGATTCTCTGTGGCTCTAGATTGAGACTATAGAAACTCAGTTTGTTCCTGGTCTTAGTTGGTTTTCTTTTAAGCTCCTATATACCCTTTACTATCACTACCAGATGGGCAATTATGGGAACTCTTGATGAAATTTAGTAAGAGTACAAGGCAACATAAAACCAAGTTGAGGTAAACAAAACACTCTGTTCTCCCAGTCCAGATTTGGTATAATTAGTGGTTGACATTAGTTTGAACAGGTAATTTGCACATCTCTATTCAATGTATATTCATTACATAATAAGTATCTCTGCTTGGCATTTGGAAATTTAGGTTTGGCCATCTAGATTTTTAAAAAACCAAACAAGTACAAACAATACAGCTCAAAAACATAACAACAGTGTATATCTTGATATGTTTATAGGGAATGGTGAGTCTTGCACTATAAGTGCACCCCTCAGCTGCATTTTTATGCTAAGATAGATAAACTTCAATCTGGCTACAAAATAACAAAACGTTAATTATTTGAATATATGGAAAAGGTCTGAGAGGAACATACTTTTTTTTTCTGTTTGTTTAAATGAAATACATCAAAAATGATAAAATTTAAATGAGCAATTTTTAGATTCCTGAGAATTGATTTAAGAATAAGAAGCAAATCATTATCCAGCATTGAAATATCCATTTGATTTTGTTATACTTTTCCTGTTAAAAGTTTAAAGAGTTTGTTTTAATCATTACACAGATAAATATGAATTAACATGGGCTTTCCCAAGCAAAAAAGATAATATGGTCACTTCATCTAATATGAAACACAGAGAAAGTAAAATGCTATTCTTTTATTTTCCTCTATACAATTAAAAAGAATAAATTGATGAAATGGGTATTGAGTCTGGGGCAACAAAATTATCATTATTTTAAATACTCTAAACAGATTTGAGATTATATATATAAAATAGGCTTTCAAGAAAGCAATAAGGTAATAGCTCTTTATAAGAGCTATTAAATTTCTGTCATCTTAAACATATAATTGAATAGTTTCATTAGTACCTAATAAAATAGTTTGGGAATTATTATACCCATGAAGAATTTAAGGATAAAAATTACGTTTACATGATTGTCCAGATAGTTTGTTACTAGGAAGGAAGTGTCAAGGATTTGGGCCATCTTCCTCTGCTTTCCCAGGTGCACTAGCAGGGAACTTGATTGGAAGTGGAGCAGCTGGGACTCAAACTGGCACCTATATTGAAGGATAACTATCAAAGAATTTCCTTTAAAATCGTGGTGAATATGAAATATTCAAAAAGAATGAAGACACAGAATTAGCTATATCATAAATTCTCAGTATTTACTGTTATTTGTGACTATGTTCGAAATATTTATTTGAAAGGCAAAGCATCAGACAGCATGAAGGAGAGAAGGGGAGAGAGAGAGGGAAAGAATCTTCCATTCACTGGTTTACTACAGAAATGGCAACAAAGCCAGAAACCAGGAGCCTGACTCCATTCTTGTCTCTCACATAGATGTAGGGGTGAAAGCACTTTGGCTAGTATTCACCACTTTCCCAAACATATCAGCAAGGAGCCAGATCAGAAGCAGAGTAGCTAGCAGTCGAACTGGCACTCTGATGTGGGATGCAGACATCACAATTGGTGGCTTAACCAACTATACTGTGATGCCAGCCCCTTAGCTACTATCTTGTAACAAGTACAAATGTAGTCACATATTTGTCTTCCTTAAAAATATAAACATATAGAATATTAAGTATAGAAATATAGGGACCAGTGTGGTGCAGGGTTAAGCTGCTGCCTACAATAACAGTATCCCATATGCATACTATTTCCAGTCTTGGCTGCTTTGTTTCCAATCAAGACCCTGATAATGCATCTGGGAAGTAGTACATCATGGTCCTAGTGCTTGGGCCATTGACAACCATGTAGGAGGTCCAGAGGGTGTTCTAAGGGTCCTGGCTTTATCCTGGCCCATCCCCCTCTTTCTGTAACTCTGCTTTTCAACTAAATAAATAAAGCTTGACCAAAAAAATGAAGAAATATAAAGCTGGAAATGTAGGGCATATACCATGTTCATGAATCAGAGCATTAAATATCATTGAGTTACTCAGCTCAAATTTGATTTATGGATTTAATGAAACCTCATTCAAATTACAGTAGATATTTTTGCTTTTTGTGGTGAAAACTGACAAATTCTAACATATTTATGAAATGCAAAGGACTAAGTATTGTGAAGACAATCTTAAAACAGTAAAGTTAGAGAGCTTACACATGGGTTCTCAATGCTTATTTTAAGTCAAAAGCAGTCAAGACAAATGACTTTTGGTTCCAGAGTGGAGAGATAAATCAATGAAACAGAATAAACTACAGAGACGGCCCTCACAGAGACAGATCCACAAACATTGAGTCACTTGATCTAAAACACTCATGACACTGGAATGAATTCAGAAGATACCCATTAAGCAGTGGTATTGAAGCAACTGGATATTATTATGAAAGATAACATGAGTTTTGACTTCTAATTTACAAGACACAAAACGAATTGTTTAAAAAGTTAGAAAATATTTCTAATCTTAGGATGATCATGGATGTTTGCTAAAATATTGTATATGAACTAAGTTTGATCAATTGGGCTTCATTCAAATTGAGGACTTCTGTCCTTTATCAGACCAATATAAGAAAAGGACAAGTTCTAGAGAGGGAAGAGATCTTAATTATATAAATAAATAATAAATATATTAAATAAGTGTAGAATATCCAAAAAATGACCAAAATATTTAATAGACACAACACACACACAAAAAGAGGGCATAGAAATACCAAATGTATTAACTTTATATTCATGCAATAAATTAAGGATTTTTTCTCAAATTATATCTTTTTACTATTTATTATTTTCTTCAATTTTGTTATTTTTTAAACTTTTATTTAATAAATTTAAATTTCCAAATCACAACTTTTGTATTATAGCAGCTTTTCCCCCCATAACCTCCCACCCACCTGCAATCATCTCATCTCCCACTCCCTCTCCCATCCTATTCACATCAAGATTCATTTTCAATTATCCTTATACACAGAAGATCAATTTAGTATATACTAAGTAAAAATTTCGACAGTTTGCACCAACGACTGTTGAAATCTTTACTATTTATTTTTAATGTCTAGTTTTCTCATAATGAAAGCAGTAACAAAATCTCCAGTCATTCCTCTTGTCCTACTCTATCAAACACCATGGAAACTCTGAAAGGAGTCAACATCTATATTTTCACGTACCAAATTGCAAGAATTTCAGATACATTTTCAAAATACATGTAGTTTTGAAGTGATTGTTTTCTCATACTTTCTGTTTTATTCAATATTATGACCTTAGTTTTTCTGTTATTCTATAACCTATATAATAATAATGCTTAAATTAAGAATGTACTAATAAACCATGTGTATATGTCCTCATTACATTACTCTAAAATTTCTATGAGTGTTTACGTAAGTCCCTGAATTTACCTTTTATAATCAGCTTCTCCTGGTCCAGTGATGTGTGAAGGGAGCTTTAGGTAATGGTGTTCTCTGCCTACCCAATCCCTGTACTCACCCAACTGGTAATTCTTGTCTCTCTGAGCTTTAGTGTTCCCTTTATCTTGTTAAGATGATTTCCACTCTGAGATGTTGTGAGGATAATGATCACATAATAGAAGTAAAAGCTCTCTAAAATGTAAAATAATATGTGTAGTAATTAGAGCATATTATTCCTGAGACTTAGAAGCATTCATCCTCATAATTTTGCATAGAGGCTACAGTAGTCATTTATTCTTTTGTATTGAATAAAAGATTATTTCTTTCACCAATCCTCTGTCCTTTTTCTTCTAATGTAGATCACCTGCAAATGTTCTGGCCATTCCAGAAACAGCCTGATAAAAATCAGTGTAATAAAGGTCCCCACAGATTTTCAAATGGGTCAAATTTTGTAGATAGTTATTAAGTCCACTTCAGATATAAACATCATGATTAAACAGCAATGATAAGAAAGGAATTTGTACTATCCCCCATCTCCAAACACTAATGTTTCAAGTTACTTTTCTTTAATTCATAATTCCTGATTATATCTTATTTAATAATAATATATATGTGCATATACATTATAATATTTCCCTATGGAGCAAATAATCTTATTAGTCTTTATATTCATCTACTATCTTAACATGTGTCTCATGTACCTTGGGAAGAAATTATTTTCATGCATGTGTTTAAAGAAGAGAAAACTCCCTAGTAGCTTTGTCTGAAATGGTTTTATTCTAACAGGCTGCCATGTTATTAGTGATTATGCTTTTATATTGATTAATAGATATTAGCATACTGTAAGCATAAACTATTATGTAATGGATGTTGAAAACCAAGTCAACTAATACAAAATGGATGATATGACATCTTTAAATGTACATACTTGGAGAAAACACTTGTTTCTATAATAATTCAGGAAACTCCCAAAAGTGTATTACTATTAATCATATTACAAGGATATTCAATTATTTTTTACCTTTTTGGCCCATTGACTAGAGACTGGATTTTGCAGATGAATTAAGAAAGTGGAGGAAGGTAAGATAACTATGATGTTCATCCTTCCAAATATCAATGGCCATGGAAGAAGAAATGGTACAGAAAATGACATAAAAATCTCTTATTTAAAATAAATGTATGCAGAGAGGTGCGTAATAACTGTCTAGATTATTGACAAAACAGGCTGTAAAGGAGGAGTCTGAGTTGGAGAGACAAGGAGGAAGGGGGAAAAGGGAAAGAGAGAAATAGAAGGAAATGTGGAGGGAGCAAAGAAGAAAGGAAGGCAAGCAGCAAGGGAGAGGAGAGAATGAAGGCAGGGAGGCAGAAGAAAGAGCAAATGTGTTGACGAGGCTATGGAAGCCTTTAGGGTTCACCGACTTCGATCTTATTCCGACAGGTTCATAGTCAAAGTGGAAGTTCTCTCCTCCATTCAGAGAAAGGTACCTCCTTCTTTGATGGCCCCTTTCTTTTTATAGCATCGGCAACTCATGACTAGAGCCTAGGGAGATTACTGACGCCATCAACAAGAGTGTCAAATTGTTAAATCAACAACAGGAGTCACTGTGTACTTACGTCCCATGTGGGATCTGTCCTTAATGTGTTATCCAATGTGAAGTAATGTTATAACTAGTACTCAAACAGTATTTTTACACCTTGAGTTTCTATGTGGGTGCAAATTGATGCAATCTTTACCTAGTATATACTGAATCGATCTTCTGAATATAAAAATAATTGAAAATGAAAAAAAAACTTGGTGTTAAATTGGAAATTGCATAGAAAATTAATCAATTTTTAAAAAATATCATGTAGGATCTCTGTCCTCAATGTGCTGTACATTGTGATTTAATGCTATATCTAGTACTCCAACAGTATTTTTCACTTGGTGTTGCTATGTGAGGGCAAACTGTTGAAATCTTTACTTAATATATACTAAACTGATCTTCTGTATATAAAGAGAATTGAAAATGAATCTTGATGTGAATGGAAGGGGAGAAGGAGTGGGAAAGGGGAAGGTTGTGGGTGGGAGGGAAGTTATGGTGGGGGGGAAGCCATTGTAATCCATAAGCTGTACTTTGGAAATTTATATTCATTAAATAAAAGTTAAAAAAAAAAGAAAGAGCAAATGTGGAGAAAGGAGGAAAGGGGCTGGAGAGAAGCAAAGGGATGGGTGAAAGAAGGAAGCAATAGGAAGGGAAGAAAATGGAAGGAAATTAAAGACAGGAATTGGTGGGCAGAAGAGAAGGCAGGAGAGAGGAGTAAATAATCTGTTGTTAAATTATAAAATATGGATACTCTAAACACTCTCATTTGGTAAATTTCAAGTTCTTTGGTGAGTTTGTCTAGTCTAATAAAATTAGCACCAGACTGGAAGTCAAAATATAGTTCTAAATATGTAATCCGTTTCTTGGTAAACTTAAAGAAATATCTCAACTCTTTTTATCTTCCATTTCTAAACTTAAAAAAAATATTTAGACTAGCAACTTTAAGATCCTTTCCAGGCTTAAAAATCATATCCTTTCAAAGATTCCCACCCAAGGAGACACATTAATTTAAGAAAATAACAACAACAACAACAACAAGAAACAGCCAAGACAATGATTCTGTTTAGATAAGAGGCATTTTGAGCGTTTTCATAATTGATTGGACTTCTTTAAAAAGCCCTGCCTTGTGCAACAAGTACAAACTTTGTGTATTAAGCTTTGTTTGACTAGAGAGTTCAGAATGAGCTCCCCACTTGATGTGTCGGTGCTGAGACATGGAGATGGATAATATACTGAGAGGCTGGCATGATTCTGACATTCATTACCAAAGATGTCGCTGTTTATGATATCTGTGGGAGAGTGGTAATGTGCTAGTACACCTAGGAGACTGGTTGTAAACTTATATTAGGCAATCAGGGAGATGATGATAAACACAACTTGAAAGAAGCTAGTGACATGAACATATTTTACCAGATGCCTGGAATACAAGAATTCTGATAAGCCTGTGCATGTGTTTAGCTCTGGCAGTAGAATTTATACTCTGTGAGTTGATCAGATCACATAAAAATCAAGACTCCTTGAAGAAGTCAGCTGTCTACTTTTACTGATCACTTGAGCTATATGGTGCAGTTAGAGTTCCTTTGAAATGGAAAGCATTTATTTAAGCCATAGATAAAAAGGTTGTTCTTAGGAAACTTTCAGCCACAATTTCAATTATTTTCTGACATGATAAATTTTCGTTGACAAATGCTTATGCCAGCTACACTACTGTAAACCTGTACTTGAAAAATGCCTTAATTTTTAAACTTTGAAATATGCATTCAGCTATTTGCGTTTAAAAGACGGTTCACAAGTTGCTAAAAACATTGTAAATGAATACTTTTTCTTCATACTGATCTGGAAATGGAATTTTAAATGTGGTAGCAGTTCTTGGAAAACACCTTAATTGTAAGTAAAAAACAGGGTGACCTAAATCTTTTCATGGCTAACAATTGCTAACATACCTTGTTATACATTTTCTCTGATAAACATACACAAAGAAGATTTGGAAAATGCCTAGAGATAAAAACACAAAGACTCAGATACACAAACTGATAAGCCTATACAACAAAAATAAAATCATTAAAATTTGATATACATGAGGATTTTTATGATTAATGTGCGCAGTATTATGATCATATATAACCTGTCTTACACGTCTTTTCTTCAGTTAACTTTATTTCAAGATTCCAGAATCATCAAATAGTTTTCAAAACCATATTAATAATTACACTACATTATATTGTAGGGCTAACCTTGTGGAAACAGGGGTTAAGCCACCACTTGCAATGCTGGCATCCCATACTGGCATTTTCATACTGGAATAACAGAGAACAAGATACAGAGAGAAGAAAGTATGTTTTCACCAAAATTTTCTTGTACTTGAAGTGATAATACTTCATAAAATTTCAACTGTAAGATGAGAGGTCCTCAAAAAGTTCTTGGAAAATGCAAATTATAAAAAGGATGCATGGGGGCTGGTGCTGTGGCATAGCAGGTAAAGCTGCCACCTGCAGTGCCAGCATCCCATAGGGGCACCGGTTCTAGTCCCTGTTCCACTTCTGATCCAGCTCTTTGCTAAGGCCTGGGAAAGCAGCAGAAGATGGCCCAAGTCCTTGGGCCCCTGCATGTACATGGGAGACCCAGAGGAAGCTCCTGGCTCCTGGCATCAGATCAGTGCAGCTCTGGCTGTTGCTGACATTTGGGGAGCGAACCAGCAGACGGAAGACCTCGCTCTCTCTCTGCCTTTGCCTCTGCCTCTCTTTCAAATAAATAAATATTGAAATAAAAACTATGCATGAATTTAAGTTATTTGCAACAAAATAAACTTTTTTCTGCTAGCTTTTTGAAGTACCTCGTGATAATGTCTGTGCCTGACAGATGATTTTCCTCTGTCTCTGAATTTCTCCCTCAGAAATGTACAAGCAGCTTGAAGACAAGACCTCCCTCTCAGACAGATTTCCTTTCATTCTCTCCCTGCCTGCCTTTCTGCGTGATCTGCCTCCACCACAGCTACATGCAACACAGACCTCTCCAGCCACGTGTACTTGGCTGGAACAGAAGTGACATCCTCACATCTAGGCAATGCATTAGCCACTGAGCAAAAATTCAAGTTCCTGTAATTCCATTCCCTTCTCAGAAACTTAGAAACTAGAGTCAGCCAGGGGTAGGCATTTGAGAAGACTGGAGAAGTACAAGCCTGACAGCATTTTATCACAACCAAGCTTTGTGCTGAGCTAAGTTATCGGCAAAGAGGATCCTGCATAAATGAAAGACAAAAAGACAATGATTTAGAAAGATTTAAATGACGCAGACATGCCAATCATGCGGACCCTCAGAAGGAATAACAGACATCCACCATCCACTCAATGTGTTTTCCTACCAGGATGCCACAAACTCCGGCTGTATTCCTGACCTTGGAAGTCTGTGAAATTTTCCAGAATTTTTCAATGACAACTCTTTGAAACTCATCTAATTTAAATGAATGTCTGTTCCTTGTAATTTAATGAGCTTTGAGTAGAATTCTGATGATACCTCAATTGATCTGCGGCCCAGAATCCAGCACAGAGATGTCCAATTGAAGATCACGGAAATGATTAGATCCATATGAATTATTGGAAATACAACTGAAAAACAAATATGGCTTCCTTCCTTAAACCTTTGAATGTGCCCATTTCATCTTTCCTGTCTTCCACCAGCAAATATTTTTTGAATTATATATCTTGACATTTGATTACTTTCTATCTTGTACTACTCATTGGTTTCATTTTTGAAATTAGGTTTATACTGTTTAATATTACTATCTAACTTGTATTTTGCTTCCTCTACCACCTGTAAGTATTTGTAGTACAGGGGAACATATCACACCTTCTTATATTTTCCATGTTTTAAATACTCGCTAAGAGATAAATGAATTAAATATTTTGTGATAAGGAACATCTGGAAGACCTCCTCTTTTTACTAAAGGTTTCCACTTTTTGAGTCAAGGAATCTAACAAAGAGGCCACCTCTCCTGGAGAAATGCTTTTAAAATACATGTAAAATGTTATGCATCCAAATTACAGCCTAGGAAATTACTGTTACGAGGCAGAACACATAGCAAAGAAATAATCACCTGCCATCCCCTTCCCTCTCCCAGCTTATTTGCTGTTGTTCTCTGGTGTGTGACCAGGTATATGACACCAAGGTGAATGAGCCTTAAGAAAGGAATGACAGAGGGCAAAAAAACATTTCAAGGAAGGTTAACTTTGTCATTAAGTGTCAGCACTCAAATCATGTTAGGGAAGAGGGATTTGTTAAAGAAAAGTCCCATCTCCACTTGAGTGTTTGAATGTAAGTGCAACTTATATGCAAGTTTTATTGATATCATAAACAGTTTCACTATTAGATAGTCTCCAAGATCCTCGATAAAGATTTAATGCTTGTGTCAAATACAAAAGGAAATAAAGGATCTGAGTCTCTCCTATGGTTTCCCGTGAACTCCATAATCCCATTCTCTTTCTTATCGAATCCTTTTACTCTTGAAGCAGTGACTTTCAAACTAGTACGTATTTCTTATCATAGAAGCCTACTAGTAAGATGTTTCAGAGAAAACATCTTTCTAGGTAGTGCTTTGGGACTGGAGTTTCTGCTGAACATACACAAAGAGAATTCATACAATTCATGGAAAATGGAATAAAGAGTTTGGTGTAAAAAATTAAAATCTATGCATACTTGTATTAAGATATGGAATTGAAAGAATAGCTGTTTGAAGGCTACAATTCTGAAATCCACTTTTCTTATCTGATAAATATTTATAATAATTATAAAAACCATTGATGGCAACTGCTTCCAGTACCATATTACACTTTCTTTTCTTCAATTCAATGCTGTAACAATAATAGTTCAAGTAAATCAATATATCTATAAATCACTCAATTAATGCAGATACATGGATTTTGAGGATAACAGCAAAAACAGAATATAAATGAAAAATGATTAAAGACACATTTAATAATTTATCAAAATATGATTACTAGCATTTTTATATATACATTATTTATTTATTTGAAAGGTGGAGTTACAGAGGTGGAGGTAGAGAGAGAGAGAGAAAAGGTCTTCCATCTACTGGTTCACTACCCCAAGTGGATGTAATGGCCAGAAGTGGGTCAGTCTGAAGCCAGGAGCCAGGAGCTTCTTTCTGATCTCCTGAATGGGTGAAGGCGTCCAAGAACTTGGGTCATCTTCCACTGCTTTCCCAGACCATAGTAGAGAGCTGGATCAGAAGTAGAGCAGGGACTCAAATCGGCACCCATATGGGCAGCTGGCTCTGCAGGTGGCGGCTTTACCCACTATGCCACAGTGCCAGCTCCACTACCATTTTTAAACAAATGTACTTATGATGCCAATTCTACTGGAGCATGAAATCAGATAAAATAAGAATATTAGCTAATTTTAAATTTTATACGTATTTTCAGCATACATATTTTATAAGATAATACCTTTAAGGCATACTTTTGCATATTAAATCTTTTCTTTACAAATGGATTTTGTAATAAAGTTTATACTAAATGTCTATAATATAAATATCAATAAGGAGTGGGCAAGTACTTGAAGCTGAATTTATAGTGAATAATAATTATTCTAAAATTTATCTTAAAATAGGGATATCATACGGAAAGGCCTATGTTACTATTTGCAAAAGTAATGTACTCCTAAAAAGAAAAATAACAGCTTAAACAAAATGTCATTTCCTATCTAATCTCCATATTGTTTTTGATATTTTATATCTCCTTTCAATGTGTAAAAAATGTTTCAGAATAAATTGGCTCATTAGGACCTACAGAAAAGCAAGACTAGAATGCAAAATGACCACTCTTGAAAATAAAATAAATAATGGAGATATCTGCACCTGGAATCCCCAGTGAAAACAGCTCTTTATATAGTTTATCCTATTTCCATAATTTTACAAATCCCTAGATAACCCAGCTTCAGAGGTCAGAAAATAAAGAGCACAGAGATTAGTCTCCAAACTTGTTTGGGATACTCTGATAAATGATAAAAAAGAATTGGAGCAAGCTTCTAACAATCCTATCTGGGGTCTCACATGTACGGATTTTTGTTCCATTGGGGCTTAGTAACCTACATTTGGACATTTTATTCTGACTATACAGGCTCTATTCCTTTTATCATAAACTACCTTTCCTGCATTATTTTCCATTTTAAAGGCTATCCAGATTTCTTATATCAAGTATGATCATTTACTGTCATCTTCTTCTAGAAAATAAATTAAATGAGAGAAAAACACAGTTTTCCTTATTTTGATAATCACCAATTCCTGGTTCACAAATGCAGCACAGTACATACTAGAATGAATACATTAATTTTTTGTGTGATTGTCTTATTCAGATCAAAGGTCTAAACAACAGGATTTTTACTCATTATATACAATATAATTTTTAGGAAGTGTTTAAGTTCTGAGAAATTAAATGAAGACTTGGGGGACACTGGGTAATTCAAACTTTCTCTTCTTTTATGAAGTCAGAGCTATTTTTCTTTGAGCCTGGAGATCTGGGTTTAGGGGATGATTCACATGACTTTAGTTAGAGGTAGTGAGAGAAAGAAGTAGGCACAAGAACTCTCTAAGGTAGACATGGGGAGATGCAAGCATTGACAGATATTTTAATGTCACTATAATATCTCATGTCTCAAATTTTGTTACCTTTAGATGAAAAATGTCATGCTGATCTCAGGCTGTGTAGAATGAGAAGCCTGTGATGTCTTTGTTTGGAGCAATATAATGTGTGACAAAGCAGTGTTTCTTCTCCATGAAGCTCCATGGAGAGGTGGCACCTGCCTGGACACTGAGAGTGGAGATCAATACATGTAGAATGTAAATCTTTCTTGTTGACAGACAAGGGAAACGTGGTGTGTCCTGGAAATAAACAAAGCATAAAGCTTCAAGAAAGATTCTTGAACTCAAGCAAGGAAGAGAGATCAGGAGGGTGTTGATTTCTGGAAAGATCAAATGGAGGCGATAAGAAGATTGGATCTGTTTCACACATACTGTATACACTTGACACATGCACACAGGATCTTAAAAAATTCAGGAAAATGTATATTATGAAAAAAATTATACGGATTTCCAAATTTTCTGCAACAAACTTTTAATGCCATTTTTCATGAACTATTTGAAGTTCCATCATCTCTCTCTCTCTCTCTCTCTCTCTATATATATATATATATATAATTTTTTTTCATTTTATGTAATCAAGTATAAATGAACAGACCTAAAACCAGTGATTAAGTCAGTTGCCAAGCATGAATTATTTATGTTCTTAGCCAATAATTCTGTTTCAACACCATTCTATGTAAGTTAATCTTTCATCAAATTGGTGTGACCCTTTGAAGTTGAGACGAAGAGTACAGACAGTTCAAATGAATTTATCTGAGTAGAAAAGAATATAGGCATTGGCTTCAGAGAAACTAAGTTTCAATACCTAGGACACACTGTACAATCAGAATGAAGAAAGCTTTAATATTAAAATTCAAATTCTGTCATATTGTGCTAGGTGTTTACATCTTTATTCTACCTGCTAAGTTTCCTAGGACTTAGCAGGTAAGTAAGGAAAAGTAATATTGTACAATTGCTGTAAAGAAAGGTAATATTGAACAATTTAAACAGTGACAAGATAAAATGTGTTTTTTGAAAGACTGTAGAATCTATGTGAAGATGCCTGGAGGAGATTCGGAGAAAGGCAATCAATTCTGTGGATGATTCATCAGTAGTGATCAGAAATAAGTACTAATAACAGAGGTATAAAAGTTCTTAAGAAAATAGGGTAGATGATATTTCTTCATACATGAGGATGTGAAAATGACTTCTGCAGAGGAAAAGCAAAGAACTTGATCCAAACTTGTACTGAAACTATTAATCCTGAATAGCAGAGATAATGCCTTGGGCCCACCTCACCCTTTTCCTCTGGAGTACACAACTGGACTGAATCTCACAGGTTTCTATGCACTTGCCTGAAGCCCCCATAAGAGTTCTACACTATAGAATTGGGTGAAGCACATATGTCACATCCATGCTTCAAAAACAAAAACTAAGCAAAAAAACGTCCCATGCAATTTTCATGTTTTCCCTTTTTCTTGCTGTCAATAGCTAAATCCACAAAGTACAGTGGAAATCTTAGAGAAGGGATGGCAGTGCCACTAAACTGCTCCATAAAAATGTAGATAGGAGTTTATCTCTCTACCCTGCTCTCGCCCTACATGCCCCAGATTGGACTCAAGAGTGAGGGAAAAAATAGCCTTTAATATATTCAAGCTTCTAAAATTTCACTGTGTTTACTGCAGTACACTCCTTTGTCTAAAGTTGCTAAGTGTTCTATTAGCACCCTAGGAATGAGATTGCAAATGAACCCAAGAACAATTCTCATATTGTTTGTAATGTACTGCAGGTTTATAATGTGTTAATATCAGTATCCAGTTCTTACTCCACAGTGTAAGCTAGATTTTTCTTTAATTATTTTTGTTGTCCTTAAAGTATTCTGAGTTAAAATCTTTTCCTTGAGTTGTATAGTTTATGGAGAATATTCAAGTTAAGTGAATCCAGCTGAGAACTATGACCAGCATTCTGGAGGCTAGGGTGGGCTGAGCAGCTAAACAGCAGGTTACCTGCCTGCCGGTTATATTCCTGCACCATATCACTTCACTTACAGATGGTTATTATTATTTGATCATATTTATTTATTGATGGGTTACTAATTATTTTATTACCTGTAAACTTGACATTTCAGAAGTAAGATTTCATTATAATAAATTTGAAAATATGCCATCATATATATTATCTCATGCATGTTGATGTTTGAAATTGTTTGCTATGGACAATTTAAAACCTTCAATTCATCCTAAGGTGAAAGCTCTTTTACTTTTATAGATCCAATTTTCTTAAGAACCATCCTAATTGCCCAACTGAATCCATGAAAATGATTGATTTGAGATCTTTTGCACTGAGAATTTTAAACTATTGGGCACAAAGGCAAAATATCAATTGCTAAAATATCCCAATCTACATTGCATATCTTTTCAATTAGCAATCCAACATTTTGAACCCTTATTATTTTATTTAGTATTCCAAAAAGCCAGATTCATTTGCTCTTAAATGTCCAACTTTAAAGAGAACATGCAAGTATAATTGGCACAGAATAATTTGCATACTTTTGCCAATGTAAAAAGGATTAACAGTTGAAATCTTTACTTAATATATACTAAACTGATCTTCTGTATATAAAGAGAATTGAAAATGAATCTTGATGTGAATGGAAGGGGAGAGAGAGCGGGAAAGGGGAGGGTTGTGGGTGGGAGGGAAGTTATGGTGGGGGGGAAGCCATTGTAATCCATAAGCTGTACTTTGGAAATTTATATTCATTAAATAAAAGTTTAAAAAAAAAGGATTAACAGTGTGCAGTAATAATTCAATTCATCCCACTTAAACTAAAATTTACTTCATTATATTTTCATGGTTACTATCATGAAAAAGGCATGAGTTCTAAGTCCCATGATCACTACTAAGTGTCTATTTCTTTCAAAAAATTAATTTTGGCCTCTTTTATACATTTTTTATAAACTATGGGTACCATATTAAGACTTGTTTTAATGATATATTTAAAACATACTAAAAGAGTTCAAGTATTAAGCAATGGTCTGCTCAAAGAACACTTACTACACATACTTATCTTATTAAATTAAATTTGAAATTCATGTTATAGTTCAAAAAGTTCCTTTTAATACATATTAAGCATTTATTGAAGATGAATTAGTTTAAGACTTTTACACCATTTTATCCAGAAATTTTTATTTATGTAAATCTTTTAAATTTTGATGGGTCCTGAAATAGTTATAGATTCCAATACTTACTTTATTGAAGAGAGATTCCAGAAAGAATTACAGATATTATCCCATAGTGAAAAAGTAAAATATGTAATTGAATTTCTGGAATGACTGTCATAAAAATGGACTCATCCTAGGATTCTACAACATTCCTTTCATAAAGGAACTATGTAAGTGAAACCATTTTTATTCCAATTGGAATATTAATTACATTATAATTAATTAATATTAATTATATTCGTTAATAATATATATAGTCCAATTAATTTATTAGTCAATAGAAGCTGAATGGCCAAAATTCTCAATCCTCAAGTTTATAAAAGTAGCCAAATGTTAATAATCCCTGGAAAATTAAAAAATCAACTGCAGTAAGAACAGGTGGCAGATTTAGCACAGCATTCCCACATTAAAATATACAACATTTAATAATTTTTGTAGAAGTTCAAAATTGGTACTGTTGACCATGGTGACTGCAATTTTTTGGATTTCATTTTAGTTTTCTACTCTCTAATGCTTAACAATAGGAATATATGGATATTTCAAATGAACTCAATTTTTTTTCAAAGTTTCCAAATTAAAGTGGAAATGAATAAAAACTATTTTTCTTTAATTTATTTACTTAAAAGGCAGAGTTACTCAAAGGAAGAGACAAACACAGACAGAGACCTTCCATCCATTGGTTCACTGCCCAAACGGCTACAATGGCTGGGGCCAGGCCAGGCCATCAGTAGGGAGCTGGATCCCAAGTGGAGCAGCTGGATATTGAATTGGTGCCCATATGGGATACTGGGTGCTGCAGGCAACAGCTTAACAATGCTGGACCCTCAACAACTATTTTTAAATTCAAAATTATTATTTTTTTAACTTTTATTTAATAAATATAAATTTCCAGAGTACAGCTTTTGGATTATAGTGGCTTTTCCCCCCATAACTTCCATCCCACCTGCAACCCTCCCATCTCCCGCTCCCTCTCCCATTCCATTGACATCAAGCTTCATTTTCAATTCTCTTTATATACAGAAGATCAATTTAGTATATATTAAGTAAAGATTTCAACAGTTTGCACCCACACAGAAATACAAAGTTTAAAGTACTGTTTGAGTACTAGTTATAGCATTAATTCACATTAGACAACACATTAAGGACAGAGATCCTACATGGGGAGTAAGTGCACAGTGACTCCTGTTGTTGACTTAACAAATTGACACTCTTGTTTATGGCGTCAATAATCACCCGAGGTTCTTGTCATGGGTTGCCAAGGCTATGGAAGCCTTTTGAGTTTGCCAACTCCGATCTTATTTAGACAAGGTCATAGTCAAAGTAGAAGTTCTCTCCTCCCTTCAGAGAAAGGTAACTCCTTCTTTGATGGCCCTTTCTTTCCACTGGGATCTCACTTGCAGAAATCTTTCATTTAGGTGTTTTTTTTTTTTTTTTTTTTTTTTTTTTTTTAGATTCTCAGTTTATAAGCTCCACACATTCATTAGGTCTTAACCTCCTGTTATTTCCAAAATTATTATTGAATGAATAGACATTGAAATAAAAGTGGTTAACTATCTCATGATAGCTTAACCACTTGCAATAATTCAGGGGAAAATGGTTTTTACATAACAACTGAGCTATACTTAAATATTTTCCTTAGTGTTTTCTATCTACTTGTGATTTGAAAACAGTAATTTTCTCCACATTGAAGAAACTAAACTACATCTTCTGAATCAACTTCAAAAAACATACTGTAGTTAACCTCATGGAAGTTAGGCATTTGAAGACCATTTAAAAGTATCTGAGCAGGGGCCGGCGCCGTGGCTCAATAGGCTAATCCTCCACCTTGCGGCGCTGGCACACCAGGTTCTAGTCCCGGTCGGGATGCCGGATTCTGTCCTGGTTGCCCCTCTTCCAGGCCAGCTCTCTGCTATGACCAGGGAGTGCAGTGGAGGATGGCCCAAGTCCTTGGGCCCTGCACCCCATGGGAGACCAGGATAAGCACCTGGCTCCTGCCTTCAGATCAGCGCCTGCTGCGGCAGCCATTGGAGGGTGAACAAATGGCAAAGGAAGACCTTTCTCTCTGTCTCTCTCTCACTGTCCACTCTGCCTGTCAAAAAAAATAATAATAAAATAAAAATTTTTTAAAAAAGTATCTGAGCAGAAGGGATTTTAGGGCTCTGATGGTGGCACCTGTAATGAGTTCCATAGACAAAATATTAACATAATAAGTATACAAACTGAGCTCTTTTTTCTCATTCATAGAAAAATCTGAGAGAGCTATGAGTAATAGCTGTCTCCACCCTCTTCTGCACTCACTGCACCTGGGAACTCCCATCCACTGCTGAAATGATTTCTCTCTTAGGCTCACCAATGACCTCCATTTTTCCACATGCAAAGGCCACTCACCTCAGCAACATCCAGTGTGACTGACGTTTTACCTTTAACCACTCTCAGCTCATCTATGACAGCATTTTCCTCGTGTTTTTTTTTTCCGTTACTGTTTTTTCCTGCTCTGTCAGACCTATGAAATGTCCATTTACTGAGCTCTGCTCTAAAATCTCTTAATGTTCTCTGTCGATATTTTCTATCTACTGAATTCCATATAGTCCAAGGATATTTAGGTTTAAATATTTACTCTGAATTTATACATGTCTTTACAAATTTTACTTAAAAACCAGAATTGTTTTCTCTTTTTCTCCCTCTCCATGGAACTCTGGCTTTCAAAATAAGATTTTAAAAAACTAGAATTATATATAGCTGTATGTATGTATGTATGTATCTATCTATCTATATAATTGCTTTTAATTAAACAAATCAAAATACATCTCCTGGTTCTTCCCTTGTACTTATTCTTTATCATAAGCACAGTCATGTACCCAGTTATTTAAACTAAAAGCTTAAGACTTATACTTAATTAGCAGATTTTAATTATATTTCAAATCCAGCTCTTCAAGATATCTTATCAATTCAAAACTGAATTCACATTCTAAAGCCTTCCACTTGTCTGTTCTTACTGCAATACCTCTCTAGGTGCATACTGTCGCTTGTCTTCTAAAATTGCTGTAGTTTTCTGATTGTTCTTCCTGTTTCTACTATTTCCATGGTATCCTTTTCCACAAACATCTAAAATAATGACTAAAAACCCAAATTAGGTAATTTGAGTCTCTTTTTTAAACACACTCATGTATTCCCATTTATATTTTAAATAAAAGCAACACATCAATCAGTGGCCTACAAGACCTGTGTTACCTATCTCATGCTATCCTCCCTGACATTTCTCATGTTCCCTTTCGTACACATCTTTCACTCACACTAGATTTATTTGTGTTACACAATACAACAAAAACTAATCTGGGGGCTGAGGGACCTCCACACTAACTATAGAACTAGTAAGTTCCTAGCGTTCTCAGATCCCAGGTGATGATATAGGACAATTTTCTTAGCTTTCGGTTCTCAACCTTCAAAACTATTTCTTTCAAGAGTCTTCAATTACAACTCAATCCATCTTTAAGTCAACATTGATTATATATTTTATCTTATTTATGGCTCTTAATTGTCTATTATTTTTCTTGCATGTTTATTGCTTTACAAGTCTATAATCCTATACTATGGAATACTGCCTGGACTACAATAGGTTTGCACAAAAAATATGTTTGTCAAATACAGGAAGGAACAAATGAAACATTACATATTCTACTGGTGAATATGACATGAATGGACATTTCCTGTGTTTTCTACAATAACGTTTAAGACAGCAGGTACTTGAACATGTTTATGTAATGAAGGCCTAGTGGAAAGGGGGAAGTTGGAAGTTCTAGAAAGGGCAATAACTGGTAAGATATGGAGGTCGGAAAGAGGCATTCAATGATTAGCACTGGAAAGAACAGTATTCATTTCTTCAAGTGACTAAGAAAGGGACTGATCTTGAAGATTTTTGTACAGATAAGTACCTGCTGTCAATCTTGTCATCAGAGCAAATTCCTGGCCAGAATGTTTCTCCTGTGAGAGATGACCATTAGCTGGTAGCAACACTGATCTCCTTCTACTCTTTGCTTGCTCTTTATTTGTGAACTAGACCCCAGCACTAAAGGGAGATCAAGGATATCAAAGGACTGTCTGCTCTGTTTTGTCTTTTATAACACTTCCTTTTGAGTTGGAATTCAAATGCTGGCTGGAACTCTATGATTCCAATCAGATAGATATATTAGAGAAACTTAATGTTCTGTCTTTATATTGGTGCTACTGTTATTCCTGTCATCCAATTTATCTATGATACCTTTATTTTCAATTCTTATTTTAATAAGCACATACTCGAACATCTCAGTCTATGTACTTCTTATTCATTTTGGTTCTCTGAGTTTGTTTTCTGTTAAATGTTAAATGGGATCTTCAAAGGAAGCAATCAATATTCTCATTTGTCTCACTGAACATTTGAGTTTTTTGCTCTGAATCCAAAGTTTGCAATTCAGAGCACTATAATAGAGTAAAATCTCTCCATTGTGTGGACTCTTTCTGGAGAAAATGCTAGTATTAAAAGTAGAAATTTATCAATAATTAGCAAGTAGTAGGCCAAATAGAAATCATGCACTCTGTGATGGTTGAAGAAAATTGCCAGGAGGACCACTGAGACTGTGCAGAATTAATCACAGTAATGGGCCATCAGATGGAATGGCCTTTCAGTCATAACTGCCTTAACATCCATTTGCATTTAAGATTGCATAAAATTGAATGCTTGAACTTGTTTCTCCTGGTTGACAAGCCTGTTAAATCCTTCTTTATCTTTCAGAAACCCAGACAAGGATCATTATTTGCAATAAATAAGGGATTTAAAAGGTTTTCCATGACATTCATCCCTATGCTTCCCCCTAGACCTTGTATTTAGCTCACAAACATTTATATTTAAATGATACAATTATCACTTATGTTTACCTAGCAGGGATAGCTGAGGAATTCAAAACAAATACAAGTTTCCTGCAATAACTATTTTCAGCTCTAGATTGATGAGTAATCAAAGCATGATAATTAATCTACTAGTTCTCCTCTTGCTTTAATAAAATGCACTCAATGGAAAAACTTTTGAAGGAGCTTGGCATATCACAGGTATACGAGAGGAGAAAGAAGTCTAGTCTGGAGTTAGAAAAATAACCAGTAAACTTCCTATATTTTTGATTAAACAGGGAGGTATGAGAGTATGAAAGTATATACACAATTTTCATTGCTAAGGTAGTGAATGTTCTAACATGTATTAAAAATAAACCATGAAATTCTGAAACAAAAGTCACAGAATAACCTCCTGGTACAATCTTATCTGGAAATTGCATTGTTTTATGGATTTAACAGAGAAGCATAACTAAAATTTACAAGGTAATTATAGACTTTGCACCTCACATCATGTTGAATTTCTTACAGCATAAGAAAAGTTGCATAACATTATCTATATTATACATATATATACATATATATGGAGACAAATGTTTATAAAGATGAGATAAATGCCAAAGGTTACATGACCTGTAAGTCTTAGATTTCAAATTATTCTTGAATCCAACCTGACTTACTTTAACATTTGTTACCTCAATTACAACACCATATTGCTAGTGCTGCTATTGTTTAATATCCTATATTTTCATTTAATATTTACAGCTTTCATGAGGTTCTGAGAATTAGTTTAAAATTATGTAACTGGCATCTGTAAATCAAAACCGGTAACATATGTTTTATCAATATTCCTAGCCCACTAACCTCTAAATTTTGTTTAAAAAGTGGCTGCAATATAAGAATGTGTATTTACTTGTAAATTACATACTCTATAACATCATATATACATTTCAAAATTTACATGAAAACAGAAATTATGAAGGATGATATAAAGATGAAAATCTCATTTAAAAATAAAGTTTATTTAATTTGGCATGTTACATTTTTGTACCGTTGAGAGAAAATATTTTTTATTAGTATTGCCTTGGCTTAGGATTTATGTATTCATATTTATCATTTTTAATTTGAGAGGGAGAGAGCGCAAGAAAATAGCTCCTATCCACTGTTCAGCCAGAGTAAGAACCAGGAGCCGGGAACACAATCCAGGTCTCCCACGTGGGTGTCCGGAAGCCAAAGTTGAGCCAGAATCACTACCTCCTTGGGTCTAAATCAAGAGGAGAGTGGAGTCAGGAGCTAGAGCCTGGGATCAATCCAAGCCATTCTGATGTGAGATTCAGGCCTCTAAATCACCACGTTGAACACTCACTCCTGGTAGGAAATGTTCAATAAAAATATCTGATTCTAAATTCAGTTTATTTAGTCCAAATAACCATCAAAATTGAAACATATACCTTAGAAAAATTTTATTTCAAAGAATTATTATATTACTTTTTACAATTTATTTGACAGAGTTAGAGAGAGAGAGAGAGACAGAGAGAAAGGTCTTCCTTCCATTGGTTCACTCCCCAAATGGCCGCTACGGCCGGAGCTAGACCAATCCGAAGCCAGGTGCCAGGTGCTTCTTCCTGGTCTCCCAGATGGGTACAGGAGCCGAAACACTTGGGCCATCCTCCACTGCCCTTCTGGGCCACAGCAGAGAGCTGGACTGGAAGAGGAGCAACTGGGACTAGAACCTGGCGCCTACATGGGATGCCAGCTCTGCAGGCGGAGGATTAACCAAGTGGGCCACGGTATTGGCCCCAAGAATTATATTCTAAAATGAATGTTGATATTATCAAGAAAAAGCTATTGTTAAAATATAGCTTACTAGGCCAGCACCGTGGCTCAACAGGCTAATCCTCCGCCTTGCGGCGCCAGCACACCGGCTTCTAGTCCCTGTCGGGGCACCGGATTCTGTCCCGGTTGCCCCTCTTCCAGGCCAGCTCTCTGCTATGGCCCGGGAGTGCAGTGGAGGATGGCCCAAGTGCTTGGGCCCTGCACCCCATGGGAGACCAGGAGAAGCACCTGGCTCCTGCCTTCGGATCAGCGTGGTGCGCCGGCCGCAGCGCGCCAGCGGCAGTGGCCATTGGAGGGTGAACAAATGGCAAAGGAAGACCTTTCTCTCTGTCTCTCTCTCTCTCACTGTCTACTCTGCCTGTCAAAAATTAAAAAAATAAAAAAAATATAGCTTACTAACTTCCATCTTCCCTGATATCAATTTATTTTGCAAACTATTCCAATGGTGTTGCAATTTTATATTTTCAACAATTTCCTTTGAAATTCACCAAAAATTTTGTTTGGAATACCTAGAAAATTTTACTTCACAAATAATTTATAAATGTTTGCTTCCATATATATTTTTAAAAATGGATATTTAGAATTTTTCTGACAGAAGCACATTGATTTTTATTACAACCTTGATGGTCAAGTACTTAGGGAAACTTATAAATTTCATTTTTAATATTCTGCCTACTTAGAGTTACATAAAAAAAGTGAATAAACATTGGCCAAATGACATATTTTTGGTCATTAAAAGACAGCTGAAGTATATGTATGCCCTATAAAGTAGTATATGACTGACAAACGATTGTCATCATAGAAAATGCGTGCAAATTTGGATTGTCTATCTTGGTTAAAGAAAAAAAAAAAAAACAGGTGTTACTTATCTTTAACAATTCTTTTGGGTTCTATGCCAGAAGATAACCAAAGATTTGGATACAAAAATTTTCATGAGAACTCTGAGTTTTATCACAAACCATCATTGAATGTATTTTACATTTTGAAAGAAGCCCTGTTTTAATAAAATTTACTGCCTCAATGTCATCCTGTAACACATTTTGCATTCCTGGTTTCAACTTCTTTTTGCAATGATTTGCCAACGAATGATGTGATAGATGAGATCCATTCTTGCATGGTCTCTCTAATTTTCATCAGTGATTACATTTGCATTGTTTTCTCATAAAATGGTTTTACCAAAGCCATTTATTTTTGAAAATATATCTTCTCTGTTATGCCTCCTTTATTGTCTCCAGACCAAAAAAAAAAAAAAAAAAAAAGTTGTGCATTTATTTCAGCATTGGAAAACAGAAGTTAGCAAATATCTTGAGATGTGTTAGAAATATCTGTTCTTTTACTAGTTTTACAGCACAACTTCCACACTGAATAATTTGTCCTAATACTTCTTTCTTCAAATTGCAGCAACAGCTCTCATTGCCCTCTAACAGTATTTGCTGGTAAAGAGGCTGACTTATCCATGGTTATGGTAGCACAGGGTAATCCTTATCAGATACTCAGTGGTTGAGGGAAGTCTGCAAACTTGTATTTCTTTATTATCGTTAAGCCAACACACAAACTTCAGTTATGAAATGTTTTAAAGTCTGTTAAAAAGCAGCAATATAGACAAGTGAATTTTAAGCCAATGTTAATTTCTGGATCACAAGTCTGTTAATTAGTGCTATGTGTATTATTGGTCTTTTGTAGACTTCAATACAATGTTTCCCTGGATACTCAGTACACATTTTCAAAAGTTGCTATTTATGAACCTTTACAAGTAGAAACAAAATTAACTCTGCCTTTGTCCTTGAAAAACAAAATAGTACCAGCAGGTGATCTTTAGTAGCTCCTTTGTGATGCATACAATTAAATACCAGGCAAGGCCAACCGAAAGGTATAAGCTAACAGTTAAGTCTAGCATGGAGTTAGAGTTGTATAAAGATGTATTACAAAAGGTTCAACAGTAGTTTCATATTAGAAAGTCTAATTTCTGTCACACTGTAAGTGCTTCTTGTGTGACTTTTATATTCAGCAAAGGAATGTCAATAGTTGTCATTGATATTTCATATTTGCATTTTTAAAGATTTATTTATTTATTTGAGAGGCAGATTTACAGTAAGAGAGAGGGAAAGGGAGAAGAAGTCATCTATCCATTGGTTCATTCCCCCAAATGGCCACAATGGCTGGAGTTGGACTGGTCCAAAGCCAGGAGCCAGGAGCTTCTTTCATGTCTCCCATGTGGGTGCAGGAGTCCAAGCACTCGGGCCATCTTCTGCTGCTTTCCCAAGTGCATTAGCAGGGAGCTGGATAGGAAGTGGAGCAGCTGGGACTTTTACTGGTGCCCATAAGACAAGCCAGCATCACAGGTGGCTTTACCCACTATGCCACAGTGCTGGCCCTATCACATATGCATTTTTTAATTTAAAAAATTCTTATTTTGCCTTCATATTTTTTGAACTACTGAATTCTGGACTGGGTTTTCAAGGTGGTGTTGCAAAACATGATATTCTCAATACTAAGCACATACAACAATCACTGTCTTTATGCCTAAAACTGTTATCAACCATGATTTCAATTTTTTGTCGTTAACAAAATCTTATAATTTTGTTATTGATTATGATATGTAAAATTTACGGATTTCAGGAGTATGCATTGTGGTGTAGTGGGTTAAACAGCTGTTTGGGAATACCATATCCCACATTGGAAACCTGGTGCAAGTACTACATACTCCACTTCTGATCCAGTTTCCTAATAATGTACATGGATTGTACCTGGATTGGCAGCAGATAATGACCTAAGTGCCTGGGTCCCTGCCACCCATTGGCCGACCCAGGTGGAGTTCTGGTTCCCTGGCTTCAGCCTGGCAAAGCCCTGGCTTTTGTGGGCACTCAAGGAATGAACCAGCAGATAGAAGATCTGTTTCTCTCTTTCTCTGCCCATCTCTCTGTCACTCTGATGTTCAAATTAAAAAAAAAAAAAGTTAATTATGCAAATTTATTGAATTTTTTAAAAGATTTATTTTTATTTATTTGAAAGACAGAATTACAGAGAGCAATAGAGCTAGAGAGAAAAAAAGGTCTTCCATCTGCTGGTTCACTCCCCAAATGACCACAAGGGCCAAAACTGAGCTGATGCAAAGCCGGGAGTCAGGAGTTTCTTCCAGGTCTCCCAGGAGGATACAGAGGCACAAGGACTTGGGGCAACTTCTACTGCTTTCCCAGGCCATAGCAGAGAGCTGGATCAGAAAAGGAGCAGCAGGGTTTCGAACGGGCACCCACATGGGATCCTGGCACTGCAGACTGGGGCTTTACCCCACTGTGCCACAGCACTGGAACCTCAAATTTGTTTTTAACATATTTACAATTCTATCTACTTTAGATTTGATTTTCATTTATAAGAACATGCAAGTGTCTAATGCTTGAAAAAATAAACTAGTAAAACCCCATGTTGTATTACTAATTTGTTATTAATTATTTAATTATTTGAAAGGCAGAGAGAGAAAGAGAGAATCTTTCTTTTGCTGGTTCACAACCCAAGTGCCTGTAGCTGCCAGAGATTGGCTAGGCTGAAGGGAGGATCCTGCAACTCATTCCAGATCTCCCACAGGGGTGGCAGGGTACCAAGTGCTTGAGCCATCACCTGTTGTCTCCCAGGGCATGCATTAGCAGGAAATTGTGTTGGAAGTGGAGCTGGGACTCAAACTCAGGCAATCCATGCATAGTCCCCAAGTGGTGAATTAACTGCTACCCAACACTTGCAACCTAATGTTGTATTCTTGTGTGCACATAGCTCAAACAAAAACAGTATCTTCCAACTGTTTCAATAAACCTCAAACTTCATGTCATACTAGTGTCTAGCTTCCTGTTTTGTCCTGGATTAAAATTTTAAAAACGTCTATAGCTGGATGAGAGAAATCACATTCAAGTTTATGTCATTATATATTTAATTTTAAAAATATCTTTAATTACTTTCTTCCTTGGATTCTCAAAAAGCTTTGTGCCCATCTTGGCCTATCGTTAGATTCTTGCATATCAGCTTTTTGTCAATTGTGAATTCTTTGTAGGTAAGGATTATTCATTTATTTACTGCCAGGTGTAAGTCTACTGTTGCTAGGCACAAAGAAAACATTCAAAATGTTTTGAGCCTAGTGAATGAAAATAAATTGTTGTTAATTTCTATAAAGATAATATCTCTTTATTCACTTCACTGGTTTTACCTTGACCACTGTTTTCAGCTTGCTACAATGCCCTTCCCCTCCTGATCCTTCATTTTCCTGTAATCCCCACCATTTCTACTTACTGACTTTTCAACAAATATGTTTATTTTCTGCCTCTATTTCTATGGAGTCTGGCAGTCATGATGAGTGAGGGAGTCATAGAAGTCATCATTAGAGGTTGTAATATGTGATTAATTCTCATGTAGTCTGATTTTTCAGGTAGCTGGCAGAGTCATGCATTGTCACAATATACCTCATGGACCCTTTATTGGGAAGGTTAATAGGTCATATGGACCGCTGGTGTGATCCACTAGGTAATTCTGTCATAATTTTCTTTAAAATTTGTCATGATGAAAGTCATGTCCATTCATCTTAGGCCATTCGGTCCTTTCCAGAACATGTGACACATTTCTCTTGAGGTCACATAGCACTGTGGCCAATGTGCAGGCTGTGGACTGGGCAGGTAGAGACCCATATTCCTGAAAGACACTATTAGCTTTGGGATCCAGGACATGTAACCTGTTTTCCTGTGTCTCTGTTTACACATGTGTGAAATGGGGAATATTATAATATTCACCCCATATGGGCTTGAGGATCAGATGAGATGCAGTGTGCATGCAAGGCTTTGGAGCTAGGTGAGCATGGAATAGAAGGTAGCTATTTCTGTTGTTTTCTTTGTATCAAATTCTGAAACAATTGTTTATCTGTGTTTGAACATGGAATCTTAAAAAGGACTCTATTTAAATTTGTCTGGGCTCTTAAAATTTTTATGTATGCACAGATGTATTTATTTATTTGAAACAGAGTGAGAGCAAGAGCACACATGCGAGAGAGGATCTTTTTATCTGCTGGCTCACTCTACAAATGCCTGCAGCTGCCAGAACTCAACCAGGCCAAAGCCAGAAGCTTGAAACTTATTCCAGGTCTCCCACATGGGCAGCAGGGAGCAAAGTATTTGTGACATCACCTACTGCCTCCTAGATTTTGCATAGCAAGTAGCTAGAATTGGAAGCAGGGCCAAGACTCAGATCCAGCACTCTGATATGGGATGTGGGCATTCTCAACTGTGGCTTAACAACTGTGCCAAGTGCCCAACTCTCCAGGCTCTTTGGATAAATATGCAATGTTGTCTAGAACAGCACTCTCAGCAATTTTGTTGGTATGACTGTACTGTATCTCCTGCCTCCCCGTCTTCTAGTCTTCCAGTCTGGAAATCATATCTCTGACATGCTAATAGTAACAATGGATTTGAGAGGACTTGATACTAGATTAGTGCCTGTTTCATGTTGGAGTATAGTTGACAAGTGACAAATGATCACAATCCATGAGAAAAAAAAATGAGTACTATTTTTTCTAAGTTTTATAACCTTTAATTTTTTTGCTAGTTACCAAAGTAAATTACTTATATTACCTGGTTAATCTCTATTTGAAGGGCATTTCTTTTAATAAAACCATTTATTGAAACTTCAAAAATAGTCAAAAAGAAGGAATGAAAGAAATCTCTTATATATCTTAATTTTTAAAAATACAAAACGTATCAGAGTTTTAGCAAGAGAGGTAAAAGAACATGGAGATAGAAGTTTATTTGGTTCAACAAAAATGACAACAGTTCATGGAAATTAATTTGATATTTTCAATTTGAAATATTGTAAATTCATTTTTGACCCCAACGTGACACAAAAAAGGACTGTATGGTCTTCTATGTTTAATAGAACCCAAGTACACTGCCATTGTTTCCTGGAAGGTTATTTCTGGAAGGTTTGAACATGAAAAGAGCCAAACTCCTGCTGATTTGCACTATAGGAAAAGAATGCCTGCTGAGTCTCTCACTCCTTGCAGGAGAACAGCAGGCAAATTCAAGTGCAGAGGATATTTCTCCCCATCCCCCTAAGCCTAATGTGGCCCACCTCCCCGTGACCTTTCCAAACTTCCCAGCACAGAGGGACACCTGTGACTGCTGCTCAGCTGAGAGGCACTACTCTGTAGAGGACAGTTGCCTGGATGTAGCAATGTGGCTGTTAGCCAGGACTGCTGTCACCACTAACCCACCACATGCTGGCCTTGTTCAATTTATGAACAAAACCAAAGCCCTGAAGATTTTAATGATAGGAATGAGAACTGTAGCTCTTCATACTCCCAATGATCAGAGCAAAATGAACCTTGCAGAGTGAGGAGCTATAAAGCCAACTGGCTGAACTCCACAGAAAACTGATTCTAAGCATGTTAATTGAGCATAAATGAATGTGAATGCAGTAATGGTCCATGTGAATGTTAGATCATTGAATCTATCATTAATTTTCAAAGCATTAATAATGCCAGCCTTCTCTGCAAAATGATTACTGAAAATACAAAGAAGTACATGGGATAGTGGGGTGGAGGAAATGAAGAAGCAGAAGTGGGTGGAGGGACTGGATCTACATCTAGATTACTAAAACCCATATGATTGCTATGTTGATCACTTCCTCAAAAAGCCCACGGTATTCAGAGGCTTCAATGTGTTATTTGTAGTGAAGTTATTACTAAGATACAATTTTTGTCTTAACAAAGACATATTCGCAGCTAGATTTTTTATTTTTTTATTTTTATATTTTAAAGATCTTATTTATTTATTTGAGAGGTAGAATTACAGACAGTGAAAGGGAGAGACAGAGAGAAAGGTCTTCCTTCCATTGGTTCATTCCCCAGATAGCCACAACAGCCAGAGCTGTGCTGATCCGAAGCCAGGAGCCAGGTGCTTCTTCCCAGTCTCCCATGAGGGTGCAGGGGCCCAAGGACTTGGGCAAATTTTCTACTGCTTTCCCAGGCCATAGCAGAGAGCTGGATTGGAAGAGGGGCAGCCAGGACTAGTGCCGCAGGTGGAGGATTAACCTACTGCGCCACGCAGCCGGCCCCTGCAGATAGATTTTTTTAAAAACTTAATATTTGGGGGCCAGTGCTGAGGCACAGCAGGTTAATGCCCTGGCCTGAAGCGCCGGCATCCCATATGGGCGCTGATTCGAGTCCTGGCTGTTCCACTTCCCATCCAGCTCCCTGCTATGGCCTGGGAAAGCAATGGAAAAATGGCCCAAGTCCTTGGGACCCTGCACCCTTGTGAGAGACTCGGAAGAAGCTCCTGGCTTCGGATGGGCGCAGCTCTGGCCATTGCAGCCAACTGGGGAGTGAACCATTGGATGGAAGACCTCTCTCTCTCTCTCTCTCTCTCTGTAACTCTGATTTTCAAATAAATAAATAATTTTTTTAAAAAAACCTTACTATTTGTTGCTGTGCTATAAACTGGTTGTTACTATTATTTTCTCCTCCCCATGTTAATAATGTATTTACAGTGACATGGAAATATGATTTTACACACACACACACACACACATAATTCCAGGGTGGGGGGTGGAATACTGGGATCAATAATTAAGCTATTACTGGGGCAGAATGTGGGAAAGAACTGATTTAACCAAGGTGAATGGGTTGGATTGGGTAAGATCACCAACATCTCATTGATGCATGCTTTGCCACTGAAAACAGGACAAACTTGCTAGTCTAAAAGAAGAAAAAACAAACAAACAAACAAACAAGTCAGGGCCTATTTTATTCATTTCTACTGGGTAATTGTAGCCCAGACACCCAGGTACAAGCCAGCCAGAAGTCACGGCACCAGAAAGTCGTCACTACAGCAATGTTGTACTTTGGCACTGCCTGATACCCAACTCTCCAGTTTTCCACCTCACCTTCCATAACCATTTAATAAGAACAACCCAGGGAGAGGTGAACTAACCACAGGCCATGTCTGCAGGATATGATGGATTTAGGATGGGCATGGAGCCAACAATGTGGCAGACTACATTTATTCTCTTACTCCCTTGGTGGAATTGTCAAAGAACTAAGGATCAGAGGAAGGAGACGATTATAATGGAACAATAATGTGACTGGTTAAAAGAGAAAACAGAAAAAAATACATGGGGTTTTGGGAATAGTAGATGAGACTAAAGAAGAAGTAATTTCCAAAAATGTTCACAAAATGTATATACCCTTGGACCATGTGATATTTTTGGTAACAAAGACATCTTTTAAATTTTTTATATTTCTGGTAGAATGAAAGATGGTTGCTTTTTCTGAAATGAATGTTAAAATCCACAAAGAAAGAAGATCCTCAGATGAACAAATAACACAAGGTAACTAAAAGTATAATTGTTTAGAAATATTTATAGAGAAACACAATGGAAAAGAAAATACTCATTTGTACCAGCAAGAAAGAGTGAGATCTTTGATAAAACCAATCAGGATTGCAGAGGACCTATTTAGGTGTTATTTCAGAATGTGATGGAAGATGGCCAAGAATAAAGGAATGGGTATAGCATCATGGGGGAGCAAGGATAGATGAAACTGATTCTAAAAATGGCAGCTTTCCTTGAAAAAAATCCAGAATAATTAAAATATAAAAACCTACTAAGAAAATCAATGAAATCTCTCTTCAGGAATACAAAAAATTAAACTAAACACATCAAACTACAACAAAATTCTAAGTTTTCAGGTGAAAGGGAGCTATCATGTCTCTGTGATACTTCTCTGTAAGATGTCAATCAAGAATTTACAGTTTTAAAGTCATGAACTTGAATTAAATTTATGGGAACAATATATTTCAGAGTTCAAAAAGCCCAATCATCAGAGCATGACCTTCTTCCTCTCTACATATTTCATTTCTAGAGGAATGAATTCTGACACAGAGAGGATGAGTATCAGAAGGAATGTCAGGCCAGGGCCATGGCACAGTAGCCTAAGGCTCCACCTGCAGTGCTAGTTTTCCATATGGGCACTGGTTTGTTTCTCTTCTGATCCAATTCTCTGCTAAGGCCTGGGAAAGCAGTGCAAGATTTCCCAATTTGTGCATGGGCACATGCACCCATGTGGGAGACCCAGAAAAAGCTCCTGGTTCCTGGCTCCTGGCTTCACATTGGCCCAGCTCTGGTCGTTGTGACCATTTGGGGAGTGAACCAGCAGATGGAAGACCATTCTCTCTGTCTCCCCCTCTCTCAAATGGATAAAGTGAAAAGAAGTAATGCCAAAAAGTTAATATGGTAATGGAGATACTATCAGCCCTGTCGACCTTACTTATGTATCCTCCCTTGATAGGACAAAATCTGAGATCCAAAAGCCACAGCCATGGGATTCCATTTAAAATAACAGAGATAGATTCATTAACACCAGTTTCTGCAAACAGTGTTGTGATCCCATCACGGGGCCTCACATTGCATAGATTTAATGACAGAAGATTGCATTCTCTGAGGCCTTGTGTCAATTGTATGTATATTAGTCTACACTTCAAGTACAGAAACAGTAATTTCCTCAAGAGAAAGTACAAGATGTTCTCTGAAGCCAGTTGTTTATGCCTGGCCCCATGTTTCTACTCTCGTACATATTTTCTTTACACAAGGCCATCTATAAGGGCCGTTCCTTAATTAGGGAAAAATATTTATAATTTTTGTTCAACAAGCTACTGCCCCCAACAACTTACTTATTTAGCTTACCAGTTCTACATCCCATATTATTGCCTCAAAATTCAACATAAATGATCTAACAACTTATTTCTAAATAGTAGAGTGGCAATAATATAGAATGAATGGTCCCAAGAAAATATATTAAGGCAAAACTTCCCTTTGTCATGTAGAGAATCACCCCTTTAATGTAAGCTTTATGTTATAATTCATTGACATTGTAATAGATACTGTAACAACATTGGGTTGGTGAGCATTTTGACATCTCTCAAATTAGTTTATTTGAAATGTACTTAAAGTAAGGCCTAAATAATCTGTAAGTATGGCTGGCACTGCGGCTCACTTGGTTAATCCTCCGCCTGTGGCGCTGGCACACCGGGTTCTAGTTCCGGTCGGGGCGCCAGATTCTGTCCCGGTTGCCCCTCTTCCAGGCGAGCTCTCTGCTATGGCCCGGGAAGGCAGTGGAGGATGGCCCAAGTGCTTGGGCCCTGCACACCATGGGAGACCAGGAGAAGCACCTGGCTCCTGGCTTCAGATCAGCGCAGTGCGCTGGCCGCAGCGGCCATTGGGGGTGAACCAATGGAAAAGGAAGACCTTTCTCTGTCTCTCTCTCACTGTCCACTCTGCCTGTCAAAAAACCAATAATCTCTAAGCATGTAGATAAACTAAGATGTATTATAGCTTTTTCAAAAAAAAAAAAACTAGAAAAAAGAGGGAAAATTACATTTATCTAGAAACAATTTTGAAAGCAGAGGCAATGAATGCAAGACCATAGTTTATTTGGGGCCAGCACTGCAGCTCAGCAGATTAAGCCCCTACTCAGGACTCTGCCATCCCATACTGGAGTGCCTTTTCTAGTTACTGCTACTTCACTTCCTATCCAGCTTCCTGTTAATGCACCCTGGGAAGGCAGCAGGGGTCAACTCTTCTGCTTGAGTTCATGCCACAACCTGGGGAACCAGGATGGAATTCCTAGCTCCTAGCTTCCACCTGGTCCATCGTCCACTTTTGTGGGCATTTTGGGAGTGAAGCAGTAGATGAATGATTTCTTGAGTTCTTTTTTCTCCTGTCTCTCTGTTTTTCAAATAAATGCATAAATCCTTTTTTAAAAAAGGAAAAATAAGTTGTCATAAATCAATGTTGTTATTTATATTCCAAAATTTGTATTATTGATTTCTCTTTTTAGAAATACTTAGATTAGGGTGGAATACCTATTTTATTTTTATACAAAATAGCATGCCCTTAATTGACACACACACTTTGGAATACAAACCTTACCACATTTAGAATGTGATGATAGTATGAGCAGTCTTCAAAAAATAGATGGAGATGCTTCATTATGAAAAACTTATGCATGGATCTCAAAAATTTTTACACTAAAACTTGTATTTTAATTTCACTGTCTTTTTTTTTTTTTTTTGACAGGCAGAGTTAGACAGTGAGAAAGAGAGAGAGAGAGAAAGGTCTTCCTTCCGTTAGTTCACCCCCCAGTTGGCCGCCACAGCCGGCACGCTGCACCGATCTGAAGCCAGGAGCCAGGTGCTTCCTCCTGGTCTCCCATGCAGGTACAGGACCCGAAGACCTGGGCCATCCTCCACTGCACTCCCGGGCCACAGCAGAGAGCTGGACTGGAAGAGGAGCAACCGGGACAGAATCCGGAGCCCCAACCGGGACTAGAACCTAGAGTATCGGCACCGCAGGTGGAGGATTAACCAAGTGAACTGCGGCACCGGCCTAAATTTTTTGAAATGTCCTGGTTAAAATATATAATTATGTAAAATGTGGTTGCCTATTTCAAGTATAGTATTTAGGAATGTATTTCTACTAATATTTTTTGATATTTGTTAGTAGACCGTGAAAGCACATCTAAGAAATTCATCTCTCCCATCTCCCAGTGTCTCTATGTTCAATGAACAATGAGGAAATATTTTTTCCCAACAGATGGACATGAGGATACATGTCATTTGCTTTTCAATATTTGGCAAAATGTAAAAAATTTAGCATCTTTGAAGTCAGTTGTTTCTCACCTCATTGAGTGCCATTTTACCATTTTATTAATTTTCATCCCTGAAGGAAGAATTCCAAATACGTTTCAGTTTTTTGCCTCCTGTTATATCTTCATCTTTTCATTTCTCAAATATGTACAAGTGTCTAATCTTCCTGAGGTATCGTGCTGTCACTGAAGAAACAATGAAAAGAGACAGGCGTCATCAAGACGTCTATCAAGAAGAAAGGATAGACTGAGGGAAATGAGATGACACATAGGACAGTTAACCAAACAGATGCTCAGGGTAGATAATACCTAAGGGAAGATTTCTGTGGTGTTTCCAGGGTCAGAGATGATTAGAAGGAACAGAGAGAATGGAACTCTCTTTAGGGTAGCCAGAAAAGATTGGGGGTTAGAAGACAGCAGGTGCCTAAGGGAAATGATTATCATTTCAACCTAGCTAGAATAAAATATTTGAGTCAGGGACAAACGGTGACGGATCAGCATGTGCCTTGGTATGCCTTATGTTAAACTCTTCTATTCCTTAGGCTTCTATTTCTGCAGAGTGCTTGTATCTGCTATAAATATGTATACATATTTCTTTATTGTCATTCTCTTTAGAATGTTGTCTCCACTAGGACAGAGTTTTCTCTGTTTTGTTTGCTATTCTGGCCCCAGAATACAACAGAGATTTGCACTCAGGGGTCCAATCTTTCATGAAGGAATAAGTAAATGAGAAAATGGTGTTCTATTATCCTGTAAAACCCTCCACATATTGACTTCAATTACATTTCCAGTTTAATTCAGCATAAATTACAAATTCTTCACCATTTCCAATCACATCCATTTTTTTTCTTAAAAGTGTTGTTTCATCTTTTTGACATGACTTAATGTTTGCCTTTAAATAGAATGACTTTTGAGCATAGCTCTTGTTAAAATTCTAATTATTTTCAGTTATAGAACTTCAAGTCATGATAAATTATCTATAACAAATAACTTCAAAACTTTAAATCTATAGTCATATTGCCAATATAAGCTTTCCTATTTATAGAGTGTCATTGGGCAAGTTGCTTAACTCCTCTGCATGTGTTTCATTATATGTGAAAGGGTATTGCCAGCATGTGAACATTGAACAATATGAAGTCTGTGAAACTCATTGGATAATACAGAATGCATAATACAGTTTGTCTTTCATTCTGTTGCTAGGTATATGTGTGCTTGCCCATGATCATTCTCATTGTACCCAATCTGAAGTCAAGGATTAAGACTGAATTTTTTTATCTTATTGTTTAAAACAATGTTTTAATATATAAGCTTAACAAATATTTGTTCATTTAGCAATGAGGCTCATTCAGTATACATTACATGGTCTCATGGGTCAAATAGGCAACTATTTCAGATAAAAAAAAATACAACAGGGACAAATGTTTAGCAAAGAGGTTAAGATGTGGTCTAGGATGCCCACATCCCATAATGGTGTGCTTGGTTTGAGTATCATTTCCCCTCTGATACATGTTCCTGCTAAAGCATATCCTTGGAAGGCAGTAGATGATGACAAATTGTTGAGTCCCTGCCATCCACATAGGAGTCCCAGATTGGCCTCCAGTCTCCTTGGCTCCAGCTTTTCCCAGCCTTAGGTATGGCAGGCATATAGAGAGTGAAGCAATAGATGGAAGATGTATTTCTGTCTCTGACTGTCTGCCTTTCAAATAAAATACAAATAGATAAAACACCTTAAAAACAAATAAAATAATAAGCTATTAAATGCATGTAATTTTTCTTTCTCTTCGTTGTTGACACTTTCTTCTTGGACATGGTATATTTCATTTCTTTGAATCTGCAACACTTTTTCCATTTAATTCTAAACAAAGGTACTTCAACATCTTTTTCTTTCAAAATAATGTACCCTTTCTAACACTTTCAATTCTCAATGGCTTAACTTGTAAATAACTTTACTCTGTTTTTAGAAAGTCTGCTAACATCATAGCAGAAATGTTATACGTAGAGAGGGTGTGAGTTTATTCAGTGTTGTCTAAACTAGTTAGGAAAACAATTGCACACTCTTATGTGAGAAAGGATTTCATCTATTCTGCCAGATTTTGTAAATAACACATTTTCCAATACTTCACACACTACAAAATGAAAAAGAATGTTTGCAGGAAACATTTTATAACGAAAGAACTGAAGCCAAGCAATGCCACATTCATTCATGCATGCATTCACTTACACATTTAGCCATCAAACATTTGTTGGATTTCTATAGCTATTACTAGTATGAGAAAAAAGTTAGAAATGTATGAATTGAAAAGAGAAAATTTCCTTTTGGTGCTATAGAGAAAATTAAAATACACTGTATAAGTAATAAAATAGAAGCAAATTCGATGTACTATGAAGACAAATGGTTAACAGGGTGGTTTAAGGAGGTAGTCAATTTATCAGGTGAGGAGTAGAGAATGACTGGGACAGATTTACCAAAGCTTGTAATTCCTAAAAAGACCCTAGAAGGAAGGATTGAATAAGTTGGCAAGGATATGCCAGACATGAACTACCATGTGCAGAGCCGAAATACGTTGTCTCAAGCAGCATCTCAACTTCTGTGACAAACACTCGCCACTGTTATATTTTCTATCTGAAATAATTATAATTGAAATCTATGAAACCATTTAATGTATGCTATGACTTGTTTTGAAATTCTTCGCATTACTAATTACATCCATTTTGTGTGTACATCACTTAGTTATGAGTCTGAAAACAAAGTAGTTGATTTGAACTAAAATCAATTCTCAATATTTTCAGTGCACAGCTCAGCAGCCAATCTCCACATATGGTGGTTATCCCAGGAGGTGTTTGTTTTCGTTTTTGTATTTGTTTTTAAAGTATTAGCCAGACTTCCCGAGCACCTCCCTTTGTGTACTTCCCATCCTTTCCAGTTCCCTGATGTCTATATTTTCGGTCTTTTGGTCAGAAAGTTGGGAATTTATTATCTCTTGTGTTCTCTGAGTTTCACTATATCTAAGGCAAATGGTGGGAGGACAATGAGGAGATGAAAGCAATGAAAGTTTGTCTCTTCTTAAAGCTACACTAATAAATTAGAGAGGAAGGTATCCCTCCATCAGAGTTTTAGGGGACAGTAAGTCTTTGATTCTATTGCTATGCTACCACAACCGTGTTTTTAATTCCTCTGCCCTAAGTTAGAGGGCTTTCCCTGTTGACCCCTACGGCCATGCTCACATTCACATCCATGTTTCAGGCTGCCCTTAACTCTAGGAAAGAGAAAAAAAACAAAGCTACACACACCATCAGTTTAGCAGTTCTTTGAATTATGATCTTCTCTAATCAATTTGCATTTACTGTATGGAGTCCTCAGAAATTCATCATTCCCCGATGTTATAGTTTAATCCATCTTTTACCAAACTGGAAATCCTACATGAATGAATTTCAGCTCACACTTTGTGTATATGTAAAAATGGAGTTAAAGCTGAGGTCCTTTTTCCACTGAAGGAATAGCCTAGTCTGCTGGAATTTAACTCAACTGTTATGTAATAGTCAGATTCACTTCACTGAACCATTCTACTTCCTGCACAGTGAGTTACCTGGAGTATTCCCATACATACCCGGCATTATGTAGGGAAAACTGTGACTTTTTTCTTTACTTTAATATTGGTTCTTGTATTTTATGTTTTTCTTTGTATATAGTTATGAACTGACTCCCATCTCCAAATGTTATATAAATAATGCACTTTTCAGATGGATTCAAATAAAAAATGTGCAGTCCGCTTCATTTCTCTCAGATGATACTACTCTGAATAGATACCCTAGGAGTTGTCTACATCATTTATAAAAATATTTCTAATATTCTGTGGTTAACCAAATCTATTTAGCCAACCCTAAAAGAATTATTTGCTTAATAAACAGGCAAAAAATGAACAAGTTGATTTTTCAAAGTAATTTTCATATGTCTCCCTTTTGTAATCATTCATCAATGCAAACTGTGTTTCTGAACAAATATGTGTTGTTGACAGTAAAATTTGAAGACGCTCTGTCATGTCAGATGGATTCTTGCTATGCTGCTGAGCATCAGCTTGGTCTTACTGCCGACTGAGCCCTGGAGTTACTTCCTGTCCCTACTTCTGTTTGTATTCCTTTATGAAAGAGATATCTCTTGGTGTGCTACATGACTGTATGTGCCCTATCCTTACAACCACTTTTTATGTTATGGATGCTCCAGAGCCCCTGCATTTTATCTCCCTCCTGTTTCCACACAAAATGCTGTTATTTAGTATGAAGTATAAAGAAAATTTCTGTAGTATCTTTAAGTTTTTAATTGTACAGTGTTATATTGAGTAAATTCTAAGATTTTGACGCAATATGCATTTGGAAGAAAAATGTTAACATCTAGCTTAGGGAAGCCTGAAAAATTTGTCATTGGCCTTTTTCCTACTTGCAAATTAACTTGAGGAACTAACTGTTAATAATCTGTGTGGCATGAGAGAGGGGGAGGTAATAATGGGGGGGGAGACAGAGAGAGAGGGAGAGAGAGAGAATATAATATGAATACATCAGATCAAACTCTTTCATTGTTGAAATTGGTTATGGAGTAATGAATAACAAATAGTTACAAAATAGCACAAAAAATGAACATCTGATTGGCCACATTCATTCCGTGTCTTCTTCTGAATGCTGATCCTGGGTTCAGAATGACTGGGATATCAGGACTGGTACAAAGGATGCAGGAGACCTCTACTCTGTCACAATGCATACCATTTTTCTTGTCTTGCATTTTTCCTGCTTGGTGCTGACTGAAGTCTACCAGTATCTAGCAGTGTGACTGTCAATCAGAACGGAACAGTGTTGTTTGTAATAACAGTGTGACTATCAAAGCAAACCAGTTCCCTTTTGTTTTCACATCCAAGTTACCCCTGACTTTATATGTTTTCAGTTTTGTAGAGGCTTCCAGGACACCTGGATGAGGAACTTATTTACTTCTTGATTTACCTTGCAGTTATATATGTTTGATTTTGAAAATAACCTAAAGTGATGTATACTATATATTTGTTAGTACCTTACTTTTTTCAAGTTAGAAAAACTGAAGTGTTTTCAAAAAATTTTTGACGTGAAGTTTTATATCCTTGTTGTGTTGTGGGTCTGGATGCAAAATTATCTTGCCAATATTTTTGTTAGTGAGTAGTATTTTCCAGTGACACAAAATTCTGGCTTTAGTATTTACATATCATAAATGGATTCAACATTCTACATTTCTAATATTTAAGCTCATTCTTTTATAATTCACTGTTCTTTCAAATTATTGGTTTTGATCCAATGATAATTCATTATACCAATATGATAATTCATGATCAATTTTAATATTTCAAACATGAATTCTTGATAATCATGCCTGATTTGTAAGAGAACTATATAATTCAAAAAAGAATTTGCAGCACTACTATTTGTACTGTGGAGGATTAACAATTCTGATATATCCTACATTGACAGAAAACATTCAGAAATGGGGAAAACACTACATAACATGATAACTCATTGCAGTGTTCAACAGAAAATGCAAGAAGCTTCCAGGACTAAACAAAATTTTTGAAAAGGGCTAACTCTAAAAACCAGGCTAATACTGTTTGGGATCAACAAAATCTAAGGAAAATGAGAAACTAGGGTTTACACTAACACAAAAAACAATTGGCTCTGAATTATAGATTCACAAATACGCCCAAGACATTTTTGAAGTGCTGTAATATTAGTTAAGGATAAATAAGAGTAAACAAAATCTTTCCTATCAACAAATGGAACCAATGAAGACACCTCTTAGATTATGTTCCTTCTATCCAAGGCATGGTCTCCTTAAAGATTTATAACCATTGATATGTTGCTGCATATTTCTGCATTATGAATTTATATCCCCCTATATCTAGGCTCCTCTGTCTGGGAAAACAGAGTTAAAAAAGTTCCAGACTGGTAGCACACACTGATACTATTCAGAATCCAATTAAAATATGTTTTCTGGATAGAGCATTCGATTCAACTCATTCATGATTCTCAGATGGTTTTTGGTGAATTATGAATTCAAATCTAAAGTTGCTGAAAACAGGAAATAAACCATTATTATTGAAAATACAGGTTGGTCATCCCTAATCAAAACTTGGAAATTTGAAATATTCCAAAAACCTGAATCTATTTAAGTATCAAGATGGTGCCATAAGTGGAAAATTCCATACCTGACCCCAGGTGATGGATAACAATATATAAGCACATTTAAAAAAAATATTGCATATAACTACCTTCAGGCCATGTGTAAAAGGTATTCATGAAACATAAATGACTTCCATGTTTACACCTGGGCCCTATCCCCATGACATCTCATTATGTATATGCAAATATTCTAAAATGTAAAATATCTGAAATCCAAAATACATGTAGTCTCAAGAATTTCAAATAAGGAACATTCAATCTAGGCTAGTGGAAAGCAAAACTAAGGGATTTTTTTTTTATTTACCTACTCCATCCTGGTACAACTTTAGAATCTCAAAAAGGAAAAAAAAAAAGTAAATAAAAATAAAAAGAAAGTACAAATCTGAAAGTATCAATTAAACATACAGCAGATTTTCTAGTGTCCATAATGATAAAGACTGCATAATATTATTCTCAATGTGCCAGGAAGAAGTTATTTGTTTTCTAGACTTATAAATTTAGATATAATAACCTAAATATCGCTTATAAATTTATTTATTTATAGAGACATAAAGAAAGAGACAGGCATACATAAAAAAATGGAAAAAATCTTTCATGCTCATTGATTAGAAGAATTAGTATCATCAAAATATCCATAGTACACAAAGTAATTTACAGATTCAATGTGATACCAGTCAAAATACTAAGGACATCCTTCTCAGAGCTAAAAAAAAAGGGGGGGGGGCTAAAATTTATATGGAAAAACAAGACCCCCAGGGGCTGGCACTCTGGCATAGCGGGTAAAGCCACCGCTTGCAGTGCCAGCATCCAATATGGGCACTGGTTAGAGTCCCGGCTGCTCCACTTCTGATCCAAATCTCTGCTAAGGCCTGGAAAAGCAATAGAAGATGGCCCAAGTCCTTGAGTCCCTGCACCCACGTGGGAGACCTAGAAGAAACTCCTGCCACCTGGCTTCAGATTGGCTCAGGTACGTCCACTACAGCTAATTGGGAGTGAACAAGCAGATGGAAAACCTCTCTCTCTCTCTCTCTCTCTACCTCTACCTCTGCTTCTCCTCTTCTCTCTGTGTAACTCTGACTTTCAAATAAACAAATCTTTAAAAAATGAGACCATAAATAGCTAACGCAAACTGAAACAACAAAAACAAATATTTAACTATTTAAACAATATATATAAAAATATATGCAATATACAACAATATTTCATTGTAGGGTTAACCAGATTAATAGGTTTGATTTGATAGTAAGAGAGAGAAAACATAAACAGTGAAAAATGGAGAGTAAGTTCTGAATCCTAGGGTCTATCTTCAAATCATTTTTGTCAATATGTTCAGAATTCAGCTATTTTTGGGACTGGCATTGTGGCACATCAGGTTAAGTCATCTCCAGCAACACCAGCATCCCATTACGAGCACCAGGTTGAGTCCCAGCTATTCTGCTTCCAAACCAGGATGCTGCTAATGCGACTGAAAAAGCATTATAGGATGGCTAAATGCTCCAGGATGGAGTTCCTGGCTTCTGGCTTCAGTCTTGGGCAGCTCCAGCTGTTGAAGCCATTTGGTAGTGAACCAGGGGATGGAACATAAATCTCAATCTCTCCCCCGACCCCTCCCTCAGCCCTCCCTCTATAAACCCGCCTTTCAAATAAATAACTCTTTGAAAAAAGAAAGAAATCATATATTCCTAATATACACAATGCTTTTTTATTTTTGTCTTTTAGTGAGACACTAGAGGCATGGAGAACCTTCATTATAAGATTAAAATATTAAAATAATTTTTTGTTATACATGTAATTTTTTATTAACAAGATATCTCTGAGAGGCTGTTTAGGTATAAGGATTATTTTGCTTTACAGAAAGGGAAATGGAGGCAGGTTGACTTACGGAACATCTGGGATAACTAATTTTAAAATAAACTAGCAGAATATGTATTCCTTAAGTCTAGGAGAATAATAATTTCATAAAAAGTAATCTTATGTAAATATGCAATTATTTCACATAGATGGGATATATACACTTTGGAAAATAAAAACAATAACATCTAAAAGGAAGAAAAGTGTTCAAATAAGTTAATATATACAACTCATAAATAATTCTGGGAGTCCTAGGATGGCATGTTGTAGCTTTTCCTTTTAATACTGAAAAGAAATACAGTTGAAGAACTTAAAAATTATAAAATAGTAGAGTTGAAATTAATTCTTTCTGGGATGAAAGTCAATGTTCTGAAAATTCATATCCTGTGTTATTAAAATTTCATACTTGAATTGTAAATGCATTATATTTCTAAAGATACAAGGGAAAATGTACAGTTACATGAACATTTACTGAGTACATAGTGTAATCAATGTCCTAGATACATATCATTCACATTAAGTACATGAAGCAACAGCCAGAATCATTATCCTACTTTGCACATGAGAATACCAAGACTAGTTCAGACTGGAATTACTTCTCAAATGAGTGAAGTCAGGATTCGGTACCAGGTATTCTAGGTATTTCAGAATCCAAAAGCATTGCCTCAATGAACCATGATCCACTACCTCAGTGAAAGCAGCTGCATTTACTAGTCAGTGCTGAAGAGAACAGGAGTAACTCATTCTGAATTCACACTGAATGGGCCCCCTCCAGGACCCCAGGTATGCAGCTGTCTGTTCCTAACACAAAATTCACAGGTTTCACAGCATTTCTCTTTAATAAATTTCTACAGAAATTTAAAATTCTCATCCAAATGAGATGTTTAAAGCTCTTGTATTAAAATGTACACATCAATTTAAAATGAGGAATCTTCTCATCAATGAAGATCAACTTTGTATTTAAAATACTATATGTTGATAGAATAATCACACTTAGAAAAATTAGATGATATATTGTTTGATGAATATGATTTTAAAACATAAGGAAAACAAGAAAACTCCTGTATGCCTTAAAAGATCATGAACTTGAGGTAGGCAATTAGCCTTGTGGTTAAGACACCAGTCTGAGATGCCCACATCCCATACCAGATTGTATGGCTTTGAGTCCAGGCTCCACTCCTGATTCCAGCTTCCTGCTAATGTGCACATTTGGAGGCAATAGGCAATGGTTCACATCTTAGGGTTCCTGCCACCCATTGGGAAGACTTGGATTGAGTTCCTGGTACCTGACTTTGTCCAGGCCCAGCCAGTCCTTGCATTTTGGGAATTTATTGAGTGAACTGGTAGATGGGAGCTCTGTTTCTCTAATTAATTAATAATTATGTATATTAAATGATAAGAGAACTTAATGGAGAAGGAGAATTTTACCTCTGCATTGTATTTTTTTTTTTAGTTTTGCTTTGTTGCCTATAAAACAATCTCTTTGATCAAATATTTAGCCAGAATCATGAGTTAATGAATTACTTTCTTAAGGAAATTAATGCACTATTCTAGTCAAAATTAAATGCATACTAGCACATCACTTACATCAGAGGAAATCTATGGGGATGTCTTAATAACAGCTTCACAAAATATTTTTTGTGTGCAAAACACTGAGTACACTTGTTTCTTACCTGCGGTATTGTTGCACCTGAACAAAGATAAAATGAGAGGCTTTTAGGTCCCGATCACAGCATGCAAGTTACATCAAAGTCTGTCTTTTGAGGACAGATTTAAATGATGTAGACTTACGGACAGCAAAGATAAAAATCTGTGAAGCTGAAGAAGAAATGATTCTGTAATTATGAAGGCTAAGGATATATTTTAACTGAATTTGGTTAAAAAGAACTTCCTTTGAACCAAGAGAGAAGAAAATTGAAGGCAAATGAAAAGAAATATTATTTGACATAGTATTATACTTTTAAGAGGCTTAGATTTCTACTTAGACTTGCTATCATCTGAATTTGGAGTAGTCTAAAATATTTGGGCATATATTGTTTAATTTTCAGTTTAACATTCAGGAAAACAAACCATTATGCAATGTATTTCTTGATTCTTGATCAAGACAAAAGCTATGCTGTTGTCTAAGTGTACTAACTCTTATATTCCATTGTCACGTTATACTAGAATCCTATTTATTGGCCAAACATTCTGAGCAAAGGATTGTAAGAAAATGCTGGCTTTTATTTTGTGGCTTTTAACCTCTACGTCACAATGCTGGCCCCTAATTACATACTTCTAAACTACACTAGGAGTGGGAATTTAGTCTACTAGTTAAGATGACTGTGCCTCACATTAGAATACGTGGGTTCAATACTTGGCACTGGATCCTGAATCCACCTTCAGGTTAAGCAAACCTGGTGTTCCACCATGAAAGCTCAAGTAACTGGGTCTCTATCACCCACATGGGAGACCTGCCTTGCATTTCCAACTCTCAGCTTTGATCCAATCCATTCTATATATTGCAGGCTGTCCAAGGCAGTGAACCAGAAGATAGGAGCTCTCTCACTGTATGTCTCTCTGTGTCTCTCTGTCTGTCTGTCTCTCATTTTCTGGCTCTTGAATGAATGAATAAGCAAATAGATTTACATGAGGGTTCAATAGCTAATTTTAATTATATAACTCTAGTTTTTTTTGATTAAACTACATTTTTGTAGATTTAAAGACTGAAAATCACATTTATTTTCTGTAGAGATTGTGATTATGTAGAACATTTCTATTTAAGTTAGAATAGCACTATCAAGAATACCCCAGAATAATTTTCAATTTTATAATTTTAATTAATATGAATCATATAATAAACCATTAGCATCAGTTTAATCCTGAAAATACCAGTATTTGGGAAGACATTTCCTGAAAAGAAAACAATAACAATTTCTGATTCTGATTTATCACTGAGCAAAAACTTACTTCCATATACCAAGGAGTCCTCCTGAGTCCTTCCCAGTGTCTGTAGGTATCTTTGTTCTACATCATTCTGTACCCTTTCCAAGTGATGAAGTTCAAATAAATAAATCTTAAAAAAAGAATTGGGGAAGCTAAAGAGATAACTTTACTTAGTGAAAATGCAGAAATATAAAATAACAGAAACTGACAGGGTATACAAGTTAACTGGAGATTGCTAAGGGAATTCAGAAAGAATCATGAACAATTCAGCTTGGAGCTTTCAGAAAAAAATGCACTGAAAACATGAACTTAATTTTAAGGACAAATAAAGATGTACTAGAAGGATAAAAAAAAAACTAGCATAGATATTCCTCAGAAATCTGAAAATGAATCTACCATATGATCCAGCCATCCCATTCCTGGGAATTTACCCAAAGAAAATGAAATCATCATACAAAAGAATTATCTGTACCCCCATGTTTATAGCAGCTCAGTTCACAATAGCTATCATATGGAATCAACTCAGATATCCAGCATCTGATGATTAGATAAAGCAAATTTGTTACATATACATAATGGAATACCACTCACCCATAAAAAGAATGAAATCCTATCTTTAACAACAAAATATACAACTGTAGACCATTATGCTTAGTGAAATAAGCCAGATTCAAATGACTAATATTTTCTCTTATATGTGGTAGCTAATACACAGTGTACAAAAAACCATAATGTATATGAGTGAAATTGACATCTTGGGATTTTATTACTATTTATAGTCCTTGTCCATACTCCTGTGGAAGTGATATTTCTAGTTGTTGAACTTTATTTAGTGGAGGATTAAGCTCATGATTGTAAAGTAAACTGATAGTATGTTATCTCCCAAATTAAAAGAAACATGAGAAAGGAAAGAGGAGAGGGGTTAGAAGGGAGAGAGGAAAGAAGAGAGGGAGGGAGGTATCATTATGTTCTTATAATAATATTATGAAATAAATGAAAGTTATGTTAATAAAAGAAGAAAAAACAACATTACATGAAAAAGAATGAGCATGTTAAAAAAAAAAACTTACTTGTTAAGTTTAGGGGTAAATACATCATAATGAATTTCCATGAACTCTGTTAAAATCCTGAAATCAAACAACCTACATTATCTCCTTGTAGGTGCTGACTTTTTTTTTTTTTTTCTGAGCTTGAGATATGATCTTACTTTCTGGTCATGTTTGGTGGAGAGACCAGGTTTGTAATTGAGTTAATCAGTTCTTTGTCCCAGCCCTCTCTCTCTCCATGTCCTGTTACTGTTGGTATTTTGTATTTCTAGTCAAATAGAACATGGTAATACTTATTCATCCATATTGCAGGAAATGTGGAGAAAGTAAATTCATATACTGAGGGCTTCTGAAAGTAGTTATTTTAAGCTTTGGGTGATATTTTTGGGAGATCCTCTGCTTCAAGAATGTACCTTGGAAGATGTCTTCTTCAATGTCACCTTCCCAGCAAGCCTAACCCTAAATCACTCCATATTTTCTACCAAAATTACCTTCCATATGCTTCTTTGCTATGTCTTCCTTATCTGTCACTAGGTATTTGTTGTCTGCCATCTCTCCTTTAGATTAGAAGCTCCCTCAAGTCAGAGTTGGTCATTGTTATGTATTTCTAGCAAGGAAGACACTGCCCAACTGGACAAATATTTGGTAAAGTGAGACTCTTAGGTAACAGGACAAAAGTCAATGAAATAAACATAAAAATGAAAATTTAAAAAACAATTTAAACCATCACTCATCAGAGTTCAGTAGACTAGCTATCTTGAATTTCAGATTCTGTATCTATTCTGATATTCAATAAATTCTAAAATAGAAAGAAACCAACAGACTGATTACATTTTAAATGGGTTGATTTGTATATGAACGATTAAATTTCACAGAAAATAACTGATATATGGATATTGATATGTCTGTGAAGTTGTACATAATTCTGTTTGATTTGAAAAATGCTCCCCTGAAATTTGTTTAAAAAGCTATTCAGTGCTTCATTTGTTAATAGCTCCATTTTTGCTAATCTTCTATTGCTATATAAGTGCATTGATTCGCATAGGCATGGGCAGTTTTCTAAAGGGAAGTTTCACAGTAGAATTAATTTTAGTTGATTCCAATTTCAAAGCCTCTAACATTATCATGAATCAAGTGAAATGGAATGCCTGCAGGAGCCCACCACCTATGAAACAGCATTACTGTGAATTCTAAGTATTTGCACTGTAAACACTAGATTTTATATCATGATATTTCCTGTCTGGCTTTGAATGAGTTCTGCCCTACAGGACTATTAGCAAACAACAAAAATGATAGCACTTCACAAGGCAGGGGACAACTAACCTACCTCAATATGTCTTCCCTCCGGACAGATAAAAAATGCAAGTAGTTAAGCAGCTGATGTATCAGCACGCATTGCAATGGAGGGATTGCCGCCAGAAGATGCACTTACATAAAATGTTACTTTCCCCATCACTGCTTGGAATTTATGTAATTTAATTAACTTATGCTTCAGTGGCATTTTGGAAATTAAGTGGTTCTGAAGTAAGTATTGGATAGCATCTACTTAGCATTCTATCACAGGAGAGTGATGCATAAATCTAAGTCTTTCAATAGAATTATCTTTTGTTATAAATTGGTTTGAAAAGTTTTGGAATGTTTGCTGTTTGCCATTTTGAAAGAACTTAGCTAAAGCTAAATTAGGGAAAATGAATTTTCATATGATAATTAATACTGGATTAAGCTTATATATCTAAATATATCTGAGGGTGTATACAGATATGTGCATTTAAATATTCATTGAAGTAGTATGTACACAAAGAATCATGCAATTTCACAGATGTACACTTTGATACATGCTATCACACACATCAAGAAACCAAAGTTCACACATTCACAAAAAAGTCTCTTAATATTCTTTTCTAGATACCAACACTTAACAATAAATAAGATTTTAATGTTTGTTTTATAATGATCATGTTTTAAATTATTATTTTCTTCTCATAAAAAGGGTACAGTATAGTTGAAGTTGTTTCACAACTGTTGGCAAGGTAATTGGCTTGTGTTACTGTTATAGTAACTAAGCAAGTTTATTATAAGAATTAATTTAGATAACATGTCAGAATACAAAGGTATGAAACAACAGGTATAAGGTATTATTGTGATTAATTTTCCCTTTAATAATTTCTCCATTCACTTTAAATTACTGCTGCATTTATTTTCTCTAAAATTTTGATTGTATCTAATTAACAAAGAAGAAGATAATATACATACAATAATTTTCACTTTTGAAGGTGAGAATCTATATCTTATTCATCACTATTTTTCCAGTATTTAATAAACCCAAAGGCAGCAAAAACAAAACCAATGAAAAACTAAGTGAATGACATACTACATCATTTGCACCACGTTCTAAATAAGAAAGGGTAATAATAGCTTTAGATGTTCAACAAACTCCTACATTGAGACATTCCTTGTCCTGAGTGATTTGCTTTTAATTATTTTACTTAGTCATCCTAATCAACTAATGAACCAGGCAGTGTTTTTATTATCATCCTGATTATATAGATGTGTACAATGTGTCAATGAGCACACAACTAGCAAGCATTGAATCCAGAATTCAAATCTGAAAATCTGACCCTCCAGCCTAAACTAGTAATCAATATTCTTCATAAACATTGACAGATGTAATACAATGGGGAAAAAGGGAGGATATGATCAAAGATGTTGACATGGACAAATAATAAAAAATACACTCTTGGACTGATGTACTTTACAGACCAATTTAACATTTGCATTGAATTAATTAATTTTTCCTGTCAAGCATATTTTATGTCAGTTAGGTGCTATGGAATGTGTATGTCCCCTCTGAAACTCCTTATCTGAACTTATTTTTATCTGGGACCTCTGGTAAAGGAAGTCATGAGACTAGGGACATCACGATGGGATTAGTTGCTTTGGAAGAAGACAAAGATGGATAGGGAACTGTTTGTGGATCATATGAGAAGGCAGCCACCTGGATACCAAGAAAGAAGACAACACTGACACCTGGCCACATTACCACTCTGATTGTGCAATTCAAGATTACCAAACTTTGAGAAATAAATTTCTATTGTTTAAGCACTCAGTTATTGATACCTTGGTATAGTAGCCTGAGCTAAGACAATAAAAATGACAGTTTCAAGGGTGCTATATCGTATTACCAAACAATCACAAAATATAACCAATATTACAAAATGACAACAAGGATTAGCAACTAAAAGAGAACAAAAGAAATTCCCCAACATAAATTATCTGCAATTCTCCCATGCTTGGCTTAGATAACTGCCTAATCTCTGCTTTTAGGGCCAGAACTTTGGATTTGAGAGCTCTTCCTTAGCATGGATATCACTATTTTCACTGACAATTAACGTTTTTCATGTATCTTAATGGTAATGGCAAGTATTATAGATTCACTTACATTTACATTATTTCCATTTATTACAGAGATTCCACAAATAATAAACATAATTAATATTAACTGACTCCCAGTATATGACTTCAGTATATGTGTGAAACTTAAAAAGTGGCTTAGAAATAAGCCCTTCTATTGTTAGATGATGGACATCATAACTCAGAAAATTTTAGTCTTTGAAATATACTGAGGTTCATTTTATTAGAAATAGACAATCCTGTAATATTACAATCTTGGGGCCAGCATTGGTGGCATAGAGGATTAAGCTGCTGCCTGCAACATCAGCGTCCTATATGGGCACCATTTCCTGTCCTGGCTGATCCATTTCTGATCCAGCTCCCTGCTGATGTGCCTGGGAAAGGAGTGGAAGACGGCCCAAGTCCTTGGGCACCTGTACTATGTGGGAAACTGGAAGAATCTCCTGGCTCCTGGCTTTGGATTGGCCCAGCCCTAGCTGTTGCGGTCATCTGGGGAGTGAACCAGTAGATGGAATATATCTCTGTCTCACCCTCTCTCTCTGTAATTCTTTCAAATAAATAAATGAATCTTTACAGATATTATCATCTTATAAGTAAGTCACTATCCCTTTTCAAAGTGTACATCAAACATCATGACTAGCCTTAGTGAATTAAGAAAAAGCAACTTCAGAAATACCAATCATATGGTTAGTATACTGATGGCAAATTCCCTTCAGACAATGCCAATCATAGTTATAGAGTGCTTCATTTGAATTCACTCCCTCAATGTCATGTGGTTTCATTGATATCCATCGTCTCATAGGAAAACCAGTTTCTCAGCTTGGAGAATTTCTGCTCCTCTCAGAAGCATACTGTTCCTTCTCCAAAAGAGATCAACAAACATGCAAACACTCTAAAGTAGAGCTGCCCATGGACTTCCTAAGATGATAGCGATACCTATGCTGTCTGATGTGACTACCAAGTATCTGAAATATGATGACACTGTGAAGCTGAATTTTGCATTTTACTTAATTTAATTTACTCTAATTAGAAAGCTACATGTAGTAAGCAATAATCATTTTGAACAGGATACTAAGTATACTAATAATTAAACAATGAACCTTCTGTTTTAGGACTTTCTCTCATGGAAGTATAAAAACTTGTAAATTTATCAAAAATACAAGTTTTTTTTTTTTTTTTTTAGTAAAACACATTAAGGACAGAGATCCTACATGGGGAGCATGTACCCAGTGACTCCCGTTGTTGATTTAACAATTGGCACTCTTATTTATGACGTCATCAATCATGCGAGACTCTTGATATGAGCTGTCTAGGCTATGGAAGTCCCTTGACTCTGAACTTGTTTAGTCAAGGCCGTATCACAGTGGAGCTTCCTTCCTCCCTTCAGAGAAAGGCGCCTCTCTCCTTGATGGCCTGTTCCTTAAAGCTTAAAATTAGCAAAAAACAGATCAAAAGAGCCTCCTTTTCAAGAGGGGTCCTGCCCCCACACTCAAGGAGGGAATACTCTAGGATCTAAGTGGACACATTATGCTGGGTTTCCCCACCTAGTCTCTTAGCTTCATGCCTATGCAATGAATTCTCCATAAAACCCCAAAAGGACAGGATTGGGGAGTTTCTGGATAGTTCCACACAGGGAGTTTCCTGGAAGGTGGTATATGAAGCTTCGTACTCCTATCCCCAAGTTTTCCTATGCATCTCTTCATCTATATACTTTGTAATATCACTTAAAATAAACCAGTAAATGAAAAAAAATTATGAGTTTTTTGATGTTGGGAACTAAAGCTATATTATTATTTGATTCCTAATTCATAGTTTCTATGTCAACAAAGCAAACATAACTTTAAAAATTGGAAATTTATGATTCTTTTTTCTTACCGAATAACTGTCAAATTTTTAAAAGCAAGTCCTATGAAGTTTTACATCACAATCACCATTTTAACATATATATGTCTAGTTACAATGATATCAACTGAAATGGCTTTCTTTCTAGTCTTATAGAAATCATCATTTTGCATCCTACAGATTCCTTCATAATAGAATTAGTCTCCTACCTTGAAGAGAATAGAGAAATGAAAGAACAAGTTGGGCTTAGAATAGAGAAATGAGGGAGCAAGTCCTAGATCGCTTGCTGACAATAGCAATATCACATGAATACTTAGCAAACCGTTCCAACCATTAGATAACAACTTAAGAAGGATGCACAATTTAATCTTTAGACCTTATAAAAGAGATGGCTAACAATTTTCTGTAATAGCATAGCCAAAATAAGAACTCAAATAATAATCTCATAGCTAGATTCACTTCGCCATCAGCAAAGTATACAGTAAGTAGAAAAAACCTCCCTTTCAGACCAAAGGGAAAGAAAGTTTTAAAGTGAGAATATAATTTTCCTCATGGGCATTGTCTACCTTAGAAAAACTACTACAGAACATGCCTGTGACTATAGACTTGTAGTTCAGGCCACCGAAGATTAGAGATGGGATACGGGCACTCCCTTGACTTGCATCCTCTGGTCTGCTTTAACACAAACCAGGAGGAAAAGAAAGCTAGGCATCAGAAGCAATGGGTGGCAGGCCTATTAATGGCTGATCTGTACAGTGACCTGCCCTCAAGGAGACCCAACAGGCCAGTCCACTGCAGTGGCTTTCAATGTGGTAAGCCTGGGCTTCAGCAGAAGTCAGCTTGTGAAGAGCCCTGGCAGCTCTGCCAAGAGTTGGATCACTGGAAATGGACCTGCCCTGGAGTCGAAGGATGTCCAGGTCAGAGCCACAGATCTTATTGGCTCTAAGCTGAAAAGCCCTTCACTCAGCCCAACTTCCAAAGTGACCACTGCAGCTGAGGGGATGGTCAAGTAGGGTCAGCAACATTGCAGGCAGAACTGTAAATTTCTTGTTAGAGATGCCACCTGCCTTTACCTGGCCAGCTCTCCTCCCAGCCCAGCCAAGTAATGAAAGTCAACAGAGTGCCTTCCCCTAGGAGGTTCACACCTCCCTTAGGATATACCCCATGTGAAGAGATAGATAGGTCTGGGCCTCTTCACTTACAAGGCCTAAAGCCCAACAGATTATTATCAAGCCCCTTCTATCAGGTTCTATTTGCCTCTCAGTCAGAAAACTTAATTGTAGCTTAGCACCTTTCTTAGCTCCTCTAATAATGACTCTGTCCTTTGTTCTAGGCCCTGTCTAGTGCACTTGGGCCTCATTCCTTTGTAATCATAACCTCTACTCTACCACCAATGGCTCTACTCCCAACATGTGTGTACTGATGGTCCTCTTCCCCACTTAATGCTGTATAATTGTTCAAACCTGGTAAATGCCACTCTTAGGATCATTGGTTACTATCCTCACTCTGTCTTTTATGACCTTGTCTAAATATGATCAGAGTTGGCAAACTTGGAAGGCTTCCATAGCCTTGGCAACTCATGACGACAGCCTAGGATGGTTACTGGCGCCATAAACTAGAGTGTCAGTTTGTTGGGTCAACAACAGGAGCCACTGTGCAGTTGCTCCTCATGTGGGATCTCTGTCCTTAATGTGCTGTACATTGTGATTTAATGCTATAACTAGTACTCCAACAGTATGTTTCACTTTGTGTTTCTATGTGGGTGCAAACTGTTGAAATCTTTATACTAAGTTGATAATCTGTATATAAAGAGAATTGAAAATGAATCTTGATGCAAATGGAAGGGGAGAGGGAGCGGGAGAGGGGAGGGTTGCGGGTGGGAGGGAAGTTATGGGGGGGGGGAAGCCATTGTAATCCATAAGCTATACACTGGAAATTTATATTCATTAAATAAAAGTTAAAAAAAAAAGAAATCATCATTTTGTTCTCTGGTGAGAGTCAAAAAAGAATAAGCATTGTTCTTTTTGAGGTTTGCCAATTTTATCTGACAATCCATATAATTAAATCAGGGGACTAACCAATATGAAATGTTTTAATTATACTGATGAATTCCAACTGTAATGAGACAACATACAATACAATGGTGCATTTGACAGTCATATTGATTTAATAAGCAAATATGAATCATTCAGAATTTCCAAGTGTATTTTTGACCTGAATGATCCATACTTGCATATATTCATTAATTTAAACATATACTATTCATTTACTAATTTTAAAAGGAAAGAAAGAAAGAGACAGAAACAGATACAACATCCATCCCCTGGTTCACAACAGTAGAGGCTGGGCTCAACGTCAGAGTCAGGGGCTGGGAACTAAATCCAGGTCTCCTACATGGGAGACAGAAACCTAAATTCTTCAGCCATAGCCTGCTGCCTCCCAGGGGCCTATGTTAGCAGGACATTAGAGTCAAGAGCCAGGAATTTATTTCAGTCACCATGATGTCAGATGTAGGAATCTCAACAGCTATCCTAATCGCTTGGCCAAGTGCCTGCCCCAATAATTTTTCCATGTCCTTTTTTTTTTTTTCATTTTTCTTACCTGTTGAAAGACAGGCCTATAATAATACAAGGTTTTATCATGATGTTTCAGCAATTTTTACATCCAGAAATTTCTTGATTATTCCATGAATACATCTAATTCAGTTTAAGTGCTTAATTACCAGTTGCAAAATTCTGCTATATGTATCATGATTGAAAGATGATAAATTTGAATGACTTCTCTGCCCACAAGGAACTTGTGCTGTTGTCTTAGATACAGACAACTTTAAAAATTAGATTAAAAAAAAAAAAAAAACTTCTACAAGAGAAAAGTCCATGCCTTTATTTTTTGTCACATTTTCTATTTTGTACTCACAATTAGCACTCAAAAATATTTGTTGAATAAATGTCAGGGGCCGGCGCCGTGGCTCACTTGGTTAATCCTCCACCTGCGGTGCCGGCATCCCATATGGGTGCTGAGTTCTAGTCCCGGCTGCTCGTCTTCCAGTCCAGCTTTCTGCTGTGGCCCGGGAAGGCAGTGTAGGATGGCCCAGGTGCTTGGGCACCTGCACCCATGTGGGAGACCAGGAAGAGGTACCTGACTCCTGGCTTCAGATTGGTGTAGCTCCAGCCATAGCGGCCATTTGCGGGGGTGACCCAACAGAAGGAAGACCTTTTTCTCTGTCTCTCACCCTCACTGTCTAACTCTGTCAAATAAATAAAATAAATAAATAAATAAATGTCAAATGGATAGCATTTAATTGGTATGATTGCCTGAAATTTAAACTTTCTATGATGCTATTAAGAATATATCCCTTCTATGCTTTGAAAAAAATCTCCTCATTGCTAAAAACAAATAAAATCAATAAAAAAAATTGGGTGAAATTTACATGTGCATATTTACCATGATTCAGACTTTCTTGTACCAAACCTCTAAAACTCCTTTCCCACTTCACCCTTTTATTCTCTGTGCAGTTCAAGTTGCAAATCTAAGATCTGTATGTCTGATTTACCCTTCCATGTCAACCTGCTTCAATTCACTCTGTTACTAAAAGAGGACTGTTTCACTCACCAACTTCCCAATATCTGTACCTCTCAAATCCATCTTCAAGGCAATCTGACTCACAATGTTCCAAATACTCATGTTTCCTGCCCTTCTAAAGAGAGAAGCTTTTATCATTTTTATTGTAGTCATCCATGCTTTCTTACCCAGCAGGTTATAAATGATTTTTAGGATGAGAGCTGTTATTTGCTTTTGTTTTATTGATTCAGCATCATTCATCCAGCAGTTATATTTTAACTACAATACTAGAGTAGGTAAAAGTAGACCTAATTTTCACTATATAGATCTTACATGTTAGAATAAAGGCAAGGGGTCAATGCTGTGGTGTAGCATGTTAAGTCACCACCTGCGGTGCTGGCATCCCATATGGGCACCAGTTCTAGTTCCGGGTGCTCCACTTCCAATTGAACTCTCTGTTATAGCCCAAGTGCTTGGGCCCCTGCACCCAAGTACGAGACATGGAGGAAGCTCCTGGCTCCTGGCTTCAGATCAGCGCAGCTCCAGTCATTGTGGCCATCTGAGGAGTGAACCAGCAGAGGGAAGACCTCTCTTCTTTCTTTCTCTCTCTCTTTCTCTGCCTCTGCCTCTCTGTAACTCTGCCTTTCAAGCAAATAAATAAATCTTAAAAAAAAAAAAGAATAAAGGCACTAATCAAAAAGTCATACAAATGAGTGCACATTTACAAACAAAAAACAAATTACAGAAAAGAAAGAAGTATTTAATGGCATGGGTGGAGAGGGAGAGGTAGCCAAAACTGGAAACGGGGAAGTTGTTAGGCAAACTTTTCTTCTATGAGCAATACTGGAGAAGAGATTAGCCAGGAAAAATTTTTGATATTAAACCTAACTTCATTCAATTAGAGGTTTTTTTAAAAGATCACCTTATTTTCTTTTTAAAATTTATTTATTTATTTATTTGACAGAGTTGTAGACAGTGAGAGAGAGATAGAGAGAAAGGTCTCCCTTCAGTTGGTTCACTCCCCAAATGGCAGCTATGGCTGGCGCTGTGCCGATCTGAAACCAGGAGCCAGGTGCTTCCTCCTGGTCTCCCCTGTAGGTGCAGGGTGCAAGCACTTGGGCCATCCTCCACTGCCTTCCCAGGCCACAGCAGAGAGCTGGCCTGGAAAAGGAGCAGCCGGGACTAGAACCTGGTGCCCATATAGGATGCTGGCACCACAGGTGGAGGATTAATCAAGTAAGCCATGGCGCTGGCCCCCATTCAGTTAGAGTTTTTGGATTATCACAAACAAAAAACAGGTGATTGATATAATATTTTTTAGAAGATTATTCTTTTTTTAAGGGAAAGAGTATATTGGGGAACACCCAACAGACCGGAGTGAAGAGGTGGCGAAGGGAAAGAGAGAAAGAGAGTATAAGAGAGAGAGAGAGAGAGAGAGAGAGACAGAGGAGAGGAGATAGTGAGGAGAGAAGATAGAGCAGAGAGATGAGCCGAGAGAGGAGCCAAGAGAGCAGGAGAAGCCAAGAGAGAAGAACCAAGAGAGAAGAGCCAAGAGAGCACGTGTTCAGGAACAGGCCCTTTTAAAACTTTGCCCGAGGACAGGCAGGGAAGCAGGAGCAGCGAATCCCATTAGAATGGGGGTGGAGCTTGACCACAGAGGTTGGGACATGCGACCACCTGGCTAAAACTGTGCCAGTTTAGATTATTCTGACTGCCTATTGGTAAGCATAAATAGTAGCGAGTGTGAAGCAAAATTGATTCTAAGAAGAGAATTAGTTGATCATTTAGTAAATAAAAAGAAACATATTTGATTGACACAAAATGGTTGTTATGGACATGAGAGTAAGACAAACTTGAAATATATATTGAAATATATATGTGTGTATATATATATATATATATATATATTTGTGTGTGTGTGTATGTTTTATTTATTTATCTGAAAGGCAGAGCTGAGGGAGATCAATCTTCCATTTGCTAGTTCAATCCTTAAAGGCCACAACAGCCAAAGCTGTGCCAGGCCAAAGTCAGGAGCCAGGAGCCTCATCCAGGTCTCCCATGTAGGTGCAGGGGCCCAAGCACTTGGGCCATCCTCTGCTGTTTTCTCAGGTGCATTAGCAGGGAGCTGGATAAGCAGTGAAGCAGCCAGGACTAGAACTGGTACCCATTTGGGATGCCAGTGCTGCAGGGTAAAGCTTACCTCACTGGAGCACAGCACTATCCTCTGAAATATATTCTTGAAAAACAATAATACTTGGTGGGTGGATATGATGGGTCAGGAATCTTGAGTCTGCCATACACACAACATCCCAAATCTGCTACACCCCATGTCCCATCATCTACATACCCAGCATTGCAACATCAGCTACATGTCCAAAATCCATTCTTCTTCCACACCCCTCTTCCCTTCAATAGAATTTGGCTTTTTTTCCCCTGCTAATTACAGAGGTCAGTAGATCTTAAAGAGGAAAAGATTACTTGTCTCCACTCCAGGAGATAGACTGTGATTTTCTAATTTAACACTGCTGCAATCATCAAATTCCTTTGGCTAGTGATTGATCGAGGGCCATGTAGCCCAATTCTGGATATAATGATATAAGCAAATGCCTGATTTTTAGGGGTCCTGGGAAGACTTTTGCTTAACAGACAAACTCAGATGTTTTTTCCCCTTTTTGCTCATTCATGTTGGCATTTTTTTATTGTTGTTGCAAAAAATTATCACAAATTTGGTGGCTTAAAACATACACATTGGAGCTGGTATTGTGTCACAGTAGATTAAGCCATCACGCACAATGCCAAAATCATCCCATACCAAGTTCCTGGTTTGACACTGGGCTGTTCTGCTTCCATCCTGCTCCCTACTAATGCATGTGGGAAAGCAGTTCAAGTTGGCCCAAGTACTTGGGCCCCTGCCACCCATGTTGGAGACCCAGATGGAGTTCCAGGCTCCTGGCTTTGGCCTAACCCAGCCCCAGCTTTTGTGGTCATTTTGGGAATGAATCAGTGGATGGGAGATTCTCTCTGCTTCTCCCTCCCTCTCTCCGTCATTCTTTGAAATAAATGAATGTTTAACCACACTCACACTGGCTAGCTCGCAATTCTGCAGGTCAGAGCTCTGAAGTCCAGAGAATTGGCCTGTCTTCCCAGAGAGCTGAGACACGTTGCCTCACACCTTGAACATCAGAGTTCCAGGCTTGCTGGCTTTTGGACTCTAGGACTTACACCTGTGGACCCTTTGCTCCGCTCTTGAACCTCAGGTTTTGGCCTTGAACTGAAAGTGAAACCATTAGATTCTCTGGCTCTGAGGCTTTCTGACATGTATTTCACCTTACTGCCAGTGTTCCAGAGTCTCCAGCCTGCAGACAACCTGCCATAGGACTTACCAACTGCCATAGTTACATAATCCAAGCTCTCTATTAAATCCCCTTTAACATATCTACACATATATCCCATTGGTCCTGTCTCCCAAGGGAATCCTACTGAGTTAATGGGTCATAACTTTTATTTTACAAAATGTTGTTCTGGGGCTGGCACTGGCATAGATGGTTAGTTCTAGTTCCAACTGCTCCACTTCCAATCCAACTCCCTGCCAATGTACCTGGAAAGCAGCAGAAGATGGCCCAAGTCCTTGGGTCCCTGTCACCCACATGGGAGACTCAGAAGAAGCTCCTCACATCTGGCTTCAGCCTGGCCCAGCCCTGTACATTTTAGTCATTTGGGAAATTAATCAGCAGCTGAAAGATCTCTATCTCTCCTCTGTGAATCTGCCTTTCAAAATAAATAAATCTTTAAAACAAAACAAAAAATAATTGGTGTCCTAAGAAAAATATTAAGCTGTTAAATGAGTTTATGTTTTTGTCTTCTTGAAATGCATTTTACACCAGAATCTATGACACACCAAGGGAGAGTCTTGCCTGAAGTCATATTGCTGGTCAGAAACAGAGCAGAGATGACTCCAATCCAACATCACCAACTCCTCTTTAGCAGGATGAAAAAGCACAGAATTCACAATCAAGTACTAAAAAGAAAAAGTTCAAGATTCCTTTTGGTGTTTTGGGAAGATCCAATGTTGAACAAAGCCATACCAATCTTCTATAAATACACATTCTGCTGTGGGGCTCATGCTGTCTGTCCCAAGTTGAATATTACAGCAGAGGTACAACTGCCTTTCTTCTAAGTTTCCTCAAAAAAATAATCTGATTTTCACATTTTATTCTTTTTCTCCCTGCCAACAGGTTTCACTGGACTGGTGCAATCTTACTCATTTCCTAATCCGATTATGTTTATAAGCATTGACTGAAAATTACAACTGTGATATTACATTATTGCAAAGTTAGGCATGATTTCTTAGTGAATTACAACTTCTGTAGATAGCCATCACTTAGCTGGCAGGCTCTCTTTAAATTACCCCATCAAAGAGTTGGTGTTTATTGAGAGCTTGCTGAGATTCAGATAATTTATGCACATTTCTAAATCCTTAAGACTCAAAGATGATTTCCAAAAATATTTGTCTTTAACAGTATATTTCTCCAATTGAACTGTCTTCATTGACAGCCTTTTCAAGGATCAAAGAGCATTGCAGACTTTGACACTCAACATTTGAAGGCTTACATTGACTACTAAAGAATGAATCTCCCATGCATTTTTTTCTCTAATGAATCTTCATGCAAGGTTGTTAATCATCAGAATAAACAATTCAAAATGAGATTACAGCTAAAAATTGAAATGCTAAACAAATTCTCCATGATCATTGGGTTGACTCAATTAGAGCAAATTGCAGTTGAATGCAGGGCGGTAGTAAGGGAAACAGGAGAGTAATAAGAGAAATTATTTGTGTCAAAAACAAAGTTCCAAGGCCAAAATATTTAAGAGAAGTACAAAATGGCCTGGCTCAGGAAAATAAGCCAAATGCCAACAGTTTACTATTGCAATGATCACAAATGCCAGGTATTCTGGATACTTAGCATATTGCATGCCAGATAGTTTACTAGGGAACACCAATTACACTGACGTAGGCAGTGCAGTGAACAACCACTGGTTTTATTTACCTCTATAAAAATACACAACTACAATAACTCTGCATGCTCTTTTCATCCAGTAACCTCTGGAGAGTCTGTTACAAGGTGTCAAAGCAATGAAAGGACAGATTTCTGGAACTTCTTAAGTTTACAGAACAGATATATGACCACTTTTGTGACTGTTAATAGATACACTGTCACCAGGGGCAGGTTTTGGCTACAGTTACTTTGATTATAAAAAGGCGGGAATTTCAGGAAAGACACCAAATTCTCTCATTTTATGTATCCCTTTCAGAATGACATGACAATTCAGTATAAATCAATTCCCTTTACAAGGTGGAGAGAAGCAAAGACCACAGATCTTAGACTCATTTCCAGCTGATGGCAGATGTGGAGGGAAGAGCAATTTGTGGAGGACAGGAAGTTTACTAAGTTCCCACAGATGTATGTTCTTAGAGAAACACCTTCCCTTACCCTCCTGTGGTAGGTTAGGGACCTTACATCATATTTTGGGCTCCAGCTTTTAAGGCACTAAAGTATACTCCTCTGACAAACACTTTCACTTATTCTCAGGTTTTGAGCTTGGGTTTGATGTAGGATTCTAAACAGTCTTGGTTTTGTAGGGTTAATTTTTGAGTATATGGTAAAGTGAAAATAGATCTTCATAAATATTAAGAGTGGTAATAGAAGAGGAAGAAGGGTGGGAGCGTGTGCGGGAGGGAGGGTACGGTTGGAAGAATCACTATGTTCCTAAAACTGTACATATGAAATACATGAAATTCATATACCTTAAATAAAATAGAAATGAAAAAGAAATGGAATAAGGATTTGTAGAACTGCTCTTTTTAAACAACAGAGGAGCCTAAGTGGCTCCTCATCCTAGAATTCTTTCCTTCTGCTTTCTAAGGTAGGAAGCCACTGGTTCCCACATGATTGAATGTTTTTATGCTTGCATCTAAATAGTATCAGACACAAAAGAACTTTGTTCATTTAGATATATTAATTATCTTTAGCTTCAACTATTGATTTTCCTAACACTAAATGTGTTCTTATGCCTTTATCCTTACAATTTCCCAGCTAATAATAAAGTTGGAGGAAGGAATACTGCCTATTTCCAGTACAAAGAAAGACACTGTATTCATTTCCTTCACACTCAAAAGGAAAATTACTTTCATGATTTTGTGGCAAGGCTTGATCTAAGGACAGAATATCGCTTTCCTGTAATCACTGTATTAGTCTTCTAACCTCAGCAGAATTTCTCCTGCATATATTTGAATAATTTCCCACACTTCTCTTGTCTGCTTCACTTTGTTAAAGCAGATCAAGCCCAAGTGTCTTTCGGGTTGTCTACCCATGACAATAGAAAATCTTGATTTGGGATTAGGTTACTCTGAAATATTTTCTGAAGTAACTCAATTTTACAGGATCAAAGTGTGCTTGTAGTTCATTTTAGAGCAATGGAGAATATGTATTTCTAAGTTCCAAATGACAGGTTTTTTTTTTCATCATAACTGAGAATTTTAATTCTTTGTCTGAAAAATGATATTATACATATTTTCCTCAAAGCCATTTGGTGTGAAGTGCTGCCCATAAGAAGCAAATGGAACACTTTGAATATATATTATTCATCCCCCAAGGGATGGTCCTTCTTAGCTGGTCATAATTTGAAGATCTAATACAAGTATGATTAACATGACTCCTCCCAACCAGTATCTGAAATAAATGAAAATAGCTGCAGTAATACAATTATTTGAAGTTTTCAATTTAAAGTCTTTCTACTTAGAAACCAAATGTACAATAAAGATTACACAGACTAGTCTGTCTGACAGATCCTAGGATGGATGGGCCTATTACAATCTATCCAAACAGGAAGGCCAGGTCACTCATTAAACCTTGATCAATAAAAATGGTGAAATGGGTTTTGTCCCAAGGACTGATGACTGGATAATTTGACGAAGGGACAAGAGGAATTGTGAAAAACCAAAAGATCAATGGCTATTAATTTAAAAGCATCACATACCCTAGAATGAAACAGTTTATGTTGCTATGTAGGATAATTACCATTTTCAATTAGCTGACATTTCACATAGCTTTGGGACTACAGCAAGACAATAACCTTCGGCAACTAATCTCAGTGCTGCCTTTTGTCGATGATCTCCTGGTACGGCTTCAAAGGCAAACCCAATACTTCGTGAGCAATGAATTTCTTTGTTATAAATAGTAAGTACTACACAGAGTTCAAAGGAAGTTCAAGTGATATACACACTTAGGCAAAACATCTTATGTTAATATTTCTCTGAGTATGTGGCTATGTTAGGCTGGCTATTTTGCTAATAAGGTTGTGCATTTAATTCAATAAAACAGTAACTTTATATTAGGATGATATTATAAAATATATAAGGGGATTAGAAATCATTATATGCAGATTTCTATCTTATCAGTACCTGTATATGATTTCTGCTGTTATTTTTAAGTTATATTATAAAATAACAAGTTCCTTTTAACTTAATGTTATGATTAAAACTTCAGAATATAATAAATTATCACAGTTTACAAGAAATGAGCCATTTTATATTTGAAAAAAGTCTCAAATTTGCTAAGGGAACATGTAATAATGATAATGAGAATCATTTGTTTTTAAAAGTCTAATTTGGCTGGCACACGAGACCATTAGTCCAAAGACACGGATTTGATTCTAGTCTGCTCTATGGGACATGCTTTACATGCTTAGTCACCTAAGTCTCCTGCTCAACACAAGACTTCCATCACATCATTGGAGCTGAGATACAACAGTCTAATAGAATGTAAGCAAAACACTGCAACCAATCACTCCTTAAATACAAATTCAATGTCTCTGTTTCACTTATGGTCATTTGTCAGTAGCATCACTTCTGTATCCAAAGGAACAAAGCGATAATTGAAAATATTTACTTCCAAAAACACTATAACAACTTTGTATGTAACAAAGATCTAGAAAATGGAAGAAAACATATGCTTTCTAGAACTCAGGCTTTGGAATCGAGATACAAAAATATTGATGGGTCTGGCACTGTGGCATGGCAGATAAAGCTACCACCAGCAATGTTGCTACCAAACGTAGGTGCCAGTTTGTGTCCTGGCTGCTCCACTTCCTATCCAGCTTCCTGCTAATAGCCTAGAAAAACCAGTGGCAGATGGCCCAGGTGTTTGTGCCCCTGCTGCTCATGTGTAAGACTGAGAAGGCTTCAGCCTGACCCAGCCCTGGCCATTGTGGCCATTTAGGGGGTGAAACAGCAGATGGAAGATTTCTTTCTCTCTAACACTGACTTTCAAATAAATCAATAAATCTTTATAATTATTGCTCTATTTCATTTCCCAATTTTTAGAAATTTCACTAGTGTCTATTTTTGATAGTTATTCTTATGTGGGTAAATGGTCATTAGTGTTTTAGATCAAGTTTTCCATTTGCAACCAAGCAAAACTGTCTAGGTATAAAAACCCCATCATAAACACGGTGCTACTCAGTTAAATTGCTTTGCTCACAAAGAGTTTCAGAATTGCAGTATTATTTTACATGCTTCTTCAGATTTTAATTTCACACTCTTTAGAGTCATAATTATATTGTCAATTAAATATGCCATTAACACAATTGGAGGATCTCCCCATAGCACTGTGATACAAGCCACAATTAATACCAATTTGATATTTTCTAGCATGCGTCCCCTTGTAAGCTATATCTTACTCGAACCAAAGAGTGGATTCTAATTTTTGTCATCCTCAATTATAATATACAAAACAGCAACCAGGTAAATTCTTTTGAAGACAAATAACTACACATGTGTTAAACCTTTTATATGTTGAACACTATTAAACCATTGGACCTCATCTGCCAGACAGTGAACAAGTTGTACCATTTGTGTCACTAGTAAGCTTTACTTGGATCCTTTACAAGGAAGTTTCAAAATATTCATTAAAAATTGAATGGAACAATAATGTGGATTTCCTTGATGTTCTTACTTGAGGCTCTCTCACATATAGAAGGCCCCCAAAACAGTCACAGGATTTTGTAGAAGAAGGAAGGGCCTCAAAATATTATCTTGTATAATTATCCAGCAGATCATGGATAGCATTGGTTTTGCTCAACAATATATCTTTAATCTGTCAATAAGTGCCCAGAAAAGGAAATTTCACTTTCATGGAATGCTAAGAGAATGGATGAGAATGGGAAATTCAAGATGATAACATTATATTCAATTAAAAGTTGAAAAAACTGACATAGACACCAGTCTTGTTTGTGTGAACCCTTTGACTCTTAGACCTATCAGTGTGATCAATTGTGAACTGAAATTGATCACTTGGACTAGTGAGATGACATTCGTACATGCCACCTTGATGGGATTGAATTTGAATCCCCTGGCACCTTTCTAACTCCACCATTTGGGGCAAGTCCAATTGAGAATGTCCCGAATTGTACAACTCCTTCCTCTCTTATTCCCACTCTTATATTTAACAGGGATCACTTTTCAGTTAAAATCTAAACACCTAAGAATAATTGTGTGTCAATTAAAGAGTTCAACCAATAGTACTAGAACAAAAAAAAAATACTAAAAGGGATAAAGTATTAAGTTGTTCATCAACAGTCAGGACAGAGCTGATCAGGTCACTGTTTCTCATAGTGTCCATTTCACTTAACAGGTTTCCCCTTTGGTGCTCAGTTAGTTGTCGCCAATCAGGGAGAACATATGATATTTGTCCCTTTGGGACTGGCTTAATTCACTCAGCATAATGTTTTCCAGATTCCTCCATCTTGTTGCAAATGACTGGGTTTCATTGTTTTTGACTGCTGTATAGTAGTCTATGGAGTACATGTCCCATAATTTCTTTATCCAGTCTACTGTTGATGGGCATTTGTGTTGGCTCCAGGTCTTAGCTATTGTGAATTGAGCTGCAATAAACATTAATGTGCAGATGGCTTTTTTATTAGCCATATTAATTTCCTTTGGGTAAATTCCAAGGAGTGGGATGGCTGGGTTGTATGGTAGGGTTATGTTCAGGTTTCTGAGGAATCTCCAGACTGACTTCCATAGTGGCTTAACCAGTTTGCATTCCCACCAACAGTGGGTTAGTGTCCCTTTTTCCCCACATCCTCTCCAGCATCTGTTGTTGGTAGATTTCTGAATGTGAGCCATTCTCACCGGGGTGAGATGGAACCTCATTGTGGTTTTGATTTGCATTTCCCTGATTGCTAATGATCTTGAACATGTTTTCATGTGTCTGTTGGGCATTTGGATTTCCTCTTTGGAAAAATGTCTATTGAGGTCCTTGGCCCATCTCTTAAGTGGGTTGTTTGTTTTGATGTTGTGGAGTTTCTTGATTTCCTTGAGATTCTGGTTATTAACCCTTTATCTTTTAGATAGTTTGCAAATATTTTTCCCATTTGGTCGGTTGCCTCTTCACTTTCCTGACTGTTTCTTTTGAAGTATAGAAACTTCTCAATTTGATGCAATCCCAAATGTTAATTTTGGCTTTGACTGCTTGTACTTCTGGGGTCTTTTCCAATAAGTCTTTGCCAGTACGTATTTCTTACAGGGTTTCACCAATGTTCTCTAATAATTTGATGGTGTCAAGTCATAGATTTAAGTCTTTAATCCATGTTGAGTGAATTTTTGTGTAAGGTGAAAGATAGGGGTCTTGCTTCATGCTTCTGCACGTGGGAATCCAATTTTCCCAGCACCATTTATTGAATAGACCGTCATTACTCCAGGGATTGGTTTTGGATCCTTGATCAAATATGAGGTAGCTGTAGATGTTTGGATTGATTTCTGGTGTTTCTATTCTGTTCCATTGGTCTATCCATCTGTTTCTGTACCAGTACCACGCTGTTTTGATAACAACTGCCCTGTAGTATGTCCTGAAATCTGGTATTGTGATGCCTCTGGCTTTGTTTTTGTTGTACAAGATTGCTTTAGCAATTCGAGGTCTCCTGTGTCTCCATATGAATTTCAGCATCATTTTTTCCAGATCTGAGAAGAATATCTTCAGTATTTTGATTGGAATTGCACTGAATCTATAAATTGCTTTTGTGAGAATGGACATTTTGATGATATTGATTCTTCCAATCCATGAGCATGGAAGATTTTTCCATTTTTTGGTATCCTCTTCTATTTCTTTCTTTAAGGTTTTGTAATTTTCATCGTAGAGATCTTTAACATCCTTGGTTAAGTTTATTCCAAGGTATTTGATTTTTTTTGTAGCTATTGTGAATGCGATTGATCTTAGAAGTTCTTCCTCAGTAGTGGCATTGCCTGTTCAAAGGGATCACACAAACAAGACTAGTGTCTGCTAATACTAACTGATATAATCAAAAAGGGAGAGAACGATCCAACATGGGAAGTAGATACACAGCAGACTCATAGAGTGGCAGATGTCATAAACAGCATTCTGGCCTCAGAATCTGCCCTTAAGCCATTCAGATCTGGCTGAAGAGTCCATGAGAGTATTTTAGGCATGGAAAGCCAAGACACTCTGGAAAAAAAGAAAAAGGAAGACCTAAATGAAAGATCTCTGTGAGTGAGATCCCAGTGGAAAGAATGTGGCCATCAAAGAAGGAGGTACCTTTCTCTGAAGGGAGGTGAGAACTTCCACTTTTACTATGACTCTGTCTGAATTAGATCGAAGTCGGTTAACTCAAAAGGATTTTATAGCCTTGGCAACTCATGACTAGAGCCTAGGGAGATTACTGACACCATAAATAAGAGTGTCAAATTGTTAAGTTAACAACAGTGGTCACTGTGTACTTACTTCTCATGTGGGATCTGTCCTTAATGTGTTGTAAAATGTGAAGTAATGCTATAACTAGTACTGAAACAGTATTTTACACTTTGTGTTTCAGTTTGGGTGCAAACAGATGAAATCTTTACTTAATATATACTAAATGGATCATCTGTGTACAAAGATAATTGAAAATGAATCTTGATGTGAATGGAATGGGAGAGGGAGCGGGACATGGGAGGAGTGCGAGTGGGAGGGAAATTATGGGGGGGAAACCATTGTAATCCATAAACTATAATTTGGAAATTTATATTTACTAAATAAAAGTTAAAAAATAAAAAACTGAAATAAATAGAAAACAAATTATTTTTTATAGTTGAAACAGTGAGGAAATATAGCCAAGAATTCAAATTTTGATCTTGATCCAATCCTTGTGCTTTTTGCACATACTATGCTTTCTTTGCATTTTTCAAATAACTACCTGTGACTTCATCTATTCTAGTTGTAATTTGAGCGGGTCACATTACCAGGAATTTAAGTCAGAAGAAAAACATGATCAAACAGCTGTGCTGTCAAAGTACTTCTGCACTGCTTACTTCTGTAGATGCAGAACTAGTTATTGTTGTGAGATTTGAATAGATGAGCTCTAATTGCACTATCCAGGTCAATAACTGGAGTCTCAATGTGGATCAAACATATGATTGCTGAGCTTTTGCATTATGATGTTACACATATGTTCAAACAAATTTTTGCAAAAAGTATTTTTATATAAACACGCATGGAATTTTTAAATTTTCTGCAAAATAACATATTAGCACCTTGAAATCCCAACAATGTCTTAGTTTCATAAAGCACACTACAGTAGTCCATTAATTAATCATCCACCCCTTTGTTTATGACTTTGAATACAGTGTCTTTATGAAAATCAAATCAAAGGTCTTCAAAATTCTCCCTTTTCGGGTGTTTTAAGGCTCTATCCAATCACATTCTATAAAAGAAGTGTATGGTTAGAAAATAAAGTTGAAAGTCAATCAATATAATCTTCAGGAACATTATAGAATGCAAGAATGAATTTCATGAAGTCTTATTTGAAATGTAAATTGATTTATTACAGTAGGAAAATAATAAATACAGATATTAATATTTAACTGTTCTACAGATCTCTTTTTGCAGGGTCATTTATATGTAGACACGTAGATTGATAATCATACAGAGGTGTGTGTATGTGTTATTTATGTATTCATTCCTCTTCCTTATAATTAAAATAATCTTTAAAATTATACTATGGTTGAGTAAAAATTGAATAGGCTCAATTATTTAGCTTAAGTTCATAGAAAACTACCTTTTAAAAACTATCATGATCATAAGTGTGCTTCCAGTTCTATAATATCAACTTTTATTTTATTTAATACCTAAAGCCATTTTATAGTTCTCAGATTTGCACTGGACTATAACCGAATTTCTAAGTTGCTGTCAGTTTTGATATCTTTAAGATAGTTTGTCATAATAGAGACAAAAGTATTTTTCATATTTAAGTGCAATGAGTTTAAATATCTACCTCACTGTCCCTTTGTAATCTGAATTATTACAAGATAGTATCAAATTTTGGTTTTTGGAGCCACCACTTTTATCATTGCACCTTTAACTCCTACATGAATTTCCTCTTTACTGTTTGCCACAATTGAAGAATTGAAGTATTTCCAAGAGATTCATGCAATATGCTCCTTAACAAGGAAGTTATGGGCAACTGAATTCAACAAATACTTGCTTGATGTCTACTATTTACAACAGCATTGTGCATAAAGCACAATTGTATAGACATGGCTTAGAGCTCTAAAATGACTTACCATTATACTCTTTAAGAAGGCAGCTATTATATAATATAGAACAGATAGAGAGAACTCCAACAAAGAAATCAGGAGTTGAGAACTCTTGACTAAATCATAATGCTAGCCCACTGAGAGTCCTTGGATTAATGATGTAACCTGAGTTTTATCTCATCAGTAGTAAATTAATTAGTTAAGGTCCAAATATTCTTTCAACTCACATATCCTATGATAACACTGCAATAATGGTATTAAACAAGGCACAGAAAGTTAGAAAGGAAAGAAACCTAAGGACAAAATATTTGGATGTTCTCAATAATGTTAGACTGCCTTTAGCTAAGTAAGTTATTCATTCATTTAGTCTATAACTTGAAGACAGATCAATTTTTGTACTAGAAACAGGCTATGAGCATGTTCCTGAATCAGAATATGGGATCAGGGGAAGAGGCTCTCTGAAGGAAGAAATATGTGGTATGAGTACTCCCTGGGGATCAGGGAGGCCAAGGTTGGAGGTGGCTTTCTGGGTTCTGAACGTATGAGTGCAGCATACCTTGTAGATCTGTGCAGGGAATTGTGAGGAGTTGTGAAGGGCTGAAGAATAATTACAAGGATGCTTAAAATGTGAAGGTTCTCAGGTAATTCTTCTGTAATCTTCCCTCAATTTCTACTCAACAAGAAATGGATGTGTGTGTGTGTGTGCATGCTTCATTAGTCCTATATATGCAAAAAAATATATATGATGCAGGATAGGTGGATAAGCACTTGCCTCTTACAAAAGCCTGGGATATCTCCCTCACTTAAATAAACATCCTTTCCAAATTATCGTGTACCCAGTTCTGATTATTTACATCCCTGTGTCTTCTCAGAATATGAGAAATCCAGGGCTCGTGTTTGTTTTGCTTCAGATCAGATGTTTTGCTTATCAGCCAATACGATTAGCAGAAATTGAATTGAAAAGGCAAGTGACTGCTTCTCCCAAGACAAAACTGATTTCTATTCCAGTCTTCTAAATACTTCTCAAGTGATAGACCTTTCTTACTCTTATTTCATTTTCTATATGAATTTATTGCAGCATTTCTTTTGTAATATCGTAATATTCTGTGGTTATGGTTCTTCCCCTTGAAGAGAAACAATCATTTTGGATTTTTGAGCTTACTGCATGATGGATCCTGTATGATGCATCTTTGATTCCATAATAGAATCAACAAATGATTAGCTTCTCTTCCTCCAGTTAGAACACTACTGTTGCCTATAGTGAGCTGAACTTCATACTATTAATATCATTTTAGAAACATTTAGACCTATTTTATTTTAAGGATAAATTAAGGAAAAAAGTGGAAAGTTAAGCTAGAAGCAATTTTAATTTGTGACCAAACAATAAACTCCAAGAGATCTGGCTCATGAACTTATTTTTCTAATTTTTATTAAATGCTCATCCATATCTTGTTTGACATCTCATACATATTACTAAATGGGTATTCATCCCACCAGGCACTTGAGACTCTTGCCACCATTAGATAGCTATTCATGCTGAATATACTTAATTAATTGAACAACAGACATTGTTTGAAGGAGTGGGATTTAAACTTCTGAATTTTCCTTATGTTCTCAAAGTTAAATTGACTTCTAGGCAACACTGAGAATCAGTGTAGACTACATTTAGAAAGAGTCAGGGTGCTGCAACTTCTACACACAAGTTTGAGGTATTGAACAAGTTATTTTTACCTCTCTGGTATTATATCTCATCATGAAATGGGAAATAATCCAGATCATTTATCATATATTTTTCAGTGTGTGTAGGTGAGGATTAATAAGAAAAAATATAAAACATTCATAGAACAGTGACTAATAGCTAATATTCAATGCATGTAAAGATTTAGACATCATTTTTTTCTACAACCCTGAGTTTAGAATATGCCTATAAAGGGGAAAAAAAAAAGGTATCCAGCCAGATTAATCACAAGCAAATCTTGATAATGATGTACACCAATTATTTAGATTTCTGAGTTCGTTATTCAGTATTCTATATGAATTTCTGCCCATTATCCTGTTTCTATTTATTTTTATTTTCTTCAAATGACACCAATAATGTCTGAGAAGCCCAGAAGATAAAGGTGAAATCTTTGAGGTTCTTATTAGCTCTCCAAGCAGTCTTATGATGTTCAAACAACTTCTAAGAGTTTCTTCAAAAGCCATCAAGAAAGGCTTGCTCACATATCGGATCACAAAGCATTATTGACGGGTGGAAACTGAAGTGCCTACCTTTCCCTACCTTTGGTAAATGGGGGCCTTTGTCCTTCAGCTTTCTTAAGAAAGGACAGCCACAACAGCTTGAAGCCTTTTTAGCATAGTGGGCACCAAACCTTTAATTAACACCTCATATTCACCACCCTTTTGTTCTCAATTAAATCAAAGTATAATCTGCTTTAGTTTTAGGAGGATCAATACTCTCCCAAAATTATAGGATTGCTTGATATTTACTCAATGATGTTTATGCCAGTTTGGTTCTCAACAACGTTAACACAATATCTTTCTCTAAAAGTTTGAACCCTTTGACTAACATCGGCCCTTTCCCTGTCCCTCCATCCACTCACATCCTTAGAAACTACCATTCTATCCTACTTTCTACTTCTGTGTGTCCAACTTATTCAGGTTCAAATGAAAAATACATAATGTGATGTTTGTTTGCCTGCGTCTGGAATATTTCACTTAGCATAATCAGAGAACAAAATGTTTTTAATAAAACATTACTGAGATAATGTTTTGTGATAAAAATTCTCTCTCTTATGAGAGATGTGGAACACTGGGACTTTATTCTACTCCTATTCCAATGTTGAAATCAAAATGATTTTTGGAGGGGGAAAAAAGACAATATTGAAACTTGGTGATTAAGTCCATGTTGTAATTTTGTGTCCATCAACCTTGGGGTGTGGGAAGGATAGAAGGGGGAAATATCCCATAATTATGATTTCAAGTTTTAAAATAAGTGTCTAATTATGAGATTATCTCATTTAAAAGTATATGCAAATTCAAATATCATAGAAAATAGAATTAAAAATATGTTTATGGGGTTGGTTGGTGTTGTAGCATAGCAGGTTAAACTGCTCCTGGAAACACTACCATGCCATTTCAAGTCCCAGTTATGCTTCTGAAACAATTGCCTGCTAGTTTAACTGACAAGTCAATGGAATATGGTCCAAGTGCTTGGGCCCCTGCAACCCATGTGGGAGCCAGGGGGCTGTTTCTGGCTCTTGGGTTTAGCCTGATGCAGCCCTGGCTGTTGCAGCTATTTGGGGAGTGAACCAGTGTATGGAAGTTCTCTTTCCCTCTCTATCACTCTAACCTTTCAAATAAATAATTTTTTTAAAAAAAGTTTATTTTGGTGCAAAAAATTATGAAACCTATAGTTTTTTTTCATGAACTTTTCAAAGTTTCTCTTATATAATCTCTTTCCCTATGTTTGCTAGACTATGACTCTCTAAGTCAAGTGAAAATATATTATCAAATTATATAATATTTAACTTGAAAACTCGTATCAAAATATTTTTAAAAACTATACTTTTCTTCTCTTTTTCTAAATAGTCTGTACCACTTAAAATATTTTAAATAAGGTCAACATTGTAGCATAGTTAATCTGAAGCCCATGATGCTGGTATCATATGTAGGTGCCAGTTCATATTCCAGATGTTCCACGTCCAATCCAGCTCCCTGGAAATGGGAAAATCAGCAGAAGATGGTGGAAGGACTTAAGCTCCTGCTACCCAGGTGAGAGCCCAAGATGAAGCTCCTGGCTCCTGGCTTCAGCCTAGCTAAGTCCTGTTATAGTCACTCAATTGAGAAGCGAGCCAGTAGATGGAAGACCTCTCTCTGTCTCTCCTCTCTGTAACTCTGAATTTCAAATAAATGAATCTTTAAAAAAGAAAATATTTCAAAGCTGAATGAAATGTGTTCCTTTAGAAAACCACTTTTTTGAGAAAAAGAACTTTGTGAGTTCTGTCGTCTCACTTTACACTGGTTATTGGGAAATTTGGAATGCCCATGCCACCTATCACAGTCACTTTACTAGTCATTGTTATTAGCAAATTTTCTTCTCCTTTCATTGTATTTATTTTTAATATATATAGATATGTAGCAAGGAAACATACATGTATACTTGCAAATCGATTAATCTATCTGCATAACTATAATTTTTCACAAGTAAACTTGGGGAAAAGGATTAGGGGCAAATATATAGAAACATATAAGCACATATATACATATAAATAAGCATATAAACCTACATATAAATATATATGTAATTATAATCTATCTTATAATATATGATTACAAGCTTTAATAATATTATTATTGAGAATAAGTTACATGTGATATGATACGTAACATGAAATTTCTCCACAGTTCTAAATGGAATAAATTTGACACTATGCAGGTCATGATATACAGTACAGATTTTGTACTGTAACACTCCAGAGGTTCCACTCACTTCATGGTCTAAGTAAATATAATGACTTTGTATTGGCCTTTGTAAAAGTAGATCCACTGAATATAAGGCCTTACTAAATGCAAGCAAATAGCTCTCCAAGGAACTTGAAGCATTTGTGATATTTTAAAGTATAATTGACTAAGTCAATCATCAAGCTTTATTAATTATGGTGAAACTGATAAGAAATAAATGCAATCACACCCATTTGTTGAAATTTCTCTGAATTTCACTTTTTCAAATATTCATGGATAAAGTAACACCAAAGATGTCAGACTTTTACATAAAATTGATAGATGTTTTGCAATTTAATGATCCATAAATTAGAAAGTCAATAATTATTAATTGTAAGATTACAGAAATTTTTATGGCATATTGAATACATGGACTCACTAATAAGCTGTTTTTTTCATTTGACAGGTAGAGTTATAGACAGCGAGAGAGAGACTGAGGCAAAGGTCTTCCTTTTACTGTTGGTTCACCCTCCAAATGGCCACTACGGCAGGTGCATTGCACCGATCCGAAGCCAGGAGCTGGGTGCTTCCTCCTGGTCTCCCATGCGGGTGCAGGGACCCAAGCACTTGGGCCATCCTCCACTGCCTTCCAGGGCCACAGCAGAGGGCTGGACTGGAAGAGGAGCAACCGGGACTAGAACCCTGGGTGCCAGCGCCGCAGGAGGAGGATGAGCCAAGTAAGCTTTTAAGTTAGCATGATTTGACAGGATTGGTTCACATGTGCGGAATGGAATGAATAAAATTTAGGATTTGAAGTTGGATATGCTGGTTGCACTGAAGCATGCGGGGCTATGGAAGTTTTCTGGGCTTTGCAGTTAGATCTGAGTGATAAATTCTATAACTTTTTTTTTTCTTAAAGAGGCTGAGATCATCAATCTCTCTTATTTATTTATTTATTTATTTAACAGATAGAATTAGACAATGAAGGAGAGAGACAAAGAGAAAGGTTTTCCTTCCGTTGGTTCACCCTCCAAATGGCCACTACGGCTGGAGCTACGCCAATCTGAAGCCAGGAGCCAGGTGCTTCTTCCTGGTCTCCCACGTGGGAGCAGGTGCCCAAGCACTTGGGCCATCCTACACTGCCTTCCCGGGCCACAGCAAAGAGCTGGACTAGAAGAGGAGCAACTGGGACTAGCACCCTGTGCCCATATGAGATGCTAGCACCACAGGCAGAGGATTAACCAAGTGAGCCATGGCGCCAGCCCCTAAATTCTATAACCTTGATTAAGTTATTCTACCTTCTTGGGTCTCATTTTCCTCCTTATAGCATGGATTACATAAGTACTCCTCACATACAACAATTATTTATTAAAATAGTATGTGCAGAAATTCTAGCACTACGTAGAGTAGGCTATTTTCATTTATAATCCACCAAATATAAAACAGACAAGACACAGACTGACAATAACTGAGTGTGCAAAACCATTCTTGAGAAAATCTTAAACCCAGTGAAATGAACTGAAAGCTAATCTAAAGTTTTGTTTTAACCTACAGGTTCAAATAGTTGAAACTGGGGTAAAATACAACATTTCAGAAGTGAGAAAGCTTTTTGAAGGGCCAACATTGCGGGGCAGTGGGTAAAGCTGCTTCTTGTGATGTCAGCATCCCTCATTGAACGCCAATTGGAGTTCTGACTATTTCACTTCCAATTTAGGTTCCTGCTAACACACCTCGGAAAGCAGCAGAAAGACCAAGTACTTGGGTCCGTGCAACCCATAAGGGATACAGGATGGAACTCTTGGCTTCTGGCTCCTGACTTTAGCCGGTCCCAATCTAGGCTGTTGCAGTCTCTTTGAGAGCGAACTAGCTAATTGATGACCTATTTCTGCTGTTCTGCCCTTCAAACAAATAAATGAATGAATCTTTTAAATAAAACTGTTTCTTATAATTAGTAAATAACATTTGTTGTCTGCATCTGAACAAATATTAAATTTAAACTAAATCATGGCAAATGTAAATGATGGTACCAAGTATTATTCTGTGAATCTATGTTGTGCCAAAGCATTTTACAGTACCCAGTAATTGAGGTGCTCTTTTAAAGTTTAAAAAAAATTAACCTTCTTCCAAACTGCCACCATTAAACATGCAAATATAGTTTAAGGAGCTAAAGCAATAGAATTACACTCAACCTGTTTTACAGCAGATGTTAATGAGTGATCAAGGGGGAATAATAGACTTTCAGTGATGGGAGAGATGTGGGGAACTGTCTGGCAAATTCTCCTCCCCTTTGCTATAAAGAGAATGAGACTGAAATAGGAAGAAGAGGAAGGTACCTCGCACAAGAACAGAGTCAGGTACTAAAGGACAGGGCAGCTCACCTATTTGCTACGTCTAAAGAACAGACTGGTGGTTAACATGCCACTGGGAAACCAACACCTCATTTTGGTATACCTGGGTTTCAGTCTCAGCTTTATTTACCAATTCCAACTTCCTTCTAATGCAGACCATGGGGCAGCAGATGATGCCTCAAGTGGTGGGTTCACGCCACCCACGTGGGAGGTGTGTGTGTGTGTGAGTGTGTGTGTGTGTGTTTGTATGTTTTAAATAAATAAGAAATAAAAGGCAGCCTGGCAGCTGATGGTCATCAAGTATACCATCAAAACCTGCATTACACCAGAGAAACACGTAACATCTTCTATTAAAAATTCAAGGTGTTACAAATTCAAGGTACTGTTTATACACAGGGTTTCAACATATAAATTTGCATCAAGGGAGAGACAGACCTGCACTCTGTCGCTCATTCCATTACTGTTTTGGTCAGAGTTCTCCAGAGAATCAGAGCAGAGGATGTATTTGTGTGTGTATTTCTGTGCGTATATAGATGCATACGAGTAAATTATTAGGGGGTTGGCACATACAATGACAGAGGATGAAAAGTTTCATGATAGGCATGGAAAGTCAGAGAAGGTGGCTCCTTTGAACTTCAATGAATGTTCCAAAGCCTAGGATAATCTTGCTATTTCTCTCATGAAAGGCTCATTTGTGAAGTTCCTGGCAATGCCCTACTATGGCCCTTCTGTACCCCAACCAAAGCAGATCTTTGGGGCTCCAGTTCTTCTTCAACTCAGGTTCTGCCAATAGGAGAAATAAATGGCATGTTGCATGTGTGCCTCATATTCACCATACTTTCTGAAGGATGCTTTGCACTTCTTTTTTTATTTAAAATAAAAAACAAAAACTGAAAATATAATTTCTTTGGAGATGTCACTCAATCATGTGACTTAAATACCTTGTATAAGGCAACAACCCAGATTTATTTCTCCAGCTGAACTTCTTCCTTGAATTCTAGGGTCATAGATCCAACTGCCTACATTTCTGCATGAGTATTTGCAAAAATCAAATTACTGCTCTTTTCTCTGAAATCTGCTCTTCTGCAATGTGCCCCATCTGAGTTAACCTCAACTCCATTCTTCAGTTACTTAGGTCAAAGACCTGGCAGTCACTGGGTCCCTTTTTGCATTTCTTAGCCCTCATCCAGCACTAAATCCTCTATTTCCCTTTAACATAGATCTGCACTCACCTCCTTTCACCACCTCCACTGGTACCACCCTGGCTTACTTCACAATCATCTCTCATAAGGTGACAGAAACTCCTTCTCAGTGCCCCTGCTTCTACCTTGAATCCTGTGGTCTCTTCTCAAGGAGCCAACCAACCAAACTGAGCCAGTAAAAATGTACATCAGATCATGTCGTCTTTTTTGTTCAAACTTTTCCAGCAGTTTCCAAAGTCATTCTGATTAAATGCCCAATTTTCAAATTTATGCAGGACCTGCACAAGTGGGCATACTGATACCTATTGCCTGGTTGTCACCTGATTCTTCTCTCAAACCCAGTCACACTGGCATCTAAGTTGCCTCTCAGATATGCTGGGCTTGCAGGTTTTTCTACTATTTTCTTTCACCACGGTCATCTTTTTCAGGCCTTTGCCCACAGATCACATCATCACAGAAACCTCTGTTTTGCAGCTCAGGCTTCTATTAACACACTGCCATAAACTGGGTGGGTTAAACAATATTTCTTTCTCACACTCTGGGGAGCAGGAAGTCCAAGATCAAGGGGCCAGCCCACCCAGCATCTGGCCTCAGTCTTCGTTGTAGTTTACACTGCCATCCTGGAGTTGAATCCTCACATGGAGGAGAGTAATGAAAGGAGGCAATCTTTCTCCTGTCTCATACTGTGAGGGTGCCAGTCCAATCATATGCTCAACCCCCATGATCTAATTGCCTACCGAAGGTACCATCTCCGATGGCATCACACTGGGGATTAGGGTCTCAACATATGAAATTGGGGCAGAAGGGGTAGGGGATAGACAACAACCTTCAATGTGCAGCACATACACTGATTGACTGTGTTCCGGTTCTCCAAAGAAGCCAAGCAAAAAATGTGTGTGTATACACACACATGCATGTACATACATAGATGAGTAAACTTAGTATGGGGAGGGCTTGAGGCAGGCAGGTGTACTCTAGTAGGCCAGACCTACGAGATGGGACCCTGGAAAATCCAGATGCTGAATGGTTTACTGATGGCAGCAGCTATCTGGAGGAAGGAGTTAGAAAGGCAGACAACAGAAGCCCAAGCACTACCACACAATACTTTAGTCCAAAAGGTGGAGCTTATTGCATTGACTAGGGCTTTACAACTGGGAAAAGGTCAGCGAGTTAATATAGATAGATAGATAGATAGATAATAGATAGATGGATAGATGGATTCCAGATATGCTTTCCTTGTGTTACATGCACACCCAGCAATCTGGAAAGAGAGGGGCTTACTGACCCCTGTTAAATATGGGAAAGAGATACTGGCTCTACTTCAGGCAGTACTGGAGCCTTTAGAGGTGGCTGTCATCCACTGCAAGGGACATCAGAAGGGAGATAATTATGTTAACCAGAGAAATGCATTAGCAGATAGCGCAGCTACACAGGAAAGTTTGGAAAGGGCCCTTATACCTCAATCTGTGGAAGTGGTTAAGGAACCGCACTATACGGAGCCTGAGATGAATGGGCCCAACAACGAGGCTATACTAAAAATGCAAATGGATGGTGGATGCTAAGTCATAATTATGCTACCAATGGCCACTCAATGGAAAATTATAAAGGAGATACACAACTACCCACTTGGGAAGAGATACCTTAGTACAACTGGTCTCCCGAGCTTTTGGAGGAAAGGGACTAAATACAGTCATAAAGGAAATGACTCGCTCTTGGCCACTGTGTTTACAGAATAACCCTCCCCATGTAAGGCCACCTCCCCTGTTGACTCCTGTGCAAACGAGGGGAACAAACAGGTGTAGATTGGCAGGTTGATTTTACCAATATGCTCCCAATTAGTAATTATAGGTACCTCCTAGTCTTTGTTCTTACTTTTACAGGATGGATAGAGGCCTTTTCAATCCGAACGGAGAAAGCACACAAGGTGCTTAAAGCCATGTTAAAAGACATCGTGTCACGCTTTGGACTCCCACGGTCACTCCAGAGTGACAATGGACCTTCATTTATATCTAAAATAACCCAGCAGAACCCGGCAGCTTCTGAGAATAATGATGACCATGCAGGAGACAGTGAGGATGGCAGTGACTGAAAGAGATCCAGCTCGTGAAGTGAACTCATTAGATGAGATAGGCAGAGACTCCCAGACCGAGAACAGGCAGGGTCTGCACCCCTAATCAGCAGGAAGTAGCTACAGAAGATGGAGACTCAACGCCCATCAATATCCCCTTAAGATTAAGGTCTGGAGTCTCTGAGAGGGGAATGAAGTAGGCAGGCATACAGGTTGGAGTTGATCGGATTTGTGAACTGGAAGACCACGCCCCTGTGTGACCTCATGCTCCTACCTGATGCCTTTGCCATGCCCTTGTGTGGCCTCATTCCCCTACCTGGCGTACCGGGATACCCACCAGCCAATCAGGTTAATTGACCACTCCCCTTTGGAGTGGGTTAAAAGTCTGGGGCACAGTGTGCCCAGCCTACTCTTTCTTCCTGGCTTCTTGCTAGGAAGGGGCTTGCTGTAGCCCCATGCCTCCAGGGCGCATGGCCTTGGGGCCATGTGCTCTAGGCTTCCTGGCTAGATGCTCTTCCACGTGGCTGGCTCCTGGTGCTCAGTATGAACCCCTAATTACCTCTCTCTCTCAAATAAAGCTCTCACTCTCCTATGCATTTTTCTCACTGAATAAAAGCTTAAAATGTACCATGCTGCCTTGTTTATCTGTGCCGGTATTTAGAATTCTTCTCTAAATATTAGGCAAGAACCCTCTTGGGCTTATTAATATCAGGGATTTAGTAATAAGCCCGTGGTGAAATCATAAGGCACCCCAAATTCTGGTAATACATGTGGCACCCCGGCTAGCATTTCTATGGAACTTTAAGGGGCCACATTTAGTGTGAATTTTAGGGGGTCTTGTCCGATTTCAGGCTCACATAATGTAGGCTGAAAAGTGTCATGTTGGCCACCTGCAAGATGGTGAGCCAAAGAAAGCGATTGCATGCCTCAGTCCAAGAAAGCAGAAAACCTCAGAACCAGGGAAGTTGATGGATCTATAGCCACCCTCCACTCCCAATCCCCACTACCTCAAGGTCTATGGCCTTAGAGTCCCTGAAGGGTCATCAGCTTGTGTTGGTCCCAGAGCTTAAAGGTCATGGAACACAAAGTTCAATGTCCACAAACAGCTGCAGTAGAAACTTGCCCATTAAAGAACCAGAGAATTTTACCCTTTGTTCACTTTCTGCTCCATTGAAGCCCCCAGCCAATGATATGGTGCCTGACCACCTGCAGGACATGTTTTCCCTGCTCAGTTTGCTGGCTTCCAGGCCAAAGTTCTCTGGAAACCTGTCATAGGCACTTGCTGAAATAAATTTCAGCACTTCTCTATGCATCGCTAAATCCCGTCAAATGTCAGCCATCATGCTAACCATTTTAAATTAAACTTTCCATTTTTCCACTTTCTGTATTCCCTTCCCCCTTGTCAGTTTTATTCACAGTGCTTTTCACCCTTTGTTCAAACTATACAAGTACAGTTAAGATAATTTGCTTATTATTGATCTTCTGGGACTCTGTAAAACCTCTCTGAGGGCAAGCAGAAACTCAGGTCCATTTCATTCCTTTATGGATTTCCATTGCCTCCAGGAGAGCCTGACTCACAGGAGAGGCTCAATAACTATTTATTGAATGAGTCAATCAACTTTTTTTCTGCTCCCCAAACTGCTTTCATTATTTTGCAATTTTCTATTTTGTACTTTCATCTTAACATATCACAAGTATTTTGAACTTATATAGCTTTTACTTAGTTACACCAAATATAAAGTTTATAGGATTTGTTTTTCATTTGCCCACATGTTTCTGACTTCCAGAAAAAAAGAAAATGATGACCTATTTGGCCATGTGCACAGAGTAAATTTTTACTATTCTGTTGTTAAAACCAATATTTCTCCCTTTGTAACATCTCTAAGTTTCCCTTATATTTCAATACTCCAGTGATTCTCCCTAATTCTGTTTTTAAACGATTTTATTTATTTGAAAGTCAAAGGTACAGAGAAACAGGGAGAGACAAATAGAGAGTGAGCAAGAGCAAGTGAGCGAGCGAGCGAATCGATCTTCCATCTACTGGTTCACTCCCCAAATGACTGGAATGGCCACGGCTAGGCTAGGCCAAAACCAGGAGTTAGGAGCTTCTTCTGGATCTCCCATGTGAGTGCAATGTCTCAAGCACTTGGGCCATACTCCACTGCTTTCCCAGGTGCATTAAATTAGCCAGGAGCTGGATAAGAAGAAGCTGGGACTTGAACCAGAGCCCATAAGGATGATGGCTTTGCAGGCAACAGCTTTACCCACTGCAGCTTTCCTGTAATACAACTTAAATCTCTTACTGGAGAAACACTAGTTTTAATATATCACCCTAGGATCCAGAATTGCCTGTTGCATTTTTAAATGATTCAGCCTAGGATCCAGGTCCAGAGGCAATGTTCCCAGTCTGAACCATCTTTCATTTTACTTTCATGTACATATTAGTGTTTTTATCATACTCCAGGTGGGACTATTAGTATTCTGACCTTTTCTGATTCCTCAAACACGAGCCAACACTCAAGCCCTAGTTCAAGATGACCCTATCCTCATAGCAAATTCCAATTTTCTCTTCCTTAAGGCAATAGTTGCTATATTTTAATGTGATTCATACAATTGAGCCTTCAGTTATTTCATAGAACTACTATGAGCACTTCGAATGCACTCCAAGGATTCAGTATTTCTTCTGTATTCACTAGGACATATAATCCTAAAAGATAGTGATGGTTTTAGGGAGAAGGAGAATAAGCAAGGAGGTGGCAGTCAGCCTAACTTTTATGTTCTGTGCATTTTGTTTGACTGGGGAGTAAATATATACCTGGCAGATACCATATTTCTTTTGCTTTTAAAAATGCATTTCCTTCAGTGAAGAGATAAAATTAACAAGTGCATATTGACTTTTAAGGAAATCATAATAAAACTATGATACAAACTGTGCCTTCTAAATCTCCAAAGTACCATAATTGGTATTTTATAAATATAATTAAAACCTAAGAATTTTATTGTACAATTTTATTATTATGGCATGTTCAGATAAAGGTTCTATGAAAAATCAAATGGGATGTTCATCTTATTTGTAGAAGAATGTGTTCCAAGACCTTATCTGCAGGGTATGTATTCCAAGACCACTAGTAAATACCTGAGACTCTAGATTGTGGTGTGTGTGTGTGTGTGTGTGTGTGAGAGAGAGAGAGAGAGAGAGAGAGAGGGAGAAAGGAGGGGAGAGAATGTTTTTTCCTATAGATACATAAATATGGTAAGTTTAATGTAATTTTTAAGATATTTATTTATTTGAAGGAGAGAGAGGGAAGGAGGGTGAGGAGAAGGGAGACAGAGACAACAGAGAAAGGGGAGAGGGGAGAGGGATGTCAATGGTGTTAGCCATTGCTACAACTGTTAATTGTTGGTTCTCTTCAATGGAGGCAGTGGAGGTTAGTCTTTTCCTTTTAAATTGATGCAGAGGGTCTACTGCTATAGGCTTCATTTTCTGTGTTGCCTCCTTCTTTGCTGATTTTCATGGAACATTGTCCCAATAATCTGTTTGTAATGCATCATTCATTTCAGCATTCTTACATCAAAGCTTTACTATAAATTTGACGTTTGTTCTTGCTTTAACTGTAGCAGAAATCATGGTGCTCTGTTAGGGGTTCTTATCAAATTAATGCCTTATCATCCTACTTAATGCCTTAGAATAGATCCAGTTCAGACATGTTATAAGTTAATCTGAGTTTATTTTGGTGCCAAAAAATTGAAATCCATGCATATGTTTTTCATAATATGCATTTCCATGAACATTTTTAAGACTGCTCATAATTCTCCTAAATGTATTTCAAATGATTTTCCTTGATCTTTAAACTTAAATTCTACAAGTTGTCTTGCTATATTGTAGAGATGTTTATTTCTAAATTATGCCATTTTTTAAAAAGTTAAAGTTAGAGCTCACTATGTTTTAAACTACAGAGACAAGAGAAAGAAAAAATGTGTAACTTTACTTTTTAAAATATGGTAAAACAAGTTTGTGACACATGTTATATATCAAAAGTAGTCAGAGAAAAGATGAATGTATTTCACAGGACTAACAGAGCATAAAGGTAGAAAATTATTAAATAAAGCAAGGGAATATTTGAGAACTAATATATGCATTCAAAAGAACATTTTTGAATGGTAAAATATTTGATGCATCCAGCCCTTCAATTCCATGCAACAGATTTCTCATTTGGCCACAGTGAACAATCGCCCAGCTGTCGGGGGAAAATTTGTCATATTTGAACCAACTTCCTTTGTGCCAAGAACAAGGTCAAAAGGAAAGGAAAGGAATATTCTATCACTTATTGGATTTGACAGTAAATTACTCTTTGATGAACAGATGGACTTCAAGAGATTTAAATTCATAATCAAAGTGTAATCATGAGGAACAGTGATTTGGAATTTTCTGTCAACCCATCAGTGAAGGACATATCTTGAACAATAGTCACAGTATCCTGGCTGGCTCCCTCTTTCACTAATAGCTTGTCCACCATTATATGAAGTGTGTCTCTGTGCTATCAAAATTATGTGGGTAGTTATGCAAGCATTTGATTCATTTTGTAACATTTCTGCTATGTAAGCTGGAAATTACATTTTCAGTAAGATGTGCAGACTAGAAAAGCAAAGCCATATTTTTTAAAAGTAAAATCCATTATATTTTGGTGGCATAAATTTTATAGTACATGTCAGTAAATATATATGTAAATATCCACAAATATACACTAAGATTGAAGGCTTTAAATAATATTAGGGTAAAGAAAGGGACAGGGGGAGGGTGGAAAGGTGAATGACTGGTCTAGGAGTCCTAGGCTACAGTTATTGAGAAAATAAGTTCTGGTTTCCTATTATACTGTAGGTGGCTAATTACTCATACTGCATATTTCAGAAAAACTGGAAAAAAGGATTTTGAATATTTTCTTTATAAAGAAATAACAAATGTTTGAAGATAGATATTCCTGCCTTGTTTCGATCGTTATTCTCTCTCTCTCTCTCTCTCTCTCTCTCTCTCTCTCTCTATATATATATATATATATATATATATATATATCTCAATACATTTCATGGATCCCTATAAATATGTAAAATTTTTATGTTTAGACTAAATATTGTAAATATATATAAAATGAAAAAACAAAAATACAGGCCGGCACCATGGCTCACTTGGCTAATCCTCTGCCTTCAGTGCCAGCACCCTGGGTTCTAGTCTTGGTTGGGGCACTGGATTCTGTCCCAGTTGCCCCTCTTCCTGTCCAGCTCTCTGCTGTGGCCCTGGAGTGCAGTGGAGGATGGCCCAGGTCCTTGGGCCCTGCACCCGCATGCGAGACCAGGAGAAGCACCTGGCTCCTGGCTTTGGTTTGGCGCAGCGTGCAGGTCATAGCGGCCATTTGGGGGGTGAACCAACGGAAGGATGACCTTTCTCTTTCTCTCTCTCTGTCTCTCTCTCTCTCTCTCACTGTCTAACTCTGCCTGTCAAAAAAAAATAAAAATGTAATTATTCAAATCTCTCAAAATATCAATTCACCAAGCATGTGGGCTCATAAAAGACACTGTGCACTAAGTGCTAAGAAATTCCTCAGTATACATCCTTATGTTTTATTCATTAATGAGATGATGATGTCTCCAACAATGTTGAAGAATCCAGATATGAATACACTGAAAAACAAGTCCACATATTGTGAGGTTTTTCACTTGTATGCAACATAGAAAATGTTTCATTCTCCCTTTAGAGCAGAAAGGAAGTAATAGTAAGGAGAGGCAAGACATCATTAAAATGAGATGGTATTTAGAATAACATTAAAAATAATACAGGAGCCAGTGCTGTGGTGCAGTTGGTTAATCCTCTCCCTGTGGCACTGGTATCCCACATGGGTGCTGGTTCTAGTACCAGCTGCTCCCCTTCTGATCCAGCTCTCTGCTCTGGACTGGGAAAGCAACAGAAGATAGCCCAAATACATGGGCCCCTGCACCCATGTGGAAAATCCAGAAGATGCTCCTGGCTCCTGAGTTCAGATTGGCTCAGCACCGGCCACTGCTGCCATCTGGGGAGTGAATCAGCAGATGGTAGACCTTTCTCTCTGTCTCTCCCTCTCACTGCCTGTAACTACCTCTCAAATAAATAAAATCTTCTAAAAAGATACAATAAAGTAAAACAAAACAAAGAATAATTAATAAAAACATGGAAGATTTTGATGTGGTGGTTAAAACATCATTTGGCAGGCTCACATCCTGTATCAGAGTTCACAGGTTTGAGTATCAGTTCTATTTCTGATCTAGTTTCCTGCCAATGAAAACCCATGGAGGCAGCAATTGATGGCACAAATACTTGAGTTCCTTTCATCCAGGTGGAAAACTCAGACTGAAGTCCTAAATTCTGGCTTCAGTCTTGTTTACTCCCAGATGTTGCAGGTATTTGGAGTATGAACTAGCAGATAGAGGAACTCTCAGTCTTTGTCTCTCTCTCTCTCTCTCTCTCTCTCTCTCTCTCTCTCTCTCTCTTTCTCTCTGTCTCTCTCTCTCTCCCTCCCTCCCTCCCTCCCTCCCTTCTATGTCTTTGTCAAATGGGAGTTTAAATTAAAAACAAGCAAGTACATCATCTTATGAGAGAAAAAATGAATTGAAGAAACAGATAATCGGATAAGTACAGTTGCAAACATATTAAAAAACCAGTGAGTAATATGCTAGTCATCTGACAAGGATTGAGAATCAAGCCTAGGCAAGATAAAAGGGCTAACATTGAGTTAGAATTGGAGAAATACACAAGGCTATACCATGGTAATCATTTAATATAATGGTGATCAGTAGAACTATCCTATAGATTTGAGAGAGTTTCTCAGAGATTTTATGTATCTCTATATTTTATAAAGAGTATCCTGATAATGTATAGCAGGGGTTTTCTGAAGGGTATATTTTTGCCATTTAGTTGACATACAGAAATGTCTAGGGGTATTATATATTTTTCCAAATTGGAGTTAGGAAAGGAGCTGTTAACATCTAACAAGTAGAGACCAGTGATATTCCTAAACATTTTTAAGTACAAATCTTAATCTTTCATAGCAAAGAATCATTTAGTCCAATATGTCAATTTCCTTGAGGGTGAAAAATTCTCGCAGAGGGGTTGGTGGAAATACAGAGAGTAAATACAGAAGGGGCAGTTTCAAGAGTATAGAACCTGTCCTTGGTATCAGAGAATTTTCATAAGAATGGTGGAATGGCTGGGTCTGTGGGTATGCATTCTGGGCAGCTGTACAGGGACCTACAATCAGAAGAGTCCACATTTGGTTTAATTTCTGCTCCACACAGTCTAGAAACTCTTGTAACTTTTTGCCACGTAGGTCCACATTTTTTTTTGGTTTTGATCACAATGTTGCATTTTAGTGTTAAGGAGGTTAAGGGAATGCCCAAGGAAAGGAAAGAAACTCAATCATTACTTAATCACTTTGTAATACTGTCATTATCTTTGAGAAACAGGAAGTTCAACTTTTGGGCAGAAAATAATGAGGATAATTTGACACATATTAATTTAGAGCCATAGTCAAGTAAAATTATGCAGCATCATGAAAGCACAGGAAATTTTAGGAGCAAGAGTTTGTCTAGGCAACATTCACTAGGGTTAAGAATCTAAGTTTAGGGGCTAGCACTGTGGTGTAGCCAGCATCCCATATGGGCGCCAGTTCGAGTCCTGGCTGCTCCACTTCTGATCCAGCTTTCTGCTATGGCCTGTGAAAGCAGTGGAAGATGGCCTAAGCCCTTGGGTCTCCGCACCTGTGCAGGAGACCTGGAGGAAGCTCATATATGCATCTAGGGGCCAGAGCTGTGGTGTAGTGTGGGTAAAGCCACTGCCTGCAGTGCCAGCATCCCATATGGGCACCAGTTCAAGTCCCAGCTGCTCCACTTCTGATCCAGCTCTCTGCTATGGCCTGGGAAAGCAGTAGAAGATGGCCCAAGTCCTTGGGCCCCTGCACCCATGTGGGAGACCCCGAGGAAGCTCCTGGCTCCTGGCTTCAGATTGGCCCAGCTCTGGCCATTGCGGCCAACTGGGGAATGAACCAGAGGACAGAAGACCTCTCTCTCTCTCTCTCTCTCTCTCTCTCTCTCTGTGTGTGTGTGTGTGCGCGCGCGCGTATGTGTGTAACTCTGACTTTAAAAGTAAATAAATAAATCTGGCCAGCACCGTGGCTTAACAGGCTAATCCTCCACCTTGCGGCGCCGGCACACCGGGTTCTAGTCCCGGTCGGGGTGCCGGATTCTATCCCGGTTGCCCCTCTTCCAGGCCAGCTCTCTGCTGTGGCCCGGGAAGACAGTGGAGGATGGCCCAAGTCCTTGGGCCCTGCACCCGCATGGGAGACCAGGAGAAGCACCTGGCTCCTGGCTTCGGATCAGCGCCATGCGCCGGCCGCAGCAGCCATTGGAGGGTGAACCAACGGCAAAAAGGAAGACCTTTCTCTCTCTCTCTCTCTCTCTCTCTCTCCACTCTGCCTGTCAAAAAAAGAAAATTTTTTAAAAGTAAATAAATAAATCTTTAAAAAAATAATTCGGTGGGCGCCGCAGCTCAATAGACTAATCTTCTGCCTGCTGCGCCGGGACCCAGGGTTCTAGTCCCGGTCGGGGTGCCAAATTCTGCCCCGGTTGCTCCTCTTCCGGGCCAGCTCTCTACTGTGGCCCAGGAGGGCAGTGGAGGATGGCCCACGTCCTTGGGTCCTACACCTGCATGGGAGACCAGGAGAAGCACCTGGCTCCTGGCTTCGGATCAATGCGGTGTTCCGGCCGCAGCGGCCATTTGGGGGTGAACCAACAGAAAAGGAAGAACTTTCTCTCTCTCTCTCACTGTCCACTCTGCCTGTCAAAAAAAAAATTCTAAGTTTATACAGCAGAGAGGAAATTATCTACAGCAAATGTGACAGTGAATACCTGCGAAAATCAGCTTCTGGCTTACATCAACAATTTAGTGTCGTGATACATAGTTAGTAGTTGTATGCTTAATACAAAATTTATAATGATTGCTTTATCCTTTTAAAAGAGTTTTAAATATACACTTACATAAGAGATAGACTGACATGAGTAAGCTCCTATCCATCCACTGTTTCACTTCTTAAATGTCAGCCATAGCCAAAGCTGGGTCAGCCTGAAGCCAGAGTTAGGAACTCAATCCAAGTCTCCTACATGGGTAGCAAGTACACAGTCAGGCAAGGCATCACTGTTGCTTTTTAATCTGTGCATTACCAGGAAGCTGGAATTGAGTGAAGCCAAGACTTGAATGAGTTTTGGTATCTTAAACACAAGAGCCAACTCCCACCCAATAAGGTTTTTTAAAATCAAAATGTATTAGCCTATGCTGTCTCTATTTGAGAAAAGTCTTTTGACAGTAAGTATTATATGAATTAGGATGTCTGCTTTAATATGAGGACCCAAGAAAAATTTATTTTTCTTAGAAGTGACATTTTGGTTAACCTAAAATTTGCAATTAATATGAACCTTTAACTGAAAAAGTGATACTATGTTCAGTTCAAGGTCCCTGATAGACCTAAAGACCTTGTAATGACATACTAAAAACTTTATCTGAGATCTTGATAGTTATTGGCCTTGAAACACACATTGACATAATTTTATCAGAAAAACATAACTTCAGATGTACAATAAAATGGAAACACAACAGACCTTGAACAGCTAAAGTGATCTTATACAACACAAAGCCAGAGGTGTCACAATGCCAGTTTCAAGACATAATATGGGGCATTTATTATCAAAACAGCCTGCCTGGGCCAACACTGTGGCATAACAGCTCAAGCTGCTGCCTGCAGTGCTGGCATCCCATATGAGTGCCGGTTCAAGTCCCAGCTACTCCACTTCCGATTCAGCTCTCTGCTATGGCTGGGGAAAGCAGTAGAAGATGGTCCAAGTCCTTGGGCCCCTGCACCCTCGTGGAAGACTAGGAAGAAGCTCCTGGTTCCTGGCTTCAGATTGGTGCGGCTCCGGCCATAGCGGCCAATTGGGGAGTAAACCAGGGGTTGGAAGACCCCCCCCCCAAATAAATAATAGTCTTTAAAAAAAAAAAAAGACTGCTACTGGCACAAAAACAGATGTGTAGACCAACAGAACAACATACAAACTTCGGAAATCAATCCACACATCTACAACCAATTTATCTTTGACAACGGTGCTAAAATCAGTCCCTGGAGCAAGGACAGTCTCTTCAACAAGTGGTGCTGAGAAAACTGGATCTCTACATACAGAAGTATGAAACAAGACCCCTACCTTACAGCTTATACAAAAATCTATCCAAAATGAATCAAAGACTTAAATCTACAACCCAATACCATCGAATAACTAGAGAACATTGGGGAAACTCAGCAAGACATTGGCATAGGCAAAGACTTCTTGAAAAAGAACACAGAACCACAGGCAATCAACGCCAAAAATGACCAATGGTATTACATTAAGCTGAGAGGCTTCTGCACTACTAGGAAAATCCCAGCAAAGTGAAGAGGCAAATGACCAAAAGGGAGAAAATATTCACAAGTATGAAACTGAAAAAGGATTAAGATCCAGAATCTATAAAGAACTCAAGAAACTCAACAACAACAAAACAAACAATCCAGTTAAGAAAGGGGCAAAGGACTTGAACAGGCATTTTAAAACAGAGGGACTCAAATGGCCAACAGACACTTGACAAATGCTCAGGATCACTAGCCATCAGTGAAATACAAATCAGAACCACAGTAAGGTTTAATCTCACCCCACTAAGAATGACTTTCATACATAAATCAACAAACAACAAATGCTGGTGAGGATGTGGGGAAAAAGGTATCCTAATCCATTGTTGGTGGGAATATAAACTCATGTAGCCACTGTAGAAGACAGTATGGAGAGAACAGAAATCTGAATATAGACCTACTATATGATGCAGCCTTCCCACTCCTGGAAAATTACCCAAAGAAAAAGAAATCAGCATATGCAAGAGCTATCTATACCCCCATGTTCATTGCAGCTCAACTCACGATAGTTAAGTTATGTAATCAACTCAGATGTCCATCAACTGATGACTGGAAAAAGAAACTATGGCCTATATGTGTATAGACCTTACAAACACACATACACAGTATACAGTACTAATAAGCTGTAAAAAAAAAAAAAAAGAAATGCTTTCTTTTGCAACAAAATGGATACAACTGGAAACCATTATACTTAATGAAATAAGCAAATCCCAAAAATGCAGACATCATATGTTTTCCCTGATGTGGGATAATTAATAACATATCTAAAATGTACTGTATTGCAGTGAAATGGACATTTTGAGATTTGATGATAGCTTATAGCCCTTGTCTCTATGCTGAAGACAGTGCTTTTTTTTCTTCATACTATTTGTTGAAATCTTTACTTAGTATAGGGTTAACCTTATGACAATAAAGTATACTGAAAATAGATCAATGTAAAAATTAAGAGTGGGAATAGGAGAGGGAGGAGGAAGAAGTGTTGGGGCATGGGCAGGATAGAGTGTAGCATGGGAAGTATCACTATGTCCCTAAATATATATATATATGTATATATGTGTATATATATATATATACACATATATATATATGAAATACATGAAACTTGTATACCTTAAATAAAATTTTAAAAATAAAATGTAAAATATAATAAATTTAATAATATTTCAACTTCTCAAAATTTGCACAATCTTAATCATCCATTGCTTTTATATGCTTATGATTACACATAATTTTTGATGACTTGCTCCATTAAAATCCATTTGAATTATATAATATTTTTCATAAATTTCATATTTTTCTGTGTTCCAGTGATACTACTTATTTAAGAGTTATTTAAAAGGGGCCGGTACTGTGGTACAGCAGGTTAAAGCCCTGGCCTGAGGCACCGGCATGCCATATGGGTGCCAATTCTAGTCCTGGCTGTTCTTCCAATCCAGCTCTCTGCTATGGCCTGGGAAAGCAGTAGAAGATGGCCCAGGTCCTTGCGCCCCTGTGCCTGCATGGGAGACATGGAGAAAACTGGCTCGTGGCTCCTAGCTCCTGGGTTCAGATCGGCACAGCTTCTGCCGTTGTAGCCATCTGGGGAGTGAACCAGCGATGGAAGACCTTTCTCTCTGTCTCTACCTCTCTCTGTAATTCTGTCTTTCAAATAAATAAAATAAATCTTTAAAGAAAGAATTATTTGAAAAACATATTTCTAATTGTATTAGAGTTTTATTTCAATTTAAGCTTATATATATTTCCTGATATTTAGCTTTTCCAAATATTTCAGATCATACATGAAATATGTAAGTGCATTTCTTTGAGGAAAATCTATTTCTTAATGTTTGAATAGTTTTACTTTGTTTCCTCAAGAATAATACTGTGATAAATTGACATATTATAATTCTATTATAAATGGTCATAGCTCATGCTATTCATGATGACCACCTTTGGTGAATCTGATGAAGTCATCAAGTTCCTTCAGGATTCAGTACCCCTGTTAGCTATAGAATATCTCTACCTAAAGGTAGAGCCCCAGTTGCAGCCTGGTCATGTTTTAGAAATGCAAATATGCTTCTATTCCTTATTCTGCGCCCATACTTCTTTTGAAATAAATATTACATATAGCATATGCAAAGTGAATGAGTGAAGCTGAAATTGTAAAGCTACACCTCACCTACTTAAGGATATTAAGAATCTAATGGAGTTACCCTTACAGGAGCCTATGTTCTTGTTAAAGAAAAACAAAATTAAACTCATTGACTCAACTAATTTTTTATCATGTCTAAGTAGAATGGAATAATTCCTCTTATTTTATGCATAAATAAACTGAGATCAAAAGAATTACTAAAAATTGTGAGTTGCAGAAAATTATGAATACTGAAAGTCTCTTTCTTTCCTAAAATGATGAACTTTCACTACTGACTAGAATAAAGCCCAATCTTTGGCCCTACATGAGAAACTAAGCACAGTTAAATATATTCACTCAAGACAGACCTCATAGTTCGAGAACTCTTTGGGTGGGTATCCTATCTGGTCCACCATTTTAACATTAGTCTAGTTCTTGATCCATCAGAGATGTACCCCTAAGCATTTTTATGAGAATCAACGAGAGATAGTGGTGTTTCACATGTAACCACCTTGAATATGATGCTATGTAAATACAAAATATTGTTCTTAGTCCTCAAATTTCAGCATACATTTAAAGCATACATAGTGAAATTCCTGAACAGCAATGCTTTCTGGGAAATTCCAAAGTGAAGCAAACACAAAATGGTCATCCACACTTGTTCTGATTAGAACAAACCATCAACATGAAACAAAAACAGCAATCAACTTCTGATAATGCAACATATAAGTTACACGTATAAAAAGACACCACAATTTTGTAAAAGGAAAGAAAATGCCCTTAAGGTTACAAAACAAAACAAAACAATTCATCAGAAGCCTAGCAAGAATGGTTTAAACTAGAGATAAATTTAACCACGGAGATACATTTAACCTTGGCTTGAGTTAGGAATCATGCAAAGCCAGTCAGAGGTTTCATTATGACCCAGGATGCTACAGTGGAGACAGATGGATAAAATCGTGTAGATCACATGCTATGCATATGACAATGAAGACTTTCACAGTTATCAAGGACTATGTACCCTAAATAATGGTACATTTGCCTCACTGAAACAAGCAATAGGGAATTTTAAATGAAAGAGAAATGTACTTTCACATTTTTTAATATTTATATATAAATGGCAAACAACTAGATGAACAAGGAAGAAATGTATGCTGCAATTCTGTCTTGCCATCCTTTATGAGGTTGGTTCTCCATTTCCCTCACAGACATGCATGTGTTTTAAAACAGAGATTAGGGAGAAAAGAGTCTGGTTTAACTAACACTGAAATTTGAAATTTCTGTCAGAATATTTTAGGACTTCAAAACACTTCAATGCTTTTTTGTTAGAAATCTGCTGTCATGAGAAATCATAAAATACTTGAATTAGTTTATGTGATTTCATTTTTCCTCTCTTCAGTTTATTTGCTAATATAGTCAAGCACAGTGTTCATGTGTTCTGGGTTCCACAGCTGTCAGGTCAATCTAGTTCTTCCACTGCTTTCTTTCAGTTCAACTTAGTTTTTATGTTTACGCTCATATCACAACTTAGAAGTCCACTACATGCTGACTTGGATTTTAAAAAAAGCTGCATACATATCATGATTACATTAGATTTATTTATTTATTTACTTTATTAGCAAAATTTTAGTTGATTTTCCATTATAAGGCTTGATTTATGTGATGATTAAACTATAACTTGCCCTTAGATGCTGTATACAATTTAAATTATAAAATTATGACAAATCATTGAATTATATTTGTGAGATATTTTACATCTAGAATGTATACACTACTTCACATATTATTCTAGAAAGAATGAATGATAAAATATAATCATACTTATACGAATTAAAGAGTGCATGCAATTAGAGGATTATATTGGAATTGTGATCACTACTCCAAGAAGCTGAGTTACTGTGTAGAAATGTTGCTGTGGTTTTAAAGAAGGACATAGATCCTGGAGCCCCTGTCAATCCAGCATTAGGGATTCCTTTGTATCCATTGGCAAGTAATTGGGGGAGCTGAGATTCAGCCTTTTTTGTTAAGATTTATTTCATTTATTTGAAAAAGAGAGAGACAGAGAGAGAGAGGAGCACAGAGAGAAAGAGAGAGATCAATCTTCTATCCTCTGGTTCACCCCCAAATGGCTGCAATAGTTGGGGCTGGGCTGGGCTGAAGCCAAGAGATTCTTCTGAGTCTACCATGTGGGAAGCAGGGAAGTAAGTACTTGGGTCATCCTCTACTGCTTTCCCAGGAGCATTAGCAGGGAGCTGGATCAGAAGTGGAGTGTCTGGGACTTGAACCTACATACAAAGGAGATGCTGGTGTCACAGGCAGCAACTTAACCTACTGTGCCACTACATTGTCCCCTCAGATTGAGCTATAAGACACACTTTTTTTTCCTACAAAAGTGAGAATAATAATTTTTCCCTCCTCATAAATTAAAATATTAGTTAATCCAAAGATCAAAGTTAGGTCCATATGTTACTATAAATTATTTTTCAAATGTCAAATATATTTCCAGTACAGCTTACTTATTCATGTATTCTATTCTACTCCTTTATAAATATTTTTGTTACCATTGTTGATGTCATGCATTTCTTTGTATGGGTTTTTGTTAAAAATTACTTTGCTAACACAGTCTTCAATCTTAGAACTTGTTAAGACATAGCCATAGCTCTTTGTAAATTGATAATTTTAGACAAAATTGTAATATCTTTTTATGTTGAGCACACTTCAAAGATTTTGTGGGAAAATTAAATTTAAGTTAAAGTTCATGTGTAGATCCTTTTAAAAGTAATACATTTTCTTTAACACATTGCTTTAACAGAGCATCAGAGTTTAATTCTATGTCAAAGAGAAATTGAGCTTCCTGTGATCTTTTGCTGTGAGGTTTCCCTCCTTCACCTTCTTTCATATTGGTGACCATGTTTCTGTGTTTCTGTGTGTAACACATCTTTAAGCATCTTTTGCAGGGCAGGATGAGTGGCAACAAATTCTTTCAGTTTCTGTTTGCTATGAAAAGTCTTAATTTCACCTTCATTCACAAATGAGAGCTTTGCAGGATATAGTATTCTGGGCTGGCAGTTTTTCTCTCTTAGTACCTGGGCTATGTCTCGCCATTCCCTTCTAGCTTGTAGGGTTTCTGATGAGAAGTCTGCTGTGAGTCTAATTGGAGATCCTCTAAGAGTGATCTGACGTTTCTCTCTTGCACCTTTTAGGATCTTTTCTTTATGTTTCACTGTGGTGAGTTTGATTACAACATGTGGTGGTGAGGATCTCTTTTGGTCATGTTTATTAGGGGTTCTATAAGCTTCCTGTACTAAGATGCCTCTGTCCTTCTCCAGACCTGGGAAATTTTCTGCTAGTATCTCACTGAAAATGCGTTCTAATCCTTTCTCCCTCTCCATGCCTTCAGGAACTCCTAGAACCCGAATGTTGGGTTTTTTAATAGTATCCTGTAGATTCCAGACAATATTTTTTAGATTTCTAATTTCTTCTTCTTTTCTTTGGTTTGCCTGTTTCCTTTCCTGTTCTCTGTCTTCTAAGTCTGATATTCTCTCTTCTGCTTCGCCCATTCTGTTTTTAAGGCTCTCTAATGTGTTTGTCATTTGATCTATTGAACTCTTCATTTCATTATGATTTCTAGTCACTATCAGAGTTTCTTGTTCCACTAGTTGTTTCATTTCATTTTGATTCCTCCTTAATATTTCACTTTCACGGGAGAGATTTTCTATCTTGTCCATGAAGGATTTCTGTAGTTCAAGAATTTGTTTTTGAGAACTTGTTAATGTTCTTATCAATTTTTTGAGATCCGCTTCTTGCATTTCTTCGATCTCATCATCTTCATAATCTTGAATTGGGGTGTCTTTTTCATTTGGGGGCGTCATAGTTTCTTCCTTGTTCTTGTTAGCTTGGTTTTTGCGTTTGTTGTTTGGCATGTTGGAGATATTTGGTTTCTTCACTGTGGTGTTTTTTCTTGTTACACTATGGCTCTATATCAAGTGGACTGTCTGCTTTCAGTGGAGCCCCAGAGGCTTGAGATGAGTGTGGACTGAGAGCTGTGTTTGGTTCCTCAGGTTGAGGGTGTGTCAAAGATGACACTCCCACGTTAGGTGTGGTAAATCTCTCTTTCTTTTTTTGATTTAAAAGGGAAGTAATTCCGCACAGCTGAACGTAATTGGAGGTAGTTAGCAGGCAAATGATATACCCTCAGGAGCCAGAGATTGGAAGCTCTTTCACAAGGACCACACAGGGAATCTCTGCTGCCCTCAGTGTGGGCTCCAATTCTCCTGCAGTCTTCCACTGGGTTGCCAAGTTAGATGTTAATCTCCTGTTATTTCACCCCTCCCCCCAGAGTCAGGTTTTTCTGCTAGGCTCAGGGCTGGTATAGACCTGATGTCGCCCTGCTTATGACGTATGTCCAAAATGGCGCCTGCTCTGTCTTGCTCGCCTTTGAGAGGTGAGCAGAGAGAGAGAAACTTGTGTCTGTATCGGTCACTTTTTTTATTTTTTTCCTATCTCCCTTCTAGTTAGCCTGGTGAACTTTTCCCCACGGAGTTTCAAGCCTCGTTCCCTCTAGCCTCCTCTTTCCGCTTGCCCGCTGGTATCTCGGGCTATGGAGGTTCGGCTCACCTCGCGTTCCAGCGCTGGTGCGTTGAGTCTGCCGCTGGTGTCCCGAACTTGGGCTCCCACGCTCTCCACGCAGGTCCACTGTGAATCACTAGTTCCGGAAGAGTTTCCTCTGCTGTTTCATCCCCTACTCTTCCTTGACCCTGCAGTATCTCCACTTATATTAAACTTTCTTTCCCCCCGGACTAAGTGTGCTCCCTGCCTATTCCGGAGAGTGCCTTCCCCTAGGAGGTTCACACCTCCCTTAGGATATACCCCATGTGAAGAGATAGATAGGTCTGGGCCTCTGAATTTACAAGGCCTAAAGCCCACCAGATTATTATCAAGCCCCTTCTATCAGGTTCTATTTGCCTCTCAATCAGAAAAATTACTTGTAGCTTAGACAGCACCTTTCTTAGCTCCTCTAATAATGACTCTGTCCTTTGTTCTAGGCCCTGTCTAGTGCACTTGGGCCTCATTCCTTTGTAATCATAACCTCTACTCTACCTCCAATGGCTCTACTCCCAACCTGTGTGTACTGATGGTCCTCTTCCCCACTTAATGCTGTATAATGGTTCAAACCTGGTAAATGCCACTCTTAGGATCATTGGTTACTATCCTCACTCTGTCTTTTATGACCTTGTCTAAATACGATCAGAGTCGGCAAACTTGGAAGGCTTCCATGGCCTTGGCAGCTCATGACGACAGCCTAGGATGGTTACTGGCGCCATAAACTAGAGTGTCAATTTGTTGGGTCAACAACGGGAGCCACTGTGCACTTGCTCCTCATGTGGGATCTCTGTCCTTAATATGCTGTACATTGTGATTTAATGCTATAACTAGTACTCAAACAGTATGTTTCACTTTGTGTTTCTGTGTCGGTGCAAACTGTTGAAATCTTTATACTAAATTGATCTTCTGTGTATAAGGAGAATTGAAAATGAGTCTTGATGCAAATGGAAGGGGAGAGGGAGCGGGAGAGGGGAGGGTTGCGGGTGGGAGGGAAGTTATGGGAGGGGGAAGCCATTGTAATCCATAAGCTGTACACTGGAAATTTATATTCATTAAATAAAAGTTAAAAAAAATAAAAGTAATACATTTTCATCACGAACCCTAAAGGCTTCCACAGCCTTGGCAACTCATGACTAGAGCCTAGGGAGATTACTGACGCCATAAACAAGAGTGTCAAAGTGTTAAGTCAACAACAGGAGTCACTGTGTACTTACATCTCATGTGGGATCTGTCCTTAATGTGTTGTCTAGTGTGAAGTGATGCTATAACTAGTACTGAAACAGTATTTTTACACTTTGTATTTCTGTGTGGGTGCAAACTGATGAAATCTTTACTAAGTATATACTGAATCGATCTTCTGTATATAAAGATAATTGGAAATGAAAAATAAACCTGGTGTTAAATTGGAAATTGCATAGAAAATTAATTAATTTTTAAAAAATATCATGTAGGATCTCTGTTTTTATGTGCTGTACACTGTTATTTAATGCTATAACTAGTACTCCAACAGTATTTTTTCACTTTGTGTTGCTATGTGAGGGCAAACTGTTGAAATCTTTACTTAATATATACTAAACTGATCTTATGTATATAAAGAGAATTGAAAATGAATCTTGATGTGAATGGAAGGAGAGAGGGAGCGGGAGGGGGGAGGGTTGCGAGTGGGAGAGAAGTTATGGGGGGGAAGCCATTGTAATTCATAAGCTGTACTTTGGAAATTTATATTCATTAAATAAAAGTTTAACAAAAAAAAGTAATACATTTTCTATGAGTTTCGTAAAGGTGCATTGTGTGTATGGATTCCAAAAGATTTTGCACTCAAGCTTATTTTTAATTTCATTTCCCATGAACTTTTTGAAGTACCCTTGTGTGCACATCTTGTATTTGTTTCTACAGTTCAATAAATTTAGCCCTTATTATACCTCGTCCCTTCAACTTTCTTAATTTAAATATTTTAATTAATATTTTGATAGGGGGGACAGTGCCTTGGCTCATTTGGTTAATCCTCTACCTGTGTCACCAGAGAAATATACAAAACATTGAAATTATCTATAGTTGCCCTACTATGCAATAGAATTCCAGAACTTTTTACTCTAATCTAACAGTAAAATTACCTACTTATCAACTTTCCCCCAAATCCTCTTTCTTCTCCCCTCCCCAGTCTCTATGACTACTATATCAATAATGTTTTTCTCAGAATCATAAAAAATGACTAAAATTTGTAAGGGTTCACAAGAGATCCTGTAGACAAAGAAATATTGAGCAAAAAGAAGAAAACTGGAGGCATCATCTTACCGGACTCTAAAAATACTATAAAACCACAATCATTGAAACACAATGATATTGGAACAAAAATGGTTCCAACGACCAATGGAATGGAATAGAGACCCTTGAAGTAAACCCATACATTCACACCTAAGAGTCTTTGATGTGTTAAAAATATGGGCTGGAAAAAATAGTGATTGGGAAATTTGATATCCATGTTTATTTATTCCATGTACAAAAAAAAAAGTCCAACAACAACAACCAAATGAAAATGAATTAAAAAGCCTAAATGCATGATCTCAAACTTTGAAAGTACTAGGGAAAAAATAGAAGTACTTGTGGTCATCAGGATGGGTAAGCTTTTTTTGGATCAGACCGCAAATGACAGGAAACAAAAGCAAAATAGACAAATGGGATTTCATCAAACCAAAGATATGTACAGCAAAGGGCACAATAAACAGAAGCGACAACCTACAGAGTGGGAGAAAAGACTCACAAGTTACATATCATTAATATTTTTGAAAGATAAACACTTATGGTAAGCAGACTATTTCTCAAGTATTTTTAACTTTACTGTATTATTTGTGTCTGATTAAAAATCACCTAGAGGGAGCCAGAATGTGGCATAGTGAATAAACCCACTGCCTGAGATGTCGACAACTGATATGAGCTCCAGTCCATGTCCTGGCTTGCTCCACTTCTGATCCAGCTACCTGCTAATGACCTGGGAAAACAGCAGCAGATGGCCCAAGTGTTTGGGCCCCTGCCACCCATGTGGAAGATCTGGATGAAGCTCCTGGCTCCTGGCTTCAGGCTGGACCAGTTCCAGACATTGTGGCTAACTGGAGAACAAAGCAGATGATGGAAGATATTTCACTCTGTCTCTCCCTCTCTATGTGTAACTCTGATTTTCAAATAAATAAATAAATAAAAACATCTTTTAGAAAAATCACATAGATTTTTCTCAATTGCTCACTTCCCTATTTTCTCTGTTAATTTTATTCTTTTAAGTTCAGGGTAGTACTGATTAGGGGGCAGTTTTGTTTGTTTTGAAGGTGTTTATCATAACATAGCAGGAATACTTGAGCTAACTATATGGGTTATAAGAACCTATTATTGTCCAGAAGATGACTGCATTTTAGGCTTATGTATGTGTGTATGTGATTCCTTTCTTCTTAAAATTTTGCCATCATTACAGCAATTCCAAAGTGTTGTTAATTCTGTAGTGACTACAAAAGACTCCACTGACACTGTTGACTACTCTAAAAACCAAGGATGTGGTAGATACTTATTATTGACAATAAATAAATATTTTCTAATGTCTTGTTTTGATTGTGGCAAGTTCAGGATGTATTATTTAGGCTCTATATTCCTCCCATTAGCCTATCTCATTATTATCCTGCATGAAACTAAAGTTACATTGGTGGATATTTGTCTGTTGAAATACTAAATTAATATACCACTTTTTACACAAAAGACCTTAATGTAAATTTTACAGGTAGCAAGAATTCTACACAAATTTCCTGTCTGGGCCTAGACCAGGTGGTTCTTCCCACTGCAGCATTGGATGAGTCAGTTAACTGACTTGTAATGCACTGGGGAACCCAGGGACATTGTTCAGGCTTCGGGTTCTTTGGTATTCAGAACTAGAGCAGAGTAAATGATTTTTGAATCCTGCCTGCCACTGAAGCAACAGTTGCTGTTTACTGTTTCCAGTAGAACCTGGGAAAGAATGGAGACTGACTTTGGTCAGTGAGATGCATACAAGTAAGGGATCTATTAGCACATGTACATATTCCTATTAAAATTATAATTCCTTGATTTTTTTTTTGCTGATGTTCATAAGCTTAGGGAAAACAGATATCCAAGAGCCAATATTTTTCATAATAAAGAAAATCTAAGGGGAACCATTCATGGAAAATAGAACTAAATGAAAAGTTGGTCTTGTTGATAAAAACAATTTGAAATCCACATACTCAAGGGACCTTCAAAATGTTCATGAAAGTGGTGCCGTGGTTAAGCCTACACTAGTGAAGCTACAATTCTATTCATCATTTTGCTAAAGTGTCTGGGAAGGCAGAGGTGGTGGGTCTCTGCAGCCCATATGGGAGACCCAGATCTAGTGCCTGGCTCAGGCCTGAATTTTGCGAGAATCTGGGTGTAACCTCAGTGAAATTGAAGATCTCTCTCTTTCCCTTTCTGTCTCTCCCCCTCCCTCTGATGCTGTATCGTATAAACAATATATAAAGATTTTTTAAATGTTCATAAAATATGTTTATAAGACTATGCATAAATTTCAAAAAAAAGCACCCAAACAAGCTTACCTTTTAACTCCATCTTTCCACAAACTTTTAGAAGTTCCTCGTAGTTAACCTTTTTATGAAGGAATTCACTAATTCCAGGTATTGGCTAATAGGTTTACCTTTCTGATCTCAATTAATTGTCCCTAAATAATTTCATATCATTGCATCTTAAGGGTAAAACAATTTTTACAAAAAAAAAAAACCTTAGAATTAAAAAGAGAAGTAGATAAGTCTGTTTCTCCTACAGATAGGTCCTGAAAATACAGAGCCTCTTCCAGTACCTGACCCCAATGGATTAATCTCTAAACCACAAGGCTTTATGACATCACAAGCTGTGAAGCACTGTGTCATCTGCCTATTGGCCTTGCATCTGTATTCAGTTACACATTTCTTTCTCTGTCACCTCACAGATTATAACATCAACCAGACTGTAACTTTGAAGCAGATGTTTTTCTTTACTTCATTCATGTGCATGAATAAATCTGTAAACAAAAACTTCAGCTCTGCATGTATGTCTGGGGTGGAAGATAGAAATCCAGGGAATAAGCACCCCAGTTTCTCTTGTTCAGAATCCCTAGTCTTTTAAATGTCATTGTAAACACAGAGTGGGAAAAATTTTTTTAGCATCTGAAATTCTCTAATTCATGAATTCTGTTTAGTTACACTTTCATTTTAAGGTTTGATGTGGAGATCATCCTGTTCTTCATTTTATCAGACTATGATTAATCTATAATAATAATATACTTAAAATTTCAACGAATGAAAATTTGGGGTCTTCACTTTTAATTTATTAGACTGTAATTAATGTATAATAATAGTGAGGTATTCATACAAATGTGTTGTCATATTCTAACAGTATGTTCACAGAAACATGTTAAATAATTATTATTGCTTTGTTTAATGGACCTGTATGAAGATGACTTTTAAGTATAACACTCAAGTCAAAACTGCATCATTTAGGTAATTACTAATCATGATTTTTACTATTCATACTAATAACTAATGACAGTTTCTCTATTACCTGTTCATTTAGAATTTTGTGCCTTAATTAAATTTCACTCTTCTTTAGCTAATCTAGTCAATGCATTACAGACTGTTTATTGTCGAAGCAGAAATTAAAATCATAGATTTCAAGTTTTATTCTAACAAAACTCTTAGCATATTTCCATGAATTCATATGAGATTACTTAAAAACACTTGTAGAAAAATGAATTCCAAGACAAGTTTACTTTCGATAGAAAACAATGGAAGTCCAGGCATACTTTTTTCACATGCATTTCCCATATTTTTGGATTTCAAAAACTTCTTTTACCAAAATAAATTTATCTTTCTATTTTCTATATACTTTTTGATGGACTGTCCTATTTAGTCAACATTAATACATACTCATATTTAAACATAAATCATACAGAAAATGGTTTTTCCATAACCTATATTTTTTTTTCCATAACCTATATTTGAATGTGTGATTTCATAGGGGTTAAGAGTGGGTTTAATTATCCTGTATGATTCAACGGCACAGAGGGCTACTTGTAGGAGCTGGAAACCAGGAACAGAGTAAAAGCACAGTAGTCAAAAGCAAAAAGGTGTAAGAACCCATCCCTTGTCCAGCACCACAGTGTTTAGGGTTTTGTATACTATTTTAATGATAACCACTATAGCCCTTTCATTTCATTGCTTTGTTTTGCCTGATATACCTGTGACTTTTTCACTGCAAGAATCCATGAACATAATATCTTTGTAACATCTGGGCATGGATAACCTTGGGAAAATTTCTTAGCAGACAAAACTGAGCTTCTATTAAAATGATTATAAGGACAGACTAGAGTCTGCACTTTACCTGAGGATCACCAGAACTTTCTTAGGATACACAGGTGCAGGAAGCTACATAACACGTTGTCTGACTTTGCAACCCAGGATTCTTACAGGTTTGCCCTCACAGGCACTTTGCAGCATCCAGCAGCACTAGGATTTTTTTTTTTTTTTGTGATGGAGGAGGGTCATTGTGTTGGCTCTATCATTCAAGAATATCTTTTATATCATTAAATAACAGTCCCTCAAAGTCCTATACAGGATACATGATGTTTTAATATGGATTTATTCTATATGCTGAGTTATCAATTTTAATAACAATGTCCAAAGGCATTTTGAATGAGCAATTCTTATACCAGAATGAAATAATGAAATAAATAAAAAAAAAAGGTATAGTAATTTTCCTGAGTCTTACTTTAGCAATTATGCTGAGCACAGCTCTATGCCCATCAAGATCATTCTGTTTTTTTCTGAAAAAGTGCTCAATAAGTTTTAAATTATAGAGAATTGGCATATATCACCACAGTATTTATTAAGCATTTCTAAAACATTTTAAGAATTTACAGGGGCAGGTGTTTTGGCACAATGGGCTAAGTCACCACTTGTAACACTGGCATCACATGTGAGGGTACTTTGGGTCCCAGGTGCGGATCCAGCTCCCTGCTAATGAACCTAGGAAAGCATTGAGAGACAACCCAAGTACCTGGGCTACTGCCACCCATGTTAGATACCAGGGTGAGGCTCCAGGCTCCTGACTTTGGCCTGACTCAGCCCAGGCCTTGAAGCCATTTGGGAAGAGAACCAATGGATGAAAAATCTCTCTCTGTGTCTCTCTCCCTCCCTCTTTCCCTCTCTCTTTTTCCCTATATGTAATTTTGCCTTTCAAATAGATATTTTGTTAAAAAGAATTTAAATCAAATTATTTCATGATATTACTTTAGATAGTGTTTTCTTAGCACTATATGTATCTGATACCTAACTCATTTTTCAAATTATATGTATCTGGTTACCTTTTTTTTTTTCACTAAGCTGTTTTCATTATTGTATGGTTTATACAGAGTACTATAAAATGTTCATAGAAGATGAAATTAAAAGGTAAATTCATTTATTTGAAAATTTATTTTAAGGTACATACATACTTGTTTCATGTATTGCCATGAAATTTTTGAGATCATATGCATAGATTTAAAATTTTCTGCACCAAAATATAAACTTCTTTTAATTTCATTTTCCAATAAGCTTTTGAAATATGCTTATAAGCACATTGTATCCAGAAATAATCGTAATGTAGTAATTAATTTCCCACACTCCAACTTCTTCATGTCTTTCAACAAAAACCAGAGGTGCTGACTATATAATGTGTGCGTGTGTGTATTCTATTTTCTTTAAACATAGCCAAATTCAATAAAAAACACTGTAATAGAATAAATGTATGTTAAATTTTCAAATACTAAGATATTTTGTCAGTTCTCATCCATCTTTAAGACATTTAAAATGGAAATCAAAGAAATTATTTGCTTAACTTCTCAAACAACGCTTCCCTTTGGAAAACAATAAGTAATGCTCTATTTTCTGCAATCACCTCTTTTAATTGCTGTTCAATATAAGCTCATCATGAAAACAGATTTTAATGTACTCAAAATATTTGTCCACAAATAGTTAGTAAATTGATAGAAAATAATAATTATGATAACATTGATACAATAAATTCAAACTGAAATGCTCTTGGATAAATCACAGCTAATTGTACATGGAAATCCATTAGCTTAATTTGGATACATAGTTAGGTGACTAATTATGTTGAAAATCAATGGCACCCTTAAACATATGTTCACTTATCCAAGTCCCAGAAGGTATTTTTTTTTCCTGAAAATCAAAGGTCATTTATTAAATTTCAAAGATCTTTACATTTCATGCCCCCTTAAAAATGTGAAGGTAATTATATGTGGAGTTACTTGTCCATGTCAGAATAATCAATTACTTTGAAAAGCATATGATTTCACTCTTCAGGACAGTTACATTATAAATCATCTAAGGTTTTCTGAGTATTAGATTTATATTTTTTTCCAGTCCCTGATAATAAAACTAATTTTTCCATCCGTCCTTATTCCCACAAGTATAATAGCACTGTGGAGAAATAAAGAAAACCTCTCTATATAAACTGTGCCACCACAGAAATCTATACATCTATCTAATATCCAATATCCCTCTTCTAGATATTCATTCAATTCCTTCAATTAATTCATTCTTTCAATAATATCTGCCTGCAGATTCAAAAATTCATGCTTCTAGTCTCAGGATTCTTCCAGTTTCCTTGTCTATCTGACATTTATTTCCTTTCTTACAGTGTGAACCCCATTATAGTTCAACTAAACTCCATTATTGCCTCAAAATCTTATCTTTTACTCTCCTCCCTACAAAATAGTCTTCTCTATATCTTATATCTATACTTCCACATCTAGTAACTGAGTGCCCTTGGAAAATGAACATAAATCCATAACTATATATTTTTTGCATCTCAGCTGGACGCTTAATAACAATAATACTTCTTACATTTGGTCCGCTTCCCATTTCCCTCAGGGTCTGTCCAGACATGCTGCTGCTTTTACGCATATCCCTGTCCTTCCCCTCCTACTCAACGAGGATCACCCTAACCAAGTTCTTTTAGAAATTTGAGGTCACTAGACATAAAAGTTATGCATTCCTCAACTCTACCACACACAAATTGATAATTTTGCATATTTTATTGTTTTCACTTCAATCTCAGAATTTAAAATTGATCCATACCAACCTACCTAAGATAATCTTAGTCCTGCTCATTCTCAAATTCTCTTGGTCATTTGGCTTAATGCTTTAATGTCTCTCTTTCTAATGATGTTTCCCCTATAGACTCCACACCCTCAATGTCTTCCTCAAATATCATTTTCTTTTTTCTAACACTCTTTGTAAGCTTGTATCTTATATTTTACAAAGTAATTCCCTGGTTCCCTACCACCAGCTCTCCTCATGTTTATGTGACCTCTGTGCTATTGCAATATGGGCTATATGTATCTAATTAGGGTACAATCAATAAATTATAATAAATAAATTGAAATTTTGTCTTCTCATTATACCTTGAAATGTCTGTAGCTATAGATTTATTTATTTTCTAATTTCTAACCTGTAAGGTGATTCATATGCCACTGAGGTCTATAATTTTTATAACATGAGTAAACTGTTTTTACTTTTTTTGTGAATGCATTGAGACAATTATGTTGGTAAATACTCACAAGGACATAGCTATTGATGACTTCATAATTTCATAATATTTTTAAAATCTCCCTCTGTTTTAAACTAAACCACCAATGTAGAATGTGCTAATATAAGGTGGTCGTGTGAATAACTCTTACTTACTTTTTTCTAAGGTTAATCAGTGCATCTACCCTTGATTCAAGCAGCTGCTGGGTCTATAGCTATCTGGAACTAATGTGAGAGTGAAGTTCATTCTGACATGATCAAACCCTCTCTTCCACTTTAGGAAATTACCAGTATCATGCAAATTTGATACAGTTTCATGGATGGACCCATCATGTACTTGGTCATTTGAGTTTGCTTGAAATTGCTTAAAACGGGCATTACAGATCATAATAACCTTCCTGAAAACTTTAAGATTGAACCAGGGAACAATGATTCCCTTAGAAGTCTTCTTTCTGGGCCGGCGCCGTGGCTCAACAGGCTAATCCTCTGCCTAGCGGCGCTGGCACACTGGGTTCTAGTCCTGGTGGGGGCGCCAAATTCTGTCCCGGTTGCCCCTCTTCCAGGCCAGCTCTCTGCTGTGGCCAGGAAGTGCAGAGGAGGATGACACAAGTGTTTGGGCCCTGCACCCCATGGGAGACCAGGATAAGCACCTGGCTCCTGCCTTCGGATCTGCGTGGTGTGCCGGCTGCAGCGCGCTGGCCACGGCGCCCATTGGAGGGTGAACCAATGGCAAAGGAAGTCCTTTCTCTCTGTCTCTCTCTCTCACTGTCCACTCTGCCTGTCAAAAATTAAAAAAAAAAGTCTTCTTTCTTAGTATAATTCATTTCTATTTTTTGAGGAATTGTATATCCAGGTAGTACCACTGAGAAAAAGTATTTTTGACACATACATGGAAAGAGTTAACACCTAAGAATATTTAACTTGAATTTTCTTGACATGCTGTTGATCTTTTAAATTTCAGTTTATTTTTTGGACAGAGCTGGAGTAAGAGTGGGAAAGAGGTAGAGCTTCCATCTGCTGGTGCACTCTCCAAATACCTGTGAGGAAGTCAGGACTGGGAACTCAATCCACATGGGAGGAAGAACATAATCACTTGAGTTATCACTGCGGCTTCCCGGGATCTGCATTAGCAGGAAGCTAGAGTTGGAAGCCAGAAGCAGGTATCAAATCCCAGGACTCGGACATGGCACACAAGTGTCTTAGTTAGCATCTTAGCCATCCACGCTGCCATTGCCCACCTTCTGGTGAACTTCTGAACATTGTGGGTTGTGAGATGGGTTCATACATGTTTCTAAGTATAAAAAGAACTTCTTAAAGTGTACACTGTTATTTAATGCTATAACTAGTACTCCAACAGTATTTTTTCACTTTGTGTTGCTATGTGGGTGCAAACTGTTGAAATCTTTACTTAATATATACTGAACTGATCTTCTGTATATAAAGAGAATTGAAAATGAATCTTGATGTGAATGGAAGGGAAGAGGGAGCGGGAAAGGGGAGGGTTGCAGGTGGGAGGGAAGTTATGGGAGGGGGGAAGCCAATGTAATTCATAAGCTGTACTTTGGAAATTTATATTCATTAAATAAAAGTTAAAAATAAAAGTGCCCTGTGATGATTCTACATTACAGTCTTACATCCACTCAGGTTTCACTTTCCATGATCCCAGTACATCTATATGAAAATGTTACGGAAGGATATTTTTAAAAGTTTATCACAAATGGAATTAAAAATATGTTTGGGAGGGCATTTGGTATAGGGGTTAATCCACCACCTGGGACATCCACAAACATCTCAGAGTCTCAGCTACTCTCCCAATTTCAACTTTCTCCAAAAGTGCTCCCTGGGATGTAGCAGATGATGAGTCAAGTAGTGAGGTCTCTGGCATGCATGTGGGAGAATCAGGTTGATTTCCTGGCTCCTGACTTTGGCCTGGTCTATACCTGTGGTCATTTGGAATGAAACAGTAGAGCTCTCTGTCTCTATCTTTCAAGCACAATGAAAACATTTTTTTTAGTTTAATAAAATAGATCCTTTTAAACCTCAGTTTGGTGACAAAACATGAAATCTCATCACATTTTTTTCTCATAACATACATTTTCCACAAACCCTTTGGAGTTATCTTATATAGCAAGGAACTGAAATAACATAGTGGAAAGAATATATTATTATCTTAAATTCTGGGGGTTTTAAGAAGGGTCATTTTAAACTTTCAGTACATAGCTGGTGTTTCACATATAACACGCCTTCATATTCATTTTGATTCCATCATAGCCTTTAGCAACCATTTCAGCTTGGTATTTTTAATTTTCTTTATTTGTCTTGAGAATATTTCACTTCACTTAAAACACTCCTACCAACCAAATGTTGTATTTTGTGAATAAAAAGCTATTGGTTTATTGCCTCTTCAATAATGAATATATTAAATTTGAGAACTTCACATAGCCAAGTGTATGGTCCTACAGGTTTCATTTATCTTAGCACATGTCCCGCGTTACTCTCCTTTCCCTTTACCACTTGACCGGCATCTAGTATCATGACCTCCCTGCTGTATCGAGTTTCCTATCCAGTCAACTCCTAGAAGCTTGTGTGCCAGCACGCTTGAGGAATAGGCCTGTTTTTAGAGATCTCGCATTTATTTTTCATTCCAGCAGAAGAATGAACTCCATGATTTATCTTTGAGCATTTGAAAATATCATCTATGTCTCCATTCTGAAACTATCTTTTCCTTGTCTTGCATAACAGCAGTTACCCTAGCTCTTCTTAAGTAGATATGAAGCTATTTCTCCTCAGTATTCTTCATGCATGTTTCCTTCTTGAGATATTTGAAGTGTTCGTGGACAAGACCATATATGTCCTCTTATCTTCAAGGGAATTCTCTCTTGTAAATCCAATTCCATTATATAGTATACTTTCTCAGTTGTACGTACCCAGTCCTGATCTTTTATCTGAGCCCACTGCATCAAACAACTACATTTGGCTCTGTCATCAAAACTTCAATCTTTTATTGTTTGAAATTGAACCACTCATCTCTCCATCTTTGATATTCCTCGCAAGTTCCTTGTCTCAGGAAATGCCCCCATATTCCATCCAGTGGCTCCAGTTAGAAATCCAGGCATCATTCGTAATCGCTTTTCCCCTTTCATGTCTGTATCTATATAACTACAAACACTTTGTGGATCCTTCTGTCAAATCCCCTCAAAATATCCATGAATGAATATCCTTCATGCCAGGACCATGGTCCCATTAGCCTCACCAACCACCCAGATTATGTCTAATGGCTTTATGGCTCACTCCTCCAATAGCTATACTTCTCAAAACTGAAGCCAGGATGAACTTTTCAAAGCTCACATTTAATCTAGTAGCATCCTTGACTAAAAGATTTAAATATATATATATATATATATGTATATGTATATATATATATATATATATATATATATATATATTTACCTTTTCCCTTCTCCCTTTCAATTCCAGCCATCCTTGATTACTCTCCTCTCTGCAACCTTGGAAAATGGAGTCATCCACACTTAAACTGAAATTCTTTCAAAAAAAAAAACATATATATATATATGTTTTTTTTTTTTGACAGGCAGAGTGGACAGTGAGAGAGAGAGACAGAGAGAAAGGTCTTCCTTTGCCGTTGGTTCACCCTCCAATGGGTGCCGAAGCCGGCGCACTGCGGCCGGCGCACCGTGCTGATCTGAAGGCAGGAACCAGGTGCTTCTCCTGGTCTCCCATGGGGTGCAGGGCCCAAGCACTTGGGCCATTCTCCACTGCACTCTGGGGCCACAGCAGAGAGCTGGCCTGGAAGAGGGGCAACTGGGACGGAATCCGGCGCCCCGACCGGGACTAGAACCCGGTGTGCCGGTGCCGCAAGGCGGAGGATTAGCCTAGTGAGCCGCGGTGCCAGCCTCAAAACATATTTTTATAACGTTCTCTATGAATATTTTTCCACTCCCCCATCTCCACTTTCAAATGTCATCATTTACTGAAGAAATACTAACAATTTCTCTAGGACACAGCTTATATATGATTTTCTTTGAGAACACTTACCCATTTCATAGTTTGTGTTTATTGTTGCACTAACATGCTCACTTATACATGGTGCTTTATTGTAAGCTGATATTGTATTGTGTCTCCCCTCCAATGAAGTTTAAATTTTTTAGTAGGGAATGTGTGCTTTGTCAATAATTTTATTCCTAGCATTTAAGTAGGCATAAGTATAAGAATGATCCCCAGTGACTCCTGCTTTTAGGTTAGATGGGCCCAGTGCATGTTATGCAATATCATTCCCATTTGTATGTTACCTTATATGATAAAAGGTATAAATGTTACTAGGGTTAATAACCAGCTGACTTAAGGTTAATCAAAAGGGAAATTATCCTGGTGGGCCCAGTCCATCACCTGTGCAGAAAAAAACAGTTTTCTCTGACTTGTATTAGAAGGAATCAGAGAAATTCAAAGCATGAGATATTTTCATCCCAATTCTGTCAACAATCATAGAACTGTAAGCAGTTTTTTTCTTAAAAACAACAAATAAGAATTCAGCATGGTGAACCTTAATTTCATCTTTGTGATACCCTTATCAGAACCCAACTGAACTCCCATGGAAGTCTGATCTATAGAACTATCAGATGATAAATAGGTTTTGTTTTATATCCCTCCATTTGTAGTAATTGTTATGGTGGTGACAGTAAAACAATAAAGCCAACTTTCTGGAGCATGGTGTTTAACTCTATGTAATGATTGAATTTAATGCAAATTTAAGAATTATTTAAAAACTCTAAATCTTTGTTATTTGATGAAAAACTATATATTATATATATTCATTTTCATTTTAAAATATAATGCATATTACTTTAGAATGGATTTATTTTTAAGCTGATTCATTTCAGGTTGCTTGAATAATTTAACCCATAAATCTAGACCAAGAGCTTCTTGAGTTTAAACTACATGTAACAAGTCTAGTGTAAGAATACACAATGCATCCATCAAAGAGCAAATAAAGACTCCATTATCAGCAGTATTATTAGTAACTCAGTGCTTATTTTTTTGCTTGAAAATAGTGATTCTATTGATGTATCTGTCTCCCACACACATCCCTGGGTGACTGTCTCAGTGTTCTTGTTTTGATTTGTCATTTTTCCCAGAGGCAACTCTTAAATCTATGTCAGAGTAATGTAGGATGCCTACTTATTCAAACAAAGTATTCAAACCACCTGCTGTTCTGGGGTTGTGGTTTGATTGCTGACATTTCTTTCTCTTACAGTCTCGGTTTATTTAGAAAACATTTCTAATGATAAGAAAGTAATGAAATCTAAAGAGCCCTACCTTGTTTATGGTTATATTTTCTTTGTATATAATTAAGGTTATTTAGATGATATTTTGGAAAGAAAATCTTTGTGTGCCTTTGAAATATTAATTTTTTGATTCATTTAGATTTTTATTAAAAATAACAAATGTGTCAGGCAAAGTTTGGGTATTTGAAATATAAGAAAAAATTGTTCAAAATAAACATCATTTTGCAAGCTAAAGTAGGGATTAAAGGTACAAGCAATTCTCTTTGATGAGTAATTTGGACTAAATATTTTTAAAATAATGGAAACAGGATGTTCCTGGGTGGAGGCCTACGGGAGAGTAATCTATTCAAGTATAGAATTAGAATTTACTATATTTTACAAGAGTGAATGATATAAGTACCATGGAGACTTGGAAATAGGAAATGGCAAGAAATGAAATTGGAAAAGTAGTGGTATGAACTGTGTAAACAGCCTGAAATTTTACCTTGTGTAAGCAAGCATGTTAGCAGGCCACAGTTTCATGAATACTTGTGTAAAAGGCACAAGATATTTTTGAGTCAAACACAATGAGAAAATTGAATTGTTGTTCCTAGAAATATAACACAAATGACAAATCCTATTACACTTGCAAAGATACTTATATGTACATATATTATACACATGAAACATACGTGCATATACTGCAATGTGTAAAATCTAAGACATTGTTTGTATTTTTAATTTAGTAGGTACTGCCAGTATTTTTTTAAGATATGTTTATGTGAAAGTTAGAGTTACAGAGAGAGAAGGAGAGACAGATTTTTCATGTGCTGGTTCACTCCCCATATAGCCACAATGGCCAGCACTGAACCAGGCCAAATCCAGGAGCTTGGAACTTCATCCAGGTATCCCACGTGGGTACAGAGCCAAGGGACTTGGGCCATCTTCTGCTGCCTATCACAGGCCTTTATTAGGGAGCTGGATCAGAAATAGAGCACCAGGGCTTCAACCAGTGCCAATAGGGGATTCTAGTGCTCCACAATGCTAGCCCCAAAAACATTGTTTCAAACAGCCCCAAAAGTTTTATCCACTCAAGAAGGAAGCATTTGGGACCATGCTGTGGTGCAGCGGGTTAACGCCCTGGCCTGAAGCACAAGCATCCCATATGGGAGCCAGTTCTGGTGCTCCACTTCCTATCCAGCTCTCTGCTATGGCCTGGGAAAGCAGTAGAAGATGGCCCAGGTCCTTGGGCCCCTGCACACGCCTTTGAGACCCAAAAGAGGCTCCTGGCTCCTAGCTTTTGCTCTGTGCAGCTCCAGCCATTGCGGCCAACTGGGGAGTGAATCATTAGTTAGAAAACCTCTCTCTCTCTCTTTGTCTCTCCTCTCTCTGTGTAACTCTGACTTTCAAATAAATAAATAAAACTTTAAAAAAAACAAAGAAGGAAACATTTTAATTATTACCACAAGCAAAATAAGTGCTTACACAGAAAACTAAAATCTGAGCCATTTTTCCATTAACATTAATGGACTACATAGTGATTAGAATCTCATTTGTCTATATAATAAATTATGGTTTGAAGAATTACTTTAATATAAAAAGAATGAGTTAATAATCACTAAAATGAACTTAATCAATAGAAGGCTACTATCTTTATCAGAGTAAAGATTCATGTAAAAATTTAAATATTTGGTTAAATTTATGTCTCATTCAGTTATTAATGGTTACTTCATGTATATTTAGCAAATAAAATGCTATAGCTTTAGGTATCAAATGTGAATCCTATGTTAATGGTAATTGAAGTAAATGTCTTAAAAGCCCTGAACATATTCCACAAAATTCAGACTATTTTTAGAATTCATGTTCATTTGCTATTTTAAATTAAATGTATATAGTGGTCTTTGAATTTCCTTTGTTCAGGAGTATAAATTTCCATACATATAGTTATAAATGTTTGGTTGATTTAAGTAATATTTCAATCTTTCTTCTTTTTTTTCTGTACTTGATAGTCAATTCTCAAAGTTTTTTTTTTTTTTGAACATAAGTATCCCTCTCCATCATTTGCTCATGATTAAGTTTCCTTTTCAGACATTTATAACTGTCTTTGAAAAGCCTTTGTTACCATATTTTCACCAGAGGCTAGTACATTTTAAAATTCTCTAATGAATATATTGTAATCTTCTTGCCTAGATCAGAATCATCTTTTCTTCTGGAAAAAAGGTCACTCTTTATGATATTTTCAACTTTTTTGTCTTTATGTATCTTTTGAAAACATCCTGTGGAAGTCATACTATTTTAAGTCCTATTCTCTCAGACTGTCACTATATATTTATTTCTGTATTTAAGACAGTCTTTTCATCCTAATTCATTGCCTATATATTAAACTTTAAAAATCATCACAATAACATGAGATTTAATTTACATTAGATTTTGACTAGGTTTTAATTAGATAAATTAAACCACTTTAATGGTAAAATTGCAAGCTAAAACATGTATCTGTTTGTTTATAGTTAATATAATGTCTTGAAAGTTGACACACAGGTCTTTCTCTGTAGATACCCATCTCTGCTCCCAAGTGGGACCAACAAACTATGAAACTGATTCATAATTTTAATATTTCTGGGATACAGTTTTATGGTTTGTAAATAATAAACTTGATATCCAAACATGAGTCTCTAAACTTTGTAGCAACTATACGTATAAATTATCAATATATTAACTATATGTCCTTCAACCTATAGAGTAGTACCTTAAAACTTTATTGAGATTAAAGAATCATTATTTTGTGATTCTTGCACCCTGATTATTTCTAGATATAATATATTTATAATACCTTGAAATAAAAATCAATTTGAATGCAGGTCATTTTCTCAATAGTTTTCCATATGGTTAAAGAAAATACATTTTTCTTTTAGCCAGGATCAGTAAGGTTTTCTCCTTCTGGTGTATAGGGGCATGATAAATTGATAAAAACTTTTTCCTAAAGAAAGTAAATTCTCAATGCAAATGGACTTGGGAACTTATTTGATTATCACTTCTTCTGCTATGCGACTAAAAAAAAAATACTTTCTAGAAGGTGTTACAGTGATTTAAGTTATTTTTATTTACCAATACTGTGTGCTTATACATTAGAATATGTTGTCTAATGTAAATAAACCTATTAAAATTGTTCTGCATTAAAAGTAGAAAGTTCAATGGTGCTGTCTCGAACTACAGTGCATATTCAGTATGTACCTAATCACTAGTAAAAAAAAAAAGTTGTTAAAATACTAAAAAGAAATCTTTGTGTAATGACATTATTTAATTGAATCTCAAAAATGAAAGCTAAAAGCTACTGGTTTCAATTAACATGGAACTCAATAATGCTTTATGAATATGAAAGCCTAATTTGGTTTACAGAAAAGTTTAATTGCATGTTGAAATTATTATAACATTTAATACCAGAAGTTTGGGTATGCAAAATTATATTTATAATATGCATGCATATATCACTTTCTTAATATAATTTTATTAAAACTGAAAATATCCATGCTCAAACTAACATAAAAGACTGTCAGTAAAGAACTATACAGTTTAGTTATATTGGGAAGCATATGTATGGTATAAACACTGATGTTCTAGTTGACTTGAAACAGAAATCACAAGACCTGTGTCCTAATCTCATTTTTGCTGCTAAAAAAATTTATCTCACCTTTACATTAATTATTCCCTTACTAGGACAATAATTTTCCTTTCAAATAAGGTAGGTAGAGTCTTTTCCAGCTGTTTTAAAAACTCAGATTTGGGGCTGCTGATGTGGCATAGTGGGTTGGGCTGCTGCCTACAACACCAGCCTCCCATTTGGGTGCCAGTTTGGGTTCTGGCTGTTCAACTTCCAATCCAGTTCCCTGCTAATGAGTATGGAAAAGCAGCAGAGGAGCGCTCGGCTCCTGTTCTTGGGCCCCTGACACCCAGGTGGGAGACCTGGTAGAAGCTCTTGGTTCCCAGCTTTAGCCTGGTCCAGCCCTAGCAGTTGAGGCCATTTGGGTAGTGAACCAATAGGTGGAAGATCTCTCTGTCTCTCCCTCTCTCTCTAACTCTGCATTTCAAATAAATTAAATCAATCTTAAACTAAAGAAAATCTCACATTTGATCTTGCTCCATTGCCACGTGCTAGTAAATGATCTAATCATCTTGATATAATGAGAAAATTATTTTGTCTTTCAAACTAAAATTAAATAATTAAAATGAAAGTACCTCCAAAAATAGTACTCACAAAGTTTTCTTTATGAAGTCTTTATACTGAGATTGCCTTCATCTTGTAAAACGTACTTTAGATAAGAATCATTATACAAGGAGAACATAGGCATCAGGATAATACTAAGAAAATGACTGGTCACCAAAATCTAGAAAGTTGTCTCTTCTCCACCAGAAGATTATCCCCAATACTCTTCTGAAACAACTTTTGAGAGTCAGCCTTGACTACTGATAAATATTAGAACTGTAATAAAGGACAATGGACAAAGAGACTTTAAAAATTATTAAAAAATGAAATTAAAAGATAAGTTAATTTTGGTGCAAAAAATGAAACCAAGGCAAAATTGTTGTAATATTAAACATCTTCCAGGGACACTTTGAAATCCCTTTGTATAATAAATGTCAAAGAAATCAGAAACACAGAAGTCAGGAATGCATATCTTCATCTTTGTGTCAAAGATCTCATTAACAGAATCCCAGAGGAATGGGAAGTACTCATCCCTATATTTAACCAAATAATTTTAAAAATGCCCACATGTACTTCTTACAATGTGCTGTCACCATTCTTCCCAGTGATGGTGGGTTGCTTCCCTTTAACTTTGGCTTGACCTGAGATTAAAGCATGCTTTGTGATTTCTGAAGTAGGCTCATAAAATATGATGCAACTTCAACCTTAAACATCTGGGGATATTCAATTTTGGAAACCAGGAATCATACAGTGAGGAAGCAGAGGGACCCCATAAAGGTGTTTCAGGTGACATCCCTAACCAAGCTTAGTAATCAACCTCTAGAGATATGAGTGAGATGCTCCCAGAAGATTCCAATTTCCAACCATCAATTCACCTTCAGCTTTTGAATTTCTTCATGATGCTGTAGACAATATGGAGTACTATATCTCTACCAGCTACCCAACTTTTGGCTTGCAAAGACCGTGAGCATGGTAAAATGGTGGTGGGGCATTTTGTTATGCAGCACTAGATAATTGGCCATACCCTCTGAGAGGACATACAAGTTCACAGACAATGGAATTAACGAGATAGGTTTATTTGAGTGTAAAAAAAAAAATCTGAAACTCAGGAGTGTGAGGGATATTTAAAAAGTGAATATAAAATGTGTATTATGTAAAAAATGCAAGGATTTCAAGTTTATTTTGCACCAATCCAGTTTTCAAAAATATCTAGAATACCCTCACAGTTGGCCAATTTTTTTCTAACTGCCAAGAAGTTATAGACTTGGGGTCATTCCACTATAGAAGATTAATAATGAATAGGTTTGTTTCTGATATTAAAGGACTTCGAAGTGTACTGCTGACTTTGCCACATGACTAATGCTTTTCTGCTTACTCATGGAAGTAAAAATTATATTCATTAAAAGTACATTCCTATATAAATTGTTATTCCTCAAAATCCATAATATATTGATAATAGTAAAGCAATTTGCTTTCTCAGACTTAATCCTGTCATCTGCCAAAGGCTGCATTAACAATTAATTTGCAGATGATATGATTCTTTATTTAGGGAATCCAAAGAACTCTGTAATTAACACACAATTATTCTTAGGCATTTAAATTTAACTGAAAAGTGATCATTTTAAATATAAGAGTGGGAATAAGAGAGGGAGGAGATGTATAGCTCGGAACATGCTAAATCAGACTTACCCCTAATGGTAGAGCTAGAAACGTGCCAGGGGATTCCAATTCAATCCCATCAAGGTGGCATGTACCAATGCCATCTTACTAGTCAAAGTGATCAGTTTCAGTTCATAACTGATAGTAATGATAGGATAAGAGTCAAAGGGATCACATAAACAAGTCTAGGGTCTGCTAATAATAACTGATAGATAAGAAGGAAAGAATGATCCATCATGGGAAGCAGGATACATAGCAGACTCATAGAATGGCAGATGTCCTAAACAGAATTCTGGCCTCAGAATCAGCCCTTAAGACATTCAGATCCGGCTGAAAATCCCATGAGAGTTTCACAGGCATTGAAAGCCAAGACACTGTGGCAAAAAAAAAAAAAAAAAAAAAAAAAAAAAAAAACCACAACCTAAATGAAAGATCTCTGTGAGATCCCACTGGAAAGAATGGGCCATCAAAGAAGGAGGCACCTTTCTCTGAAAGAAGGAGAGAACTTCTACTTTGACTATAGCCTTGTCTAAATAAGATCAGAGTTTGTGAACTCAAGAGGCTTCCATAGCCTTGGCAGTTCATGACAAGAGCCTCTGGTGATTACTGATGTCATAAATAAGAGTGTCGGGGCCGGTGCCGTGGCTCACTTGGTTAATCCTCCGCCTGTGGTGCCAGCATCCCATATGGGCGCCGGGTTCTAGTCCCGGTAGCTCCTCTTCCAGTCCAGCTCTCTGTTGTTGCCTGGGAGGATAGTGGAGGATGGCCCAGGTGGTTGGGCCCCTGCATCCTCATGGGAGACCAGGAGGAAGCACCAGGCTCCTGGCTTCGGGTTGGCGTAGCGGCCATTTGGGGAGTGAACCAACGGAAGGAAGACCTTTCTCTCTGTCTCTCTCTCTCTCACTAACTCTACCTGTCAAAAAAAAAAGAAAAAAGAGTGTCAACTGTTAAATCAACAACGGGAGGCCGGTGCCGCGGCTCACTAGGCTAATCCTCCACCTGCGGCGCCGGCACACCAGGTTCTAGTCCCGGTCAGGGCACTGGATTCTGTCCCGGTTGCCCCTCTTCCAGGCCAGCTCTCTGCTGTGGCCCGGGAGTGCAGTGGAGGATGGCCCAAGTCCTTGGGCCCTGCACCCCATGGGAGACCAGGAGAAGCACCTGGCTCCTGACATCGGATCAGTGTGGTGCACCGGCCGCAGCACGCCAGCCGCGGCGGCCATTGGAGGGTGAACCAACGGCAAAGGAAGACCTTTCTCTCTTTCTCTCTCTCTCTCTCACTGTCCACTCTGCCTGTCAAAAAAATTAAAAAATAAAAACATTTAAAAAAATTTTAAATCAACAACGGGAGTTACTGTGCACCTACTCCCCATGTAAGATCTGTGTCCTTAATGTGTTGTATTATGCAAAATATCAGTTCAACTAGTACTCATACAGTACTTTATATTTTATGTATCTGTGTGGGTGCAAACTGTTGAAATCTTTACTTAGTATATACTAAGTTGATCTTCTGTATATAAAGATAATTGAAAATGAATCTTGATGAAGAATGGGATGGGAGAGGGAGTGGGAGATGGGATGGTTGCAGGTGGGAGGGAGGTTTTGGGGGGGAAATCCACTATAATCCAAAAGTTGTACTTTGGACATTTATATTTATTAAATAAAAGTTGAAAAAAAACACAAAAAATAAAGATTCCTTTATATTTGCAATGCTTTTTACTTTGCCCACTTTTAATCTTTTTAAAATATCAACTCTCTCTCAAAACTCTCAATGAAATGATATTCTCTTTTAGGTTGCTACATTATGTACTCATTTTGAGATCTCAGTGCCTAAGTTTTCTTATGCCTCTGTAGTTAATACAATGGAACTGGTTCTTTCTTCATCCCTGTGTTGAATCTAGCATTTCTTCCATCTGTATAGCTCATTACTATATTGTCCTGTTCATGATCCTTTCTCCCTCCTGTGCCAGGAATTCATGGTTCAGTAAGAATAATTTTTTACAACTTTATGAATATCAAAATTTAATTAAAACATTCTCAATATTCAAGAGTAAAAATATATCAGAAATAAACATATACTAGTTTCCTTTTTAAATGTTAATATATAAATGGTGTTGAGTTTTAAGAGTTCATATAATTTATTTTACAAATGGAATTCACATGTTTATATATTTAGGGCAATTTAAAGGAACAAAACAACAGCCTGGGCATTAATGAATAAAAACAAAAAATTTAGCTTTGGTATTCAGCCTAAATTCAAAGGTGTTTCAGGTGCCATCCCTAAATATAGGTAGATTCAACTTTAATCAGAAAATAGCCAAATGTCATCCATAATCACTTAAGGTTTTCTGATTTTAGATATTTGATATGATGTTATATTGTCTTTAATGGTTACAACAATGTTACAAATTTGATACTAAAGTCCTAATTTTACAGAAGTAAATGGAGGCCTAAAATATGTAGAAATTTAAGTTCAAAGGGCTATGGTATTAATTTATATTTAAATTATAGTTACTGCTTCTATCATTTCAATAAATTGCTCCCTCCCCAGCTATCATATTCATAGAAACAGTCCCATCTCTTTCTTCTTCCGCATCATAGCTGTTTTGGAAGCTATTCTTCTTCCAGTTTTCCAAGATATCATTCCTAGGAGGATTTTTGAGAAGGGCATAAGCCCAACGAAAGTATAACAATAAATCGGTCTGATCTTCATTGATAATACTGGAATGATATATTATTCCTGATTCATTATTTCACATTTAAGCTTATGTGAATGGGCATGCATTTTATCGGTATTTAATATACATTAGTTATTCAGAGTGCTGTCTACTCAGCTAATACTTAAGACAATGTAGTTTCATATGAGGATAACTCTAAACCATATTTAAAATACCATATTCAGCATCTGCATCATAGTACTTAATCATCCATGGAAAAATCATAAAACTGCAGACTGTGATAATTTTAATTTCTATTGTAATTTTTCAAAATTGTCTTCAACTTTGCTAGATAGAGCTACTACACTCCCCTTCATAATTTTACTCTTTAGTTTTGTCAAGTTATATAGTTCATACTTCTTTTCTCTCCTTAAATCTGTACTTGGCTGATCCTTAAAACCCAATGCATGTGACCTTGTTACTGAGGGCACATCTTATGCGTATTGGACCTCGAGGTAGGTGTCATCTTTTGCTGCTTCCAAGCTATTTCTTTCCCATACTCTCTCCAACATCTGCTCCTTTAACAAAACATGACAGTCATTTCCAACTTATTGAACTATAATAACTTCTCATTAATTTATTTATATGTCATTTATTATTGTTTTTATTATCATGATTTCTCTATTTCCATCAGAGCAAAAATCTCAAAACAGTAGCCCTCGGCATTTTTCTATACCTCATACACACGTTTTCTAATGCTCTTATCTTGCAAGTTTTAATGTCTTCTTCATACTGATGACTGTACAATGTTTGTTTTTTTATCAAGAACATTCTCCTAAACCAGGAATAATATACATTCCAATGCTCTAGCAACTCCATTTGGAAACTGATTAGAATCTTAGAGTCAACAAAACTCTTAATTCTTCCTCACACTAAGCCTATTGTTTTGTGTAAAAGACAACACCAAATTGCTCAGGACCAAAATCCTGTATTTTAACTTGGACAGCTATAACCAAATTTCATTGACTGGGTGACTCAAACAGCAGACATCTCTTTTCTCGCAGTTTGGGGTTTAAGTGAAAAATTAGAGTTCAGCATAGTAAGGTTCTGGTGATGCTCTGTCCCTGCCTTACAGATGCCTGCTTTTTCAATGTGTCCTCAAATGGCAACAGAGAGACAGAAAAACAACCAAACCAAGCCAGCTTTTTAGTTTCTCATCTTTAAATCAAATTACTTTCCAAAGGTCTATCTCTAAATATCATAAAACTGAGGGTTAGGGTTGTAACATATTAATCTGAAGAGTAGAGGAAAAGTAAAAATTCCATCCATGTCATTTTGTGTATGTTTAGTGTGTACCAAGTACCTAATATAAATGTTATGTGGTTTATATAGAATCATGAAAATGCAGAGTCTCAGAATATCGGTCAAATAAAATTGGTTTAGAGAAGAGAATGCAGTAAAAGATACCCAAATTCTACTTTTCCTACATAGCCATTTCAGAGCGCTAGTATCAAAGACTACTACTTTAGGAACATTTTATGTAGGTTTTCTGATACTCTGCTTCTTAGGAAAAACCACTATTTACCATATTAGAATTGATTTTTGTATTTATATACTTCAAAATACAAACTTCGAGCTTTATAGTTTTTTAAAATCTGTTTCTTTACTGATGCTATTTTTGCTAATGATTTTATTAATCCTATTATGTAGACTTGCCCATAAAGATTTTTATGTAAACTTATCAACCCTTTTAAAAAACTTCTCTAAAAAAGCCAGAAACCTGAATATAACCCTACCATAAAACCCAGCCATCTCACTCCTTGAAATTTACACAAAGGAAAATAAATTGACAAACAAAAAAGCTGTCTGCACATTAATGTCTATTGCAGTTCAATTCACAATAGCTAAGACCTGGAGCCAACCCAAATGCCCATCAACACTAGACTGGATAAAGAAATTATAGGACATGTACTCTATAGAATACTATACAGCAGTCAAAAACAATGAAACTCGGTCATTTGCAACAAGATGGAGCAATCTGGAAAACATTATGCTGAGTGAAATAAGCCAGTCCCAAAGGGACGAATATCATATGTTCTCCCTGATTGGTGACAACTGAGCACCAAAGGGGAAACCTGTTGAAATGAATTGGACACTATGAGAAACAGTGACTTGATCAGCCCTTGTCCTGACTGGTGATGTGCAATGTAATACTTTATCCCTTTTAGTATATTTTTTTTTTCTGTTCTAGTACTATTGGTTGAACTCTGTAATTGATACACAATTATTCTTAGGTGTTTAAATTTTAACTGAAAAGTGATCCCTGTTAAATATAAGAGTGGAAAAAAGAGAGGGAGGAGATGTACAATTTGGGGCATGCTCAATCGGACTTGCCACAAATGGTAGAGTTAGAATCGAGCCGGGGGATTCCAATACAATCCCATCAAGGTGGCATGTACCAATGCCATCTCACTAGTCAGAGTGATCAATTTCAGTTCACAATTGATCACTCTGATAGGTCTAAGAGTCAAAGGGATCACACAAACAAGACTAGTGTCTGCTAATACTAACTGATAGAATGAAAAAGGGAGAGAACAATCCATCATGGGAAGCGGGATACTCAGCAGACTCATAGAATGGCAGATGTCCTAAACAGCACTCTGGCCTCAGAATCAGCCCTTAAGGCATTCAGATCTGGCTGAAGAGCCCATAAAAGTATTTTAAGCATGCAAAGCCAAGACACTCAAAAAAAAAAAAAAAAACCTAAATGAAAGATCTCTGTGAGTGAGATCCCAGTGGAAAGAACGCGGCCATCAAAGAAGGAGGTACCTTTCTCTAAAGGGAGGAGAGAACTTCCACTTTGACTATGACCCTGTCAGAATAAGATCGAAGTCAGCGAACTCAAAAGGCTTCCATAGCCTTGGCAACTCATGACTAGAGCCTAGGGAGATTACTGACGCCATATACAAGGGTGTCAAATTGTTAAGTAAACAACAGGAGTCACTGTGTACATACTTCTCATGTGGGATCTCTGTCCTTAATGTGTTGTCCAATGTGAAGTAATGCTATAACTAGTACTGAAACAGTATTTTACACTTTGTGTTTCTGTGTGGGTGCAAACTGATGCAATCTTTACTTCATATACACTAAATCGATCTTCTGTATATAAAGATAACTGAAAATGAATCTTGATGTGAATGGAATGGGAAAGGGAGCGGGAAATGGGAGGGGTGCGAGTGGGAGGGAAGTTATGGGGGGAAAGCCATTGTAATCCATAAACTGTACTTTGGAAATTTATATTTACTAAATAAAAGTTTAAAAATGAAGCCACTGGTCCAGCTTCATGATTTGTTTTTCTAAATTTTTATTACCTTCCTAATTTAGTTATTCTATGGATGAAAATTATCTTGGCATCAGGATAAGCAGTGTGAAATGCAATAAGACTGTGGGTTCTGATTATTCTCAACTCACTCAGATATCCATATTTCTGATTGTGTGTGTCCCCCTCTAAGGTTCGCTTCCCAAGTGCCTATAACAGCCCTGACCTTGGCTAAAGCTGGGAACTCCATCCAGCAATCCATCATGGCAGAAACCCAACTATGTGAGCATCACCACCCTATCTGGGGGTCTGCATTAGCAGCAAGTTAAGAGCCAGAGACAAGGGTCAAATGCAGGCTCTCCAGGGTGGGAGATGAGCTTCCTAACTGGCATCTTAATTACTAGGCTAATTGCTTGCCCCAAGAATATGTATTACAGGTAAAAATCAGATGATTCTGACACAGGTGATACTACTTTTAATTCTCAAATTTACTGAGATTGATGAAGTTTCCTCTCTTTGCTGATGGCTATATAAGAATAATTTGTTGGTTGCTAGCATATTTAAAAACAATGTTTCTCGGCCGGCGCTGCGGCTCACTAGGCTAATCCTCCGCCTTGCGGCGCCGGCACACCGGGTTCTAGTCCCGGTCGGGGCACCAATCCTGTCCCGGTTGCCCCTCTTCCAGGCCAGCTCTCTGCTGTGGCCAGGGAGTGCAGTGGAGGATGGCCCAAGTGCTTGGGCCCTGCACCCCGTGGGAGACCAGGATAAGCACCTGGCTCCTGTCATCGGATTGCTGGGTCTTAGTCCACCCGTACAAGGATGGACTGGGTCCGAGGAAAGGTAAGTGCACCGCTCGCCCGTTCCCCAGCCTCCCGATCCCGAAGACAGTCAGACGCAGCGGGGAGCCAAGTCTAGCAAGGACTCATTTACTTCCTGCGAAACAGAACCTTTTATAGCACAAAACTGCAGAGTCATTGGGGCAGGGCTAAGGACCAACCAATCACTTAAACGGTCATTTTACAGGGGGATTTCTATAGGACTAGCCATATGTCTATACACTTGTTACTAGTTTTGTTACCTCCCCTGATGTTGCATAGCCAGTTAGTTTTAGTGGTAAACAACTTTGGATTCCGCCCACCTTACTTCCTTTGGGCACCATCATGTAACTAATTTCCCCACATATATGCATCTGGCGCCCAACGTGGGGCTCGAGCAGTTACTTTTCGGCTGAGGCCAAGCGGTCTCTCAGGGTAAGTGAAACCCTAGTATGGGTAATGCAGTTTCGTCCATTATGGACTGGGCCTTAAAGGCCTTACAGGACTTGGGAGAGCCCAGAGATTCAGAGGAAGATGGCGGGGAAAGAGAACGGGCTAAGTTTAATCAAAAAGCAAAAATGAAAGTAAAAGCCATCACGCCTAGCCCCTCTGCCCCAATAGGGCGGAAACCCCCCCCCCCCATACCTCCTGGGGGCAGAGGCAGCCTCACCCTATGTAGAGCCGCGGAGGGAGCTACCTGATGCAGACCCTTGCGATTGCCCGGGAGGAGGGAGGAGAAATGAGATAACTTATGCGGGAGCAGCCGCTGGCATGGCGGTGGCCATGCCGCTCGCTCTGCTGGTGCTGCTGCTCCTGGGGCCAGGCGGCGGGGGCCAGGCAGAGCCCCCACACAACACCCTGCGGGAGGATCACCCCGCTGCCTTCCGGGGACGTGGCTGCCACCTTCCAAGGCCCCTGGACACACCTGTTGTGCCGCATCACCACCTCGGCTGCTGCGCGCTGGCCGCATACCTGGCCGGCCCGGACCCCTCGCGGTCGCCGTTGGAGCTGTGCGAGGAGCCATGCCTGGCCATGGAACTGGGTGGCACCGCAGCCCCCTCGCACCTGGATGAAGCAGTGCAAATACTGCGCTGCACCCCGCACCCGCAACGCAATGCGTGGAGCCCGGGGGGGACCGCCGGAGCGGTGGCGGCAGGGGCGGCCCCGGGCCAGCAGTGGCCTCAGCATGGGGCGGACAGCTGCTGCCTGCGGAGTCGAGCAGCGGCGCGGACGGGGAAGATGATGATGGTGGTAAGCGCTGGGGCCAGTGGCCTGGGCGGGGGCCCCGACATGGCGGGAGGGGAGGGCTGAGGCTCCAGGCCCCTCTCTCCACCGCTGAACAAATCGGGGGACGCGGGGCCAGGCGAGGAGAGACGGGGCGGCTCGCGGAGAGGCTGCGACGGGGACGCGGGCCGGCCGCAGACCCCGGTCCGAGGGCACCGAGCGAGCATGCACCTTGCAGCCCCGCGGCGCTCCCACCGGGTATGGGGCGCTCCGCGGCCGCCTGAGGCTGGGGCCTGGCCCGGCCTCCCAAGGCCCGCACGCGCCCTGCACCCGAACACTCACTGGACCTGGCCGGAGGCGGAGGGCGGTAAGTTGCAGGACTGAGCGGGCACCAGTTCAGAGGCGCGCCCCGCGGATACCTGTTCCCGGCCCTCCTGCTGCACGGGCTGGGAGAGGGTTGAGCACCCTGCTGTACACCCACCCGTACCACGCCTTCCCCACGCTGCTGCTGGACACTGTGCCCTGGTCTACGTGCCCATCACGTCCCAGGGCAAGGAGACCGACCTGCCAGGACTGCCTGCAGCCCCACCTCCTGGAGACGCTCATTCAGCTGCCTGCCAGCTCCGTCACCAAGGTCTCCACCCAGTTTGAGTGGACCCTGCTCAAGTGGACTGAGTACACTCCAGACCCCAGTCATGGCTTCTATGTCAGCCTGTCCATCCTCAGTCCAGCAACTTCGTGAGACTGTACACGGAACTGCTGCTGGTGAGCCTGCCCACGCAGGACTTCAGCATGCCCTACAATGTGATCTGCGTGTGCTACAGCTCCTTCTCCACATCGAGGAGCCTAGCACCAGCGGCCTGGCCAAGAGGCTGGCCTAAAGGAACAATTTTTAAAACAAAAAGGGGGGACCAACCCCCCTCTCAGTGGGTGTGTGAGACTACGGGGATGGGTCATTGAATTAGTCAAAAGGTACTCAGGAAAAAACCTGGAATGGATGTCAAATTGTTAATGAGACTTTGGGCCAATGGGTGGCACCTCAGAAGGGAGGGATGTTTTTGTTATGCAGGGCTACAGACTCACACCTTGTATTTCCATAGGGGTATTGGTGCACAACAATGATTCCTGCGTGCTAGTGTCCCTCATCCCCCACGTACTGTAACCACGCTCCCATAATTACAAGTCACGTGACACCCCAGAAGGGGGTAAAGCACCCAGTGTCCTGCACCAACCTAAGACAGGGCTCATGGCCAAGCTGCCTGGGTTATCAATGACGAGTAAGGGCAAGGATGGCTGGGGGCAACCTAAGACAGGGACCGCGTGCTAAAACAAAAAAGGGGGAATATGTGGGGAAATTAGTTACATGATGGTGCCCAAAGGAAGTAAGGTGGGCGGAATCCAAAGTTGTTTACCACTAAAACTAACTGGCTATGCAACATCAGGGGAGGTAACAAAACTAGTAACAAGTGTATAGACATATGGCTAGTCCTATAGAAATCCCCCCGTAAAATGACCGTTTAAGTGATTGGTTGGTCCTTAGCCCTGCCCCAATGACTCTGCAGTTTTGTGCTATAAAAGGTTCTGTTTCGCAGGAAGTAAATGAGTCCTTGCTAGACTTGGCTCCCCGCTGCGTCTGATTGTCTCCGGGATCGGGAGGCTGGGGAACGGGCGAGCGGCGCACTTACCTTTCCTCGGACCCAGTCCATCCTTGTACGGGTGGACTAAGACCCAGCAATCGGATCAGCGCGGTGCGCCGGCTGCAGCGCGCCTACCGCGGCGGCCATTGGAGGGTGAACCAACAACGGCAAAAGGAAGACCTTTCTTTCTGTCTCTCTCACTGTCCACTCTGCCAGTCAAAAAAAAAAAAAAAAGTTTCTCCTGATACTAAAAGAGACACATTTTGTTTTTCAAAAGTTAGCAAGTACAAAGTAAAAAAAAAAAAAACATATATTTAATTTTCCCCCACTTTTCTAAGCACATAATACAGAACAGTCATTCCACTGAGGATATACATGTGAGCTAGATGGAAAATATTACTATTCTCATGGAGCTATATAAAGCTTTTTTATTCATTTTAAAATTTTACTTTTTAAAAAGATTTATTGATTTATTTGAAAATTAGAGTCACACAGAGAGATATCTTCTATCTAACAGCTTACTTCTCAAATGGATGCAATAGCTGGGGCTTGGCCAGGTTGAAACCAGGAGCCAGGAGCTTCATCCAGGTCTCCCACATGGGTAGGAGGGGCCCTACTACTTGAGTCATCTGCTGCTTTCCCAGGCAAATTAGCATGGAGCTGACTTGGGGGCAGAGCAATTAGGAGTCAAAATAATGTTCCAGTGAGATGGAAGTGACTACACAGAGATAAATTTCAAAAATAAAGAAAAGAAAGAGAGGGATAGAAGGAGGAAGGGAAAATATTATTAGACTTAGTGGAACAGAGAAACTCCAGTACAACAACAGGGGGGGACTTCAATATCCCACTACCATCAATGGGCAGGCCATCCAGACAGAAAATCAGCAAAGATGTATCAGAGTTGAACCATACAATAGTGCAAATGATCCTAACAGGCATTTAGAGAACATTCACCTTACAGCTGTAGAATACATATTCTTCTCATCAATACATGGAATATTTTCCAGTACAGATCATGTACTAGGCCACAAATCTCAGTAAATTAAAAAAATGGAATCATACCATGTATCACCTCAGAGCACAATAGAATAGAAATCAAGCACAAGAATAAAGGAAAATTGACAAATTCATGGAAACTGAGTAAAATGTTCCTGAATGACTAAGGGACCAATGAATAAATTAAAAATGAAATAAAATCTTTCTTGACATAAATGAAAATGATAAAATGACATATTAAAATCTGTGTAATATAACTAAAGCAAAACTAAGAGGGAAATTTATAAGTGCATGCATTAACAAACAGAAAAATATGAATTAAACAATCTAATAAAGCATATCAAAGAATTAGAAAAGGAAAAACAAATCAAATTCCAAATTAGCAGCAGGCAAAAAAACAAGTATTAGAGAAGAAATAAATGAAATCAAACTTAAAGTGATACCAAAAAAAAAAATCAACAAAATAAAAGGCTGATTTTTTTTTTTTGAAAAGGTAAACGAAAAGAAAAACCTTTTTACTTTCATGCAGAATGAGGAAAAGCTGAAAGCACAGGTCATCAGATCTGGAGAAAGACAAGAATGTCCGCTTTACTACTCTTATTCAATATAGTACTTGTAATATTATCAAGAACAATTGGAGAAGAGAAATACTTAAAAGACATCACAATTAGAAAGAACAAGTGATGCTTACAGATTTATTGATTTTGTACATGGAAAAATCTTAATACTCCACGAAAAATTGGTGAAACTGATAAACCAATTTAGTAAGTGGCAGGATATGAAATCAGTATACAAAAATAGCATTTTTATATACTAAGAATGATCCTACTGAAAGGGAAATCAAGAAAGAAATCCCATTTATAATGGCCATGAAAATATTAAATATTTAGGAATATATCTAGCTAAAGAAGTGGAATATTTCCACAATGAGAATTATAAAATACCACTGAAAAATAAAGGACACAGAAGAAAAATGGAGAGATATATTTTGTTCATGGACTAGAGAGTTATTATTGTAAAAACGTCCATTCTACCTAAAGTGATTTACAGATTCAATGCAATCCCTATCCAAACACTAATGGAATTCTTTACAGAATTAGAAAAAACCATAGACTAACAGCATTCTTTACAGAATGGAAAAAAATATCAATAAAAAGTAATGATACTGCAGCAGTAATTAAAAATCTCTTGTCAAGACCTGGATGGAGTTCCTGGCTCCTAGTGTCAACCTGGCCCAGACCTCGCTGTTGCAGCCATTTGGGGAGTGAAACAGTGAATAGAAAATCCCTTTCTCCCTCTCTATGTGTGTGTCACTATGCCTTTTAAAAATAAATAAATAAATATCTTTTTTATTAAAAAAAAAGTCTTCAAACAAAAAGTACAAGATATGATGACTCTACAACTGAATTTTACCAAATGTTTACAGAGGAACTAACTTTTTGTGGTACTACAAAAGATCCAGAATAGTGAATACATATGAACATATAAGGACATCAAAATACCCGATTTTAAACAATATTAAAAAGCTATAGTAACTGAAACAGCATGGTACCACCATAAATATCTAACACATAGATCAATGGAACAGAATAAAGAACCAGAAATTGATGAATTACATACAGCCAGCAGATTTTTGATCTTTGTCAAAATGTGTACTGAAGATAAAGGATTGTTTATTCAATGAGTAGTCCTGGAAAAACTAAATATAAACATATACTAAAATGAAATTAGATACCTCCCGCTCACCCTATACAAAAACGAACAGAAGATGTATCAAACTCCTAATTGTAAGATCTGATAATATGAAATTGTTAGAAGAAAACAAAAGGAAATACTTCAAGAGATTGATATAAGCAATGATTTTCTTGGATAAGACTCCAAAGGGTAGAGACAACAAAAGCAAAACTAGAGAAATGGGATTACATCAAACTCGGAAGCTTCTACACAGCAAAGGAAACAAGCAATAGGGTGAAGAGACACCTGAAAGATTGGGAAAAAAATTTATAATCTATTTATCTGACAAAGGATTAACACCCAAAATACATCAGGAATCCAAAACCTAAACAGCAAAAGCCCAACCAACCTGGCTAATAAATGGGCAAAGGACCTGCATAGACAGTTCACAAAGTAAATACAACGGGGCTACAAACACGAAAATTAGTTCAATATTCCCAGCCGCCAGGGAAATGTAAATCAAAACCACCATGAGATATCACCTCTTTCTTGTCAGAATGGGCATTATCAGAGGGACAGAAAGTAAAAAATGCTGGTGAGGATGTGGAGAAACACACCATTGGTGGGAATGCAAATTAGTATAGCACTATGGAAAACAGTATGGAGATTCCTTTAAAAACTGGAAATAGAATTACCATATTATTCAATAATACCATTGCTGATTATATACCCAAAACACATGGAGTGATTGTATGAAACATATATCTATTCCACAATGTTTATTGCAGCACTATTAACATTAGCTGACAAATGGCATCAATCAATGGATGAACAGGCAAAGAAAATTTAGTATACAAACACAATAGAATATTATTCAGCCATAAAACCAATGGAATCTTGTTCTTTGCAAGAAAGTTGATGAAACTGGAAGACACATGTTAAATGAAATAAACTAGACACAGAAATACAAAGATTGCATTGATTTCTCATATATGGAAGTTAAAATATAATAATAAAAAATCTGAACACAGAATGATAACTACTACAGGCTAGGAAGGGGTAGGGGATTTGAAGGAAATTTGGATAACGAGTACCAAACCACAGATCAAAGGGAAAAGTTCCAAGTGTTACACAGTATAGTAAGAATATCATTTAAAATAACCTGTTTACATCAAAAATCATAAAAAGAAATCTCAACACTCTAATTATAAAGTAATGACAATGAAGAAGAAATCCTTTTACTGTTTTGATCAGTTCACATCATAAACATGTACTGAAATATCAATCACTTTAGCAACTAAGTATGTACAATTATTGTTAATGAAAAGGTTTCCTACAATGAAAAGAGTCTATACCCAATAAATATGTACATACTACGTGTAATTTAAAATAAAAATAAAATAAACTATTCATGAATTTAAAACAAATTTGCACTGAAATGTACATTTCTTAATGCAATTTTATGAACTTTTAAAAATTTTCATTGCAGGCATTAGCTTTTATTATTGCATAAAGTGTACTTAAATTCTACACTCGTAGCTATTATCAAGTATATATGTTATTAACATTAACTTTAGTCACCATTATTTATAACAGTTCTCTTCAACTTCTTCCTATCTAAATGAAATGTTGTATCATTTTACAAGATTTTTTTCTTTTCCAATGGTACTATGTCACAATAATTATTAGTGGCTGCAAAATATTTTTTTTTACATAGATAGACCAGAACTTTCTTTTTTTTTTGTAATTAAACTTTTATTTAATGAATATAAATTTCCAAAGTACAGCTTATGGGTTACAGTGGCTTCCCCCTCCCAAAACTTCCCTCCCACCCACAACCCTCCCCTTTCCCGCTCCCTCTCCCCTTCCAATCACATCATGATTCATTTTCAATTCACTTTATATACAAAAGATCAGTTTAGTATATATTAGGTAACGATTTGAACAGTTTGCCCCCATATAGCAACACAAAGTGAAAAAAAAAATACTGTTGGAGTACTAGTTATAGCATTGAATAAGAGTGTACAGCACATTAAAGACAGAGATCCTACATAATATTTTTTTAAAAATTAATTAATTTTCTATGCCATTTCCAATTTAACACCAGGTTTTTTTTTTTCATTTCCAATTATCTTTATATACAGAAGATCGATTCAGTACATAATTAGTAAAGATCTCATCAGTTTGTACCCACACAGAAAAACAAAGTGTAAAAATACTGTTTCAGTACTAGTTATAGCATCACTGCACATTAGACAACACATTAAGGACAGATCCCACATGGGATGTAAGTACACAGTGACTTCTGTTGCTGACTTAACAATTTGACACTCCTGTTCATGGCGTCAGTAATCTCCCTAGGCTCTAGTCATGAGTTGCCAGGGCTATGGAAGCCTTTAGAGTTCGCTGACTTTGATCTTATTCCAATAGGGTCATAGTCAAAGTGGAAGTTCTCTCCTCCCTTCAGAGAAAGGTACCTCCTTCTTTGATGGCCGCGTTCTTTCCACTGGGATCTCACTCACAGAGATCTTTCATTTAGCTTTTTTTTTTTTTTCTTTCTTTTCCATGGTATCTTGGCTTTCCATGCCTACAATACTCTCATGGGCTCTTCAGCCAGATCCGAATGCCTTAAGGGCTGATTCTGAGGCCAGAGTGTTGTTTAGGACATCTGCCATTCTATGAGTCTGCTGTGTATCCCACTTCCCATGTTGGATCTTTCTCTCCCTTTTTGATTCTATCAGTTAGTATTAGCAGACACTTGTCTTGTTTGTGTGATCCCTTTGACTCTTAGACCTATCCGAGCCATCAATTGTGAACTGAAATTGATCACTTGGACTAGTGAGATGGCATTGGTACATGCCACTTGATGGGATTGTATTGGAATCCCCTGGCACATTTCTAACTCCACCATTTGGGGCAAGTCCGATTGAGCATGTCCCAAATTGTACATCTCCTCCCTCTCTTTTTCCACTCTTAAATTTGACAGGGATCACTTTTCAGTTAAAATTTAAACACCTGAGAATAATTGTGTGTTAACTACAGAGTTCAACCACTAGTACTAGAACAACAACAACAACAAATACTAAAAAGGATAATGTATTACATTGTACACCTAGAGCCAGGACAAGAGCTGATCAGGTCATTGTTTCTTATAGTTCCCATTTCACTTCAACAGGTTTCCCCTTTGGTGCTCAGTTGTCGCCGATCAGGGAAAACAAATATTTGTCTCTTTGGGACTGGCTTAATTCACTCAGCATGATGTTTTCCAGATTCCTCCATCTTGTTGCAAATGACTGGGTTTCATTGTTCCTTACTGCTGTATAGTATTCTATGGAGTACATGTCCCATAATTTCTTTATCCAGTCTACTGTTGATGGGCATATGGGTTGGTTCCAGGTCTTAGCTATTGTGAATTGAGCTGCAATAAACATTAATGTGCAGATGGCTTTTTTATTAGCCATATTAATTTCCTTTGGGTAAATTCCAAGGAGTGGGATGGCTGGGTTGTATGGTAGAGTTATGTTCAGGTTTCTGAGGAATCGCCAGACTGACTTCCATAGTGGCTTAACCAGTTAGCATTCCCACCAACAGTGGGTTAGTGTCCCTTTTTCCCCACATCCTCTCCAGCATCTATTGTTGGTAGATTTCTGGATGTGAGCCATTCTCACAGGGGTGAGGTGAAACCTCATTGTGGTTTTGATTTGCATTTCTCTGATGGCTAGTGATCTTGAACATTTTTTCATGTGTCTGTTGGCCATTTGGATTTCCTCTTGCGAAAAATGTCTATTGAGGTCCTTGGCCCATCTCTTAAGTGGGTTGTTTGTTCTGTTGTTGTGGATTTTCTTGATTTCTTTGTAGATTCTGGTTATCAACCCTTTATCTGTAGTATAGTTTGCAAATATTTTTTCCCATTCTGTCGGTTGCCTCTTCACTTTCCTGACTGTTTCTTTTGAAGTACAGAAACTTCTCAATTTGATGCAATCCCAAATGTTAATTTTGGTTTTGACTGCCTGTGCTCCTGGGGTCTTTTCCAAGAAGTCTTTGCCTGTACCTATATCTTGCAGGGTTTCTCCAATGCTCTCTAATAATTTGATGGTTTCGGGTCGTAGATTTAAGTCTTTAATCCATGTTGAGTGAATTTTTGTGTAAGGTGAAAGGTAGGGGTCTTGCTTCAAGCTTCTGCACGTGGAAATCCAATTTTCCCAGCACCATTTATTGAATAGGCTGTCCTTATTCCAGGGATTAGTTTTGGATCTTTGATCAAATATAAGTTGGCTGTAGATGTTTGGATTGTTTTCTGGTGTTTCTATTCTGTTCCATTGGTCTTTCCATCTGTTTCTGTACCAGTACCATGCTGTTTTGATAACAACTGCCCTGTAGTATGTCCTGAAATCGACCAGAACTTTCTTAGTTGCCCTTCCAATGTTCAACATTCGGGATTAACAATAGCATATAAATATGCAGCTAATATATCATGATAATATATTGCAGTGGCTTTCAATGTGGTAAGCCTGGGCTTCAGCAGAAGTCAGCTTGTGAAGAGCCCTGGCAGCTCTGCCAAGAGTTGGATCACTGGAAATGGACCTGCCCTGGAGTCGAAGGATGCCCAGGTCAGAGCCACAGATCTTATTGGCTCTAAGCTGAAAAGCCCTTCACTCAGCCCAACTTCCAAAGTGACCACTGCAGCTGAGGGGATGGTGAAGTAGGGTCAGCCACATTGCAGGCAGAACTGTAAATTTCTTGTTAGAGATGCCACCTGCCTTTACCTGGCCAGCTCTCATCCCAGCCCAGCCAAGTAATGAAAGTCAACAGGGTGCCTTCCCCTAGGAGGTTCACACCTCCCTTAGGATATACCCCAAGTGAAGAGATAGATAGGTCTGGGCCTCTTAACTTTCAAGGCCTAAAGCCCACCAGATTATTATCAAGCCCCTTCCATCAGGTTCTATTTGCCTCTCAATCAGAATACTTAATTGTAGCTTAGACAGCACCTTTCTTAGCTCCTCTAATAATGACTCTGTCCTTTGTTCTAGACCCTGTCTAGCACACTTGGGCCTCATTCCTTTGTAATCATAACCTCTCCTCTACCACCAATGGCTCTACTCCCAAACTGTGTATATTGATGGCCCTCTTCCCCACTTAATGCTGTAGAATTGTTCAAACCTGGTAAATGCCACTCTTAGGATCATTGGTTACTATCCTCACTCTGTCTTTTATGACCTTGTCTAAATATGATCAGAGTCAGCAAACTTGGAAGGCTTCCATAGCCTTGGCAACTCATGACGACAGCCTAGGGTGGTTACTAGCACCATAAACTAGAATGTCAATTTGTTGGGTCAACAACAGGAGCCACTGTGCACTTGCTCCTCATGTGGGATCTCTGTCCTTAATGTGCTGTACATTTTGATTTAATGCTATAACTAGTACTCCAACAGTATGTTTCACTTTGTGTTTCTATGTGGGTGCAAACTGTTGAAATCTTTATACTAAATTGATCTTCTGTATATAAAGAGAATTGAAAATGCATCTTAATGTGAATGGAAGGGGAGAGGGAGCGGGAGAGGGGAGGGTTGTGGGTGGGAGGGAAGTTATGGGAGGGGGAAGCCATTGTAATCCATAAGCTGTACACTGGAAATTTATATTCATTAAATAAAAGTTAAAAAAAAGAAAAAAATAATATAATAATATATAACTATAATCAATAAATATTCATATAATTTCAGAATTATATTCAGATAATTGCTTAACAGTACAAATCTCTAGATCAGTGAATTGGGAATGAGTTTCAAATTACTGGTTAAAATAAAAAGATGCTGTCGATTTTCATTCCCTGAAGCGATGGTCTTACATGTTTCACTTCTAAAAAAACTTTTGATAATGACAAAATTTAAATTTTATAAATAATTAACTTGTAATGTGAAAAAGTTTTTGGATTCTCTTGGATTAGTTTATTTTTAAAATAATATTTTAAAACATTTGTATTTAATATTTTATGTATTATTAGAATTTATCTACATCTGAGTTTTCCTATTATGAGGCAAATGGTGTCCTATGGAATTGTTCAGCATGGTAACTCTCTAGCATCCACTTTTTAACTATATAGGGAAGAACTTAATTATCGCTTTAAACTGTTTTCACAGTTACTATTTCATTATTTTGATGATATTTTATATGAATTACTGTTTTTTAATTTTGTACCATTGATATGATAGAAAGTTCTTTCTTTTATAGTAAAATCATTATATTTAAAGTATCTTTTGTCTTTAAATTTTCCAACTCTTAACTTTTAATCTGCATAGCATTTATTTTACTGTGTGAATCTAAGATCTAAAGTATTTCATCCTCCAAAGCTAGCTAATAGTCCTGATTCTATTTATTTGTAATTCAGATTTACGCTTTCTTCAAAGACTTGTATTACCATGAGCTTTTACGTGTGTAAGGAAATTATTTTCTTATCATTTCTTGAAGCCAAAGATTTGCCAGACTTCTTTTACAGCTATATAAATTTTTGTTTAAAAGAGTGATTTTACATTCAAAACATGAATCAGTGCAATCGATTACTAATGGTTAGCTAAACTGATGCATCCCCTGGGGTCTGGGATTAAAAAGTAAGTGTCAAGTCTTACAAGTAGGTTTTCTATGGAAAATCACATGTTCTTCAATACACTCTATATAAAATATCATATTAACCAACTATAACTCTATGCTGTCATTGACAAATGATTGTTGGAATGTTTTGATGTTTCTTTTTATTCAAACTTAGTTTCACTGAGTATATATTTGAGTGAGTAACGATCAGATACTCCTTTGAATATTTTCAGCAAATAAGTCAGTGGGAGAACTCCATCTTAATATAATATTCCTGGGAAATATAGATCAATCAAAGGAAGGTTGGAACCAAGAGAACCAAGATTTGCATGAACAACATAAAACAGGCCACGGCTGGGGAAAGATGACATCATTTGCACTTTTCTTTTTCAAATGATATTTTCAGAATTAATATAATTCAACAATTTCAATTGACAAAGCCAGAAAAACAAATGAACCTGTGACTCAATAAGCCAGGATATCATCCAAGACACAGATCTACATCATTATATCAATATTGTTTAGATATCCATTTAGCTAGAGACCCTGTAGATACAATAGTTTATCCAGGAAAGAAAAAGTCTGGAGAAGATATTTGAAATCAGCTATAGTTATTGCCCTTGGTAATAATAGGACTCTTACTTTCCTGTTGATTAATATCGAAAATATTTTGTTGACCATACTCAATGAACTAAGGAGGTGGGAAAGAATAACTGATCCAGGCTGTGTGTAAAGTAATCAATATTTCCAAATTATTCTGTATTGGAAGGTGACTTAAATTCTTCATCCACATGTTGTTAGAACAACACAAGGCCCAGGAGGGCAGTGGAGGATGGCCCAAGTGCTTGGGCCCTCTGCACCCGCTTGGGAGACCAGAAGGAAGCACCTGGCTCCTGGCTTCAGATTGGCACAGCACATGGGCCGTAGCAACCATTTGGGGGGTGAACCAACGGAAGGAAGACCTTTCTCTCTGTGTCTCCCTCTCACTGTCTAACTCTGCCTGTCAAAAAAAAAAAAAAAAAAAAGAACAACACAAATACATTCTGGTTACCTTTTGGCTAACATTTCTTCTTCTTTCCTTAATTTGCCATGTATTCATTTGTTTGCAACCCAGGAGCCACAACAAAGTGAATTTCTGTTACTAATTGAGATCTTTGGATCAATTTTACACTCATTTCTAAAAGCAGTTTGGGTAGACTTATATTTCCAGGTTAATCTACTTCAAAGTTGAATCTCATAAACTGACTTGGTCCAATAGAATCATTAGGAAAAACATGGTGACATACAAAAAATGATCTCTTTAATGAGTACCTCCTGAGGCTTTACCAGGCTTACAAACATGTTCCTTCCTTTGGTGGGTGGGGGAGAATTTACTTCTGGTTACTATCAGACGCATTGAGTAGCCTGATAGATTTTCATTCCAAGTGCAGTCAGGCATCTTATTTACTCCTTCAGTTTCCCCCATACCAACCCATTTAAAATTTATATCAGAGCTAAGTTCAAAGAAATATTTTGGTCTTCCTGAAGAATTATACATTTATTTTATTGGGAAAAACTACTTACCAAATAGGTATTATTTTCTGGGAAAGGTAATTATCTCCTATTATTAACCAGTCAACTATAATACAATAGAGATCTAACTTGTAAAAACTGTTAGCTTTTGAAGACTGCACATAAGACAAACACAATACAGTCAAATTCATACTTAAAATCTGCTTCCTAGGTTCTAGCTTGGAAGCATTTGTGGGTACCATGCTCCAATTAATCAAACAGAGCCCTTGACTTCTCCAATGAGTTCTGTTACTTAAGTACAAGGGTAATTATTTTATTTGTGTATATTCAGATTCCATTTTCATACTTGGTATACCAAGATGTTTTCATTACAACAGGCAACCAGGAATTGAGTGTGTCCAGGAATGGTCACAGAGCTGATGCATCTTTGTAGTCACAAACTCATTATGGGGATTTGTGGCTCAATTTCCTGCTTGATTTAACTAGGTCTCTATTTTCTTCTTGTTTCATAGCTCTCATATTGTTTAAATTGATTATTGTTAGGAAGAAATATAAGTAAATAGAACTGTAGCTTGTTTATAACTTGTGTTCTTCATGTATCTACCTAGCCTCTATCGTATTTATAGTTTATTAATTTATTTTCATTTCTTTAATTCTGTTTAAAATGTATTTGAAAGGCAGAGTGTCAGCAGGATGGTGGAGCAGAGAGATATCTCCCAATAGTCTGTCTGCTGGTTCACTCTGGTTAAATTGCCACAACAGTAGATATGAAGCAGACTGAAGCCAGAAGCCCAGAACTCCAATCTCGTGTCCCACATGGGTGGTAGGGACCCCAGTACTTAGGCCATCTTCCACTGCCTCCCTCGGCACATTAGCAGGAAGCTGGATAGGAAGCAGAGCAACTGGTACTCAAACAGGCATGCTGATATGGGATACTGGCATCACGGTGCCAGAACTCCAGCCATGTTATTTCTTTAATTTTTGATTTATATATAATGTTATATGTGATCAAGGCCTAGGTGAAAAACCAGTAAAAAATATAGTAAATATAGTTAACAGCCTAAACAAACATACAAAAATAATCCAAAAAAAACCTTAAATAAGGGAGAGATATTTATTTTTTCTTTTGATAAGCACTGTGGTAATAGATTTGGATTAAAAATAAATTTCCATTATAAAGCTTACACATTGACTTTTTATCAAGTTTTCTATTTGAGAGTATATGGACTGTACAAAGCTGCTGAAAGATTATCATTTTTTAATTTTTTATTTAAAAAGAATAAATAAAAATAAATACACCCCCAAAAAGATAATCACTATATAAGAAATATAAATAAATGAATGTAGAATAACTATCTAAACCTATGAGCAAGGCAACAGAGCACTGGAGATTATTAAGGGAGAGGAGGGACTGGCCATCTCTGTGAGAATTGCAAAGTATAGGTCAGAGTAGGCCAGATCAGGGTGAGAGAGAGTATCAAGACTAAGCAGTGTTACTTATTGTCAACCGCATGCAGAATAACTTCCAGCATTTGCCCTATTTGCATACACAGCAGTGCCAAATTGGCATATACTCCCAAAGCTGGGTGGAGGGGAAGGGATTCCTTCTACAAATAAATTGAGCAAACGCCTCTGAGAACTGAGGCTTCCACTGGGAGAATCGGTTCATCAAAGGAAAGCATTTCTAAGTGTGGAATCCTCGAGGTCTTCAGTATTGAGTATTACACTCTTTGTTTAAAAAAAAAAAAAAGTAGAAGTAACCTAAATATCCATCAACAAGGTATTGATTAATGAATGTAGATAAATGGAATAAAATGTAGAAATTTTGGACAGTCATTAAAAATGACTCATTAAAAATGGAGGTATAATATTGTCATGGGGAGGTTAAGAAGCCAGAAAAGAAACCAGTGTCCCATATCAGAATACCTTGGTCCAAGACCTGGCAGAAGTTCCTGGTCCCAACTCCCTACTAATGAGCACCCTCAAAGGCAACAGAAGTTGTGCCCTTGCCATCCATGTGGTAGACCTGGATTTAGCTCCAAGTTCCTGGCTTCAAGTTGGATTCCAGCATTCGCAGGTTTAGGGTGAATGAGTGGATGTCTCTCTCTCTTTCTCTCCACTCCCTACCCCATGCCTGTCTTCCTCTGTCCTTTCTCCTTTCTCTCTCCGCCCTACCATTTCTCAAGTAAACACGTTAAGAGTTTTTTTAAAGATCTTACATCTTAACAATATTGGGATTCCCAAATTTTACTTGCTAGTCATCAACTTGAAAAACAATAAGAAAAAATAGTATCAACAAGATTATTTTAGATGAAAAAGGCAAAGAATAGCTTTTATGGATGCATTACTTTTTAGATAAACCAGCTTAAAATATAGTAAGTAAATTAGAATGCATCTAAAATATATACATATTTGCATCAGAGAAGCAGTGCACGTGGTTTTAAAAAAAATGAACTGAACACTTATCTTTCCTATTGGAGCCCACAAGCATTATCTACAGTTGATTTTAAAAAGACATAAAGGGACTGGTACTGTGGCATAGGTTCAGCCTCCACTTGCATTCTGTCAGCCCATATGTGTGCCAGTTTATGTTCAAGTCCTAGCAGTTCCACTTCCAATGCAGCTCCTTGCTAATCTGTCTGGAAAAGCAGTGGGTGATTGCCCAAGTCCTTGGGCCCCTATACCCATGTGGAAAAATCTGGCTCCTGGCTTTAGTCTGGCCCAGCGTTGGTTGCTACACTCTTTGGGGAGTGAATCAGCAGATAGAAGAGATCTCTCTCTCTCTCTCTCTCTCTCTCATTTCTGCCTTTCAAATAAATCTTGAAAACACAACACACACACACAGGCATAAATGCCTGTTGTCTAGGACTGCAGGGAATACTACAAGAAACAAACTCCCTTCACTCAGCCCAACTTCCAAAGTGACCACTGCAGCTGAGGGTATGGTCAAGTAGGGTCAGCAACATTGCAGGCAGACTGTAAATTTCTTGTTAGAGATGCCCCCTGCCTTTACCTGGCCTTTACCTGGCCAGCCCAGCCAAGTAATGAAAGTCAACAGAGTGCCTTCCCCTAGGAGGTTCACACCTCCCTTAGGATATACCCCATGGGAAGAGATAGATTGGTCTGGGCCTCTTAACTCACAAGGCCTAAAGCCCACCAGATTATTATCAAGCCCCTTCTATCAGGTTCTATTTGCCTCTCAATCAGAAAACTTAATTGTAGCTTAGACAGCACCTTTCTTAGCTCCTCTAATAATGACTCTGTCCTTTTATCTAGACCCTGTCTAGCGTACTTGGGCCTCATTCCTTTGTAATCATAACCTCTCCTCTACCACCAATGGCTCTACTCCCAACATGTGTGTACTGATGGTCCTCTTCCCCACTTAATGCTGTATAATTGTTCAAACCTGGTAAATGCCACTCTTAGGATCATTGGTTACTATCCTCACTCTGTCTTTTATGACCTTGTCTAAATATGATCAGAGTCGGCAAACTTGGAAGGCTTCCATAGCCTTGGCAACTCATGATGACAGCCTAGGATGGTTACTGGCGCCATAAACTAGAGTGTCAATTTGTTGGGTCAACAACAGGAGCCACTGTGCACTTGCTCCTCATGTGGGATCTCTGTCCTTAATGTGCTGTACATTTTGATTTAATGCTATAACTAGTACTCAAACAGTATGTTTCACTTTGTGTTTCTATGTGGGTGCAAACTGTTGAAATCTTTATACTAAATTGATCTTCTGTATATAAAGAGAATAGAAAATGAAAAAAAAAGAAACAAACTCAAAGATAATTTACTCTTACAATGACTCTTTGGGAGAAGAGTGAAGGACAGTAGCTCTTGAATTTGACATCCAAGATTTCACTCTGGGCAGCTGATCCTTAGTAGTCCGATCAAGACACTCATTGCTTGACTTCTAAAAAACTGATAATTGAATATCATAAAGCTTTTGTGATTTTTGTGGGAGGTAAGGAATCAAAAGTCTTTAGTATTATACTGGACATGCATAAACTAATCAATAAACATTTGAAATGTTAGCTGATATTTATAACATGTCTTTTATGAAAGAGAAGTTTTTCAAATTGAGTAGTCCTGAAATGAAGCAACAGAGAATACAGAATCTACTAAAAAGGCAGCAATGATTGTTTGGGTGAGTGCCAAGTGCTGCTAAGAGCCGGGTTAGGAAATTAAGCCTAAGAGGCCAGAAATATGCAATAACTATGAACAGAAATAGAAAACGTTGGGTGAAGATCTAATTTTAGGTAATAAAATATGTCTTGTGTTTCATGTGCTCTTCAATCAGGGGCTATGTTTTATGCATCTTTGAATTCTCAGTGTCTGGTTCATTTCTAAGAATTATAGCAGACTCTGATACAAGTTGAATGAGTGAATGTGTGGAAGGATACATGCATGACTGGAGAGATTAATACATGAATATGGATTGAAGTGTCAACTATACAACTATGACAGTGAAACCCTCAGGATGCATAAGCAAAGAGAGAGGTAGAACTACTTTTGGAACATCCATATTTAAAGGAAAATAATCAAAAAAGGAGAACAGGGATTACAGGGGAAAAATAGACATAATGGCATAAGCCATGGAAGAAGAGATTTATCTTCCTTTTTTAATATTTTATTTATTTATTTATTTGACAGGCAGAGTTACAGACAGTGAGAGAGAGAGAGAAAGAGAGAGAGTGTCTTCCATCTGCTGGCTCACTCCCCAAATGGCCGCTACAGCCAGAACTGTGCCAAACTGAAGCCAGGAGCCAGGTGCTTCTTCCTGGTTTCCCATGCAGGTGCAGGGGCCCAAGCACTTGGGACATCTTCTATGGCTTTCCCAGGCCACAGCAGAGAGCTGGACTGGAAGAGGAGCAGCTGGGACTAGAACCAGCGCCCATATGGGATGCCGGCACCATAGGCAGAGGATTAGCTTACTGTGTCATGGTTCCAGCCCCCAGATTTATCTTTTTAATAATACTGAATTATTTTTGTATGTTTCCTTCTCTAAAGAACATGGATGGACTTTGTCTTTGATAACATAAATTGCACAGAAAATTTCTGTGTACCCAAGAATATATAGTATTTCCAGAATAAAGGTGACACTTAAAATTCTATTCGAATAACTTAAAAATAGTGTCTTTCATATTTGGTATTTGTTAAAAATCTTTGCTCAAGGGTAAACAGTCTCTTATCTAAAAATAAAAAAAAAACTAGTATAATTGCTAATTGAAAGCAATTGAAAAAGCACAGAAAAGGGCCAGCACTGTGGACTTCACCTGCAGCACCGACATCCCATGTGGGTGTCAGTTAAAGATCAGGCTGCTCAACTTCCAATCCAGCTCCCTGCTAATGTACTCAGAAGGCAATGGAGGTTGTCCCAAGTGCTTGAGCCCCTGCACACACGTGGCAGATCCAGAAGAAGCTCCTGGCTCCTGGTTTGGATCTGCCTAGCTATATTCATTGTGGTCTTAGTGAGTGAACAAATGTATGGAAGATCTCTGTCTCTGTCTTTCCTTTGCTCTCTCCTTCTGTGTAAATCTGCCTTTAAAATAAATAAATAAATAAACCTTTAAACATAGAAAAAGCACAGAAACTTGGAAAGAATAAATTAGTTTTATTATAATGTTTTAATTACTTTTTCATTTATATACTTGTTTTATTGTACTCTTCTCTTGAGAAGCAAGTACCCTTGAGGAATTTTCATATCATTGAAGGAATTTTATTTTGTTCAGGTCATGATCATTCTCAGGTTATAATTGGAAATATTCACACAACAGTCATGGGACCAGGATATTGAAGATATTTTAGTTTTTCATGCTTTAAATACATTTCTTATACAAAGTTTTTTGTTAAATGTTTTATTTACTTCACAATAATAGATATTAACTTGATATTTTCAGCACATTACACAAGGAAGTGCTGTCTTTAATATTCTGAATTAATGGTGGATAAATTTGTATCCTTTTAATGTGGCTCTGAAACATTAAATGCATACCGTCTGAGAAGTCTTGCAGCAGCCAGTAATAGATTCACAGAACATAACATTAACTCTTCTCTGGCTATGCAATCAAACATTTAATTTTACTAGTAACGATGTTCCTTAGGCTACAAGGATGTGAAACGGGTGTTTCCAAAGTGAAGTTGCTAAGTAACATTAAGAAAATTGCTATGAAAGCAAAGCTAATGATCTCTGTTGGTACCATTTAGCTCAGGCATTTAAACTAACAGCAGCATCAGGTTGGATTTACTGGAAATCTTATTCTGTTTCTGTGCTTGTTGGAGATATCCTTTTCCAAATGCTCATAATAATTAGTGTTTTCATTCTTCCAATTGTTTAACAAAATTAACAAATTAATATACCACATCATTGTGAGATGGTTATTATTCCCATTTTACTATTAGCAAAATAATAAGAAAATTATGTGATTTGATGGGAAAATGAGAAATTAAATAGAGTTAAAACACTATAATTTGTTGACATTAGCAATGATAGCATTCTTGTTCTGCCTCAAATGTTGTAAACGTGTTTACTCTGCATATATAATACTCCAGGAATTCTTAAAATATTTATTATCCTGTTTCAGTATTTCAATTGACTAATGTTTACATCCCCCCAAAATTCACAGAAGGGATTTTTTGTGCTCAAAATAATTTCTGCTGCTTTTATTTACATTTTAAAAAATTTTATTTAAGGAACATAGACTTCATGCATTTCATATATACAAGTTTAGGAACATAGTGATTCTTCCCACCCTACCTCTCTCCTACCATAGTCCCACCTTCTTCCTCCTCCCTTTCCTATTCCCATCTTATTTTTTACAAAGATCTATTTCAGGTAAACTTTTTGCTCAAAAGATTAACCTTACACTAATCAGAAGGATCAATAATTAGTATGAATAAAAATGTAAAAACAAATAAAACATTATTTCTCAACAGTCAAGACAAGGACTGTTCATAATCATAACATTATAATGTGTCAAGTTCACTCTTACAGATTATCTTTTAGGTACTCTATTAGTTACCACAGAACAGAGAGAATATATGGTATTTGTCTTTTGGAGACTGGCTTATTTCACAAAGTATATTGGTTTCATCTATTTTGTTGCAAATGACAGGATTTCATTTTTTCCACTGTATAGGATTCCATAGTGTATACATACCATAATTTCTCTATCCAGTCTTCTGTTGATGGACATAACTTAGCTATTATAAATTGAGCTGCAATGAACATAGGGGTACAGATTACTCTCTCATCTGCTGATTTCATTTTCTTTGGGTAAATTCCCAGGAGTGGGATGGCTGAGTGATATGGTAGGTCTATATTCATTTTTCTGAAGTATCTCCATACTATCTTCCACAGTGGCTGCACCAGTTTATATTCCCACCAACAGTGGACTAGGGTACCATTTTCCACATATCACTGTGGGCATTTGCTTGTTGATTTCTGTATGAAAGCCATTCTAATGGAGTGCAGTGAAACCTCATTGTGTTTTTGATTTGCATGTCCCTGTGTCTAGGGATCCTTAGCATTTTTTCATGTATCTGTTGGCCCTTTGAATATGATTATCTCAATAGATGCAGAGAAAGCATTTGATAAAACATAATATCCTTTCATGATGAAAATCTTAAGCAAATTGGGTATAAAAGGAACATTCCTCAATATAATCACGGTAATGTATGACAAACCCACAGCCAGCCTCTTACTGAAAGGGAAAAAAACTGGAGGCATTCCCACTAATATTCCAGAACCAGACAAGGATTCCCACTCTCAACATTGCTATTCAATATAGTGTTGGAAGTTTTAGCCAGAGTCATTAGGCAATAAAAAGAAATGAAAGGGATACAAATTGGGAAGGAGGAAGTCAAACTACTCCTATTTGCAACTGACATGATTCTATATTTAGAGGATCCAAAAGATACCACTGAAAGAGTATTGGAACTCATAAAAGAGTTTGGTAAAGTAGTAGGATATAAAATAGCCTTTGTATACACAAAGAATGTCATAGCTGAGAAGAAACTACCAAGATCAATTCCATTCATAATAGCTACAAAAAATTGAATAACTTGGAATAAATTGAATCAAGAATGTCAAAGATCGGGGGGGGGGGGCGGAGCCAAGATGGCGGATAGTGAGGACGTGCGCCGTAGTTTGGGAAAATAAAGTTTCATAAAAGTGGAATTACTGTAGCCTCAGGAAAAGACTCAAGAAAAAAACTGCAGAGGAAACGCTTCCGGATCTAGTGGATGTGACACAGAGGACCTACAGGGAGCCCACCGCGTGGAAACTCAACCGCGGGAGAGGAGCCATAGAATCTCGCCAGCGCGGGAACGGGAGGGAGGTAAGACAAAGACAGCAGAAACCCGAGACATTGGGGGGGAAAAGCAGAGGCCTCTCTTGTCACTCACAGAGCAAAACAAAGAGCAGGAGTCATTTTACATATCTAAAGTACAGCCACAAACTCAGTAACTTCGGAATTTGGTGAATCTTGAGAACACATTGAGGGCTGCATAAACTCTTTGTGTGGTCCCAGGGGTAGATCAAACGAATACTCACAGAGGCCAGATTTCAACTACCCTCAATTTCACTCAGCCATTTGGGATTACTTCCCAACTGAGTCAAAAAAAAAAAAAAAAAAGAGAGAGAGAGAGAGAGAGAGAACGATCCAGCAAGGAGCAAGGAAGTGAACAATCTGGGTGAGTCGCTTTTTGCACAGCCTTAAACCTGAAGAATCAATCAGAGCTCTCTGGCCACACCCATCACAGCCCCTAAGGATCCACCAAAGCAGACAGTCCACTTAGAGGCATAGTATAACGAGAAAAAAACACCACAGGAAAAAAAAATAAATTATCTCCAACATGCCAAACAACAAACGTAGAAGCCGAGGTAACAAGAGCAAGGAAGACACTATGATGCCCCCAAATGAACAAGACACGCCAATGCAAGATTATGAAGATGAAGAGATAGAGGAAATGCAAGAAGCAGATCTCAAAAAATTGATAAGAACATTAAGAAGTTCTCAAAAACAAATTCTTGAACTACAGAAATCCTTAATGGACAAGATAGAAAAGCTCTCTCGTGAAAATGAAAAATTAAGGAGGAATCAAAACGAAATGAAACAACTAGTAGAACATGAAACTGTGATAGTGACAAAAAACCACAATGAAATGAAGAACTCAATAGATCAAATGACAAACACATTAGAAAGCCTTAAAAACAGAATGGGCGAAGCAGAAGAGAGAATATCGGAATTAGAAGACAGAGAACAGGAAAGGAAACAGTCAAATCAAAGAAAAGAAGAAGAAATCAGAAATCTAAAAAAATACTGTCAGGAATCTACAGGATACTCTTAAAAAACCCAACATTCGGGTTCTAGGAGTTCCTGAAGGCATGGAGAGGGAGAAAGGATTAGAAGGCCTTTATAGTGAGATACTAGCAGAAAATTTCCCAGGTTTGGAGAAGGACAGAGACATCCTAGTACAGGAAGCTCATAGAACCCCTAATAAACACAATCAAAAGAGATCCTCACCACGACACGTCGTAATCAAACTCAGCACAGTGAAACACAAAGAAAAGATCCTAAAACGTGCAAGAGAGAAACACCAGATTACTCTCAGAGGATCTCCAATTAGACTCACAGCTGACTTCTCATCAGAAACCCTACAAGCTAGGAGAGAATGGCGAGATATAGCCCAGGTACTAAGAGAGAAAAACTGCCAGCCCAGAATATTATATCCTGCAAAGCTCTCATTTGTGAATGAAGGTGAAATAAAGACCTTTCACAGCAAACAGAAATTGAAAGAATTTGTCACCACTCGTCCAGCCCTGCAAAAGATGCTTAAAGATGTCTTACATACAGAAACACAGAAACACGGTCACCAATATGAAAGAAGATAAAGGAAGGAAACCTCACAGCAAAAGATCACAGGAGCCTCAAACCATATATTAGAAAAAATCTTTGGCAAATGACAGGGCAAAGTTACTCCTTCTCAATAGTCACATTGAATGTTAATGGCTTGAACTGTCCAGTTAAAAGACACCGATTGGCTGATTGGGTTAAGGAACAAAACCCATCTTTTTGCTGCTTACAAGAAACTCATCTTTCCAACAATGATGCATACAGACTGAAAGTGAAAGGCTGGAAAAAGATATACCATGCCAACACAAATGAAAAAAGAGCAGGCGTAGCCATCTTAATATCGGACAACATAAACTTTACCACAAAAACTCTTAGGAGAGACAAAGAGGGGCACTATATAATGATTAAGGGATCCATTCAACAGGAAGATATAACGATTATCAATGTATATGCACCTAATTACAGGGCACCAGCTTATTTAAAAGACTTGTTAAGGGACTTAAAGGGAGACTTAGACCCCAATACAATAGTACTGGGGGACTTCAATACTCCACTCTCAGAGATAGACAGATCAACAGGACAGAAGATCAACAAGGAGACAGTAGATTTAAATGACACTATAGCCCAAATGGATCTAACAGATATCTACAGAACATTTCATCCTACATCTAAGGACTTTACATTCTTCTCAGCAGTACATGGAACCCTCTCTAGGTTTGACCACATACTAGGCCATAAAGCAAGTCTCAGAAGATTCAAAAGAATTAGAATCATGCCATGCAGCTTCTCAGACCACAAAGGATTGAAATTGGAAATTAGCAACTCGTGAATCCCTAGAGCATATGCAAACACATGGAGATTGAACAACATGCTCCTGGATGAACAATGGGTCATAGAAGAAATCAAAAGAGAAATCAAAAGTTTTCTGGAAGTAAATGAGGATAACAGCACAACATACCAAAACCTATGGGATACAACAAAAGCAGTGTTAAGAGGAAAGTTTATATCAATAGGTGACTACATTAAGAAATTGGAAAGGCACCAAATAGATGAGCTTTCAAGTCATCTCAAGGATCTAGAAAATCTGCAGCAAACCAAACCCAAACCCAGTAGGAGAAGAGAAATCATTAAAATCAAAGAAGAAATCAACAGGATTGAATAAAAAAAAATTACAAAAAATCAGCCAAACAAGGAGCTGGTTTTTTGTAAAAATAAACAAAATTGACACCCCATTGGCCCAACTAACTAAAAAAAGAAGAGAAAAGACCCAAATCAATAGGATCAGAGATGAAAAGGGAAACGTAACAACAGACGCTGCAGAAATAAAAAGAATCATCAGAAATTACTACAAGGACTTGTATGCCAGCAAACAGGGAAATCTATCAGAAATGGACAGATTCTTGGACACATACAACCTACCTAAATTGAGCCAGGAAGACATAGAAAACCTAAACAGACCCATAACTGACACAGAAATTGAAACAGTAATAAAGGCCCTCCCAACAAAGAAAAGCCCAGGAACAGATGGATTCACTGCTGAATTCTACCAGACATTTAGAGAAGAACTAACTCCAATTCTTCTCAAACTATTCAGAGCAATCGAAAAAGAGGGAATCCTCCCAAATTCTGTCTATGAAGCCAGCATCACCTTAATTCCTATGCCGGAAAAAGATGCAGCATTGAAAGAGAATTACAGACCAATATCCCTGATGAACATAGATGCAAAAATACTCAATAAAATTCTGGCCAATAGAATGCAACATCACATCAGAAAGATCATCCACCCAGACCAAGTGGGATTTATCCCTGGTATGCAGGGACGGTTCAACACTCGCAAAACAATCAATGTAATACAGTACATTAACAGACTGCAGAAGAAAACCATATGATTATCTCAATAGATGCAGAGAAAGCATTTGATAAAATACAACACCCTTTCATGATGAAAACTCTAAGCAAACTGGGTATGGAAAGAACATTCCTCAATACAATCAAAGCAATATATGAAAAACCCACGGCCAACATCCTATTGGATGGGGAAAAGTTGGAAGCATTTCCGCTTAGACCTGGTACCAGACAGGGATGCCCACTCTCACCACTGCTATTCAATATAGTTCTGGAAGTTCTAGCCAGAGCTATTAGGCAAGAAAAAGAAATTAAAGGGATACAAATCGGGAAGGAAGAATTCAAACTATCCCTCTTTGCAGATGATATGATTCTTTATTTAGGGGACAAAGAACTCTACTAAGAGACGACTGGAACTCATCGAAGAGTTTGGCAAAGTAGCAGGATATAAAATCAATGCACAAAAATCAACAGCCTTTGTATACACAGGCAATGCCACGGCTGAGGAAGAACTGCTACGATCAATCCTATTCACAATAGCTACAAAAACAATCAAATACCTTGGAATAAACTTAACCAAGGATGCTAAAGATCTCTACGATGAAAACTACAAAACCTTAAAGAAAGAAATAGAAGAGGATACCAAAAAATGGAGAAATCTTCCATGCTCATGGATTGGAAGAATCAATATCATCAAAATGTCTATTCTCCCAAAAGCAATTTATACATTCAATGCAATACCAATCAAGATACCAAAGACCTTCTTCTCAGATCTGAAAAAAATGATGCTGAAATTCATATGGAGACACAGAAGACCTCGAATAGCCAAAGCAATCTTCTACAACAAAAACAAAGCCAGAGGCATCACAATACCAGATTTCAGGACATACTACAGGGCAGTTGTTATCAAAACAGCATGGTACTGGTACAGAAACAGAAGGATAGACCAATGGAACAGAATAGAAACACTAGAAATCAATCCAAACATCTACAGCCAACTTATATTTGATCAAAGATTCAAAACTAATCCCCAGAATAAGGACAGCCTATTCAATAAATGGTGCTGGGAAAATTGGATTTCCACGTGCAGAAGCTTGAAGCAAGACCCCTACCTTTCACCTTACACAAAAATTCACTCAACATGGATTAAAGACTTAAATCTATGACCCGAAACCATATTCATTAAATAAAAGTTTAATTTAAAAAATGTATTATTTCAAAAAAAGAAATAAAATATTAAGTTGAAAACAAGGAAAAAAAAGAATGTCAAAGATCTCTACAATGGAAATTATAAAACATTAAAGAAAGAAATAGAAGAAGACAGAAACAAGTAGAAGAATCTTCCATATTCATGGATTAGAAGAATCAGTATCATCAAAATGTCCATACTACCAAAAGCAATTTATAGATTCAATGTGATGCCAATCAAAATACCAGCAACATTCTTCTCAGATCTAGAAAAATTATGCTAAAATTCGTAGGGAAACATAACAGACCTTGAATAGCTAAAACAATCTTAATTAACAAAAACAAAGCTGGAGGCATCACAATACCAGATCTCAAGACATACTATAAGCAAAAAAAATCTACCCAAAATGGATTAGAGACCTAAATCTATGACCTGATACCAGAAATTACTAGAGAACATTGGATAAACCTTACAAGACAATGGCATAGGCAAAGACTTCTTGGAAAAGATCCCAGAAGTATAGGCAATATAAACCAAAATTGATAAGTGGGATTATACAGAAGGGAATTTTATCTCATAGGAGGGGGCACTGGGAGAGAGCATCTTTGGGAGGCATTAGGTCATACAGATGGGACCCCTGTAAACTGGATTTTTGCCCCCATAAAAATAACCCTAGAGGGTGGTGCAGCACATTAAACTACTACTCACGATGCTGAATTCCCATATCTAAGTGTTTGATTTCCATTTCCTCCTCTACAATATTTGAACCAGGATTGAACCAAGAAGATGGCCCTCACCAGAATCTAAATCTCCAGAGCCTTGATCTTGGACTTCATAATATTTGTAATTGTATAGGAAATGCATTTATTCTGTTTATAAGCCACCCACTCTATAGCATTGTGTTATCATAGCTTGAGGGAACTAATGCAAATGTTAATACAAAATACAATATCCCTGAGTACAGGTACTAGAACCAGTGGTTTAGATACCACTTGAGACATCCCCATCCTATCCTGGAGTGTCTGTATTTAAGACTAGACTCTGCTTCCCATTTCAGCTTCCTGTTAATGTGTACACTGGCAGGCAGTGGTGATTTTATAAGAACTCAAGTCCCTGCCTCAAAGTAGGATGCCTGGATTGAATTCTGTGTACTGGCCTGCAGTCTGGCCCAAATTCAGATTTTATAAGTATTTGGGATTTGGGGGGTGAGCCAGTGGATGTAAGGTCTCAGTATCTGTTTCTCTGGCTCTGTTTCTCCCTCTTTCATATAAATAAAATAAGTAGCTTTTGAAAATACAGAATTCCAAAAAAAATAGAATTCCTCAAATAGAGGATATGACCTAAGACAACCTAACTTCATTTATTAATGTGTCATTCATATTGTTGCTATATGGGAGATTTAAAAACAGCCTAGCCAGTTGTAGATATTTGAGGATATATGTTTTTTGTCAATCAGTCATTCAAATCTATCAATTTAAATTAATCAATAAATAGAAATTGTGAAGTGATCATTTGTTTAAAGCCTAGAGGAAATTTCAGTATGATAGTCCAATAAACATTTCCAATAACTTTTAAATATCCAACCCAATGACTTTTATTTTTTTAGTATAGGTCCAATAATTTAAGCACAGAGTATGAAACTTGAGCTTAACAGTATTTTTTAAAGATTCATTTATTTACCTGAAAGGCCAGTTTACAGAGAGAGAGAGTGGGAGAGACAGAGAGGAGAGACAGAGAGAGGAGTCTTCCATTTACTGGTTCACTCCCCAAGTGGCCACAATGGCTAGAGCCTGGGATGTTCTGAAGCCAAGAACCAGGCGCTTCATCTAGGTCTTCCATGTGAGTGCAAGAGCCCAAGCAGGTGGGCCATCTTCCACTGCTTTCCCAGGTGCACGAGCAAGGAGCTGAATGGGAAGTGGAGCAGCTGGGACTCAAACCATCCTCATATGGGATGCAGGCACCACAGGTGGCAACTGTACCTGCTATGCCATAGTGCCAGTCACAGTGACAGTATTAAATTCACATTCCACTGTGGGAACTGAAGTATGTAACACTTCATATTTAACACTGGTTAAATATTTCACTTGAGGTGTGACCACAAAATTAAAATTCATTCAGAAAATGTTATTCCATTGATACATGTTTTTTTTTTTTTTCTGTTGTACAAAACATCCCAGCAAATAAGTGACATCATTCAAGAGAGAATAATATGTTAAGGGGAAAAGAGTCACCTCTTGTGGATAGAATAAGCTGCAGCAATGCTTAATAATTTCTCAGCTAAAAAAATAAAGCTTTGTTTTGGCTATGGTCTAATGAAGAATGTGGCTTCTGCCTCATTTTTATGAAAGTTCAGAAGGGCTTTTCTGAATTGGCAATGGTTCTGTTGATGACCCAGGTGGCAGTCTTATTGATTTTTATGAGTAAATGAGTTGCTGCAGCTTATATGCACAACTAGTCTTAAGTGCTTCCCTGAGTGAAATTGACAGTTCATTTTATTTGGTTTGTGCAGTCTTCCTGTCCTTTACTTAGGCATCTTATAAACAACCTGAGAAGAAGTTCTTTACTATTTGCTTTAGACAGGCACTGTTTATTCTCCATGGCTGTGGATGGGCTCCAATGCAGGGATGGGAGAGTGGTATGCTTTCTTCAAACAAAAGTCTTATGGATAACGTGTTTTTCTAGTCTTATTTTAGCGATTTCTCTACCGACACTTCTGGTAAAGACCTCCGTTGATATTCCTGGTAAAAACCTTTCCTCCTATTTTTAACACAAAACCTTAAAATAATGCAAAATAGGTCAAAGTTTCAGAATGATTTTTCAGATTTCCATGGACACAAAGTAATTACGGAGAGACTCAGTCTATAGTAGAATCGGATGTTCTTATCCAATTCTCACTTTATGCCATCAGACTACACATAATATTTTAAAACAAAAATTGATGATATTATGAATCTGGCCTTGTATATTTTACACTTAGCAATATGATCATGGCAGTGATCTCAAGCTTATAATTGTTGCCCCTTCACAATTAAGCTTCAATTTTTACTTCCTTCCTTCAACATGCAGATTCTTTAAAATATACTCATTTTCCATATTTCCTAAACTACTGATTCTAAATCTTATCAAAACTAATCCATCTGATCTCTTATCTCTGTATTCACTGTTAACAAATAATTTTTCTTAACTTTTAACATAATAGCTTTATTGAAATATAATTCACATACCATGTAATTCACCTAATGTAGTCAATTCAATGATTTCTAGTGTACTCATGAAGTTATCTGATCCTAACTACAATTGATCTTAGTGTATTTTCTCTCACAAAAGGAAACCCGTGCCCAATAGCTATAACTCCCATTCTCCTCTTAGTCACATACTTCTGATTTCTGGCAAACTTAATCAACCTTCTGTCTCTATAAATTTTCCTATTCTGGATATTGATATGAATGGGAACATACAGTGCTTGATTTCCTGTGCCTATCTTATTTTATTTATCATATTTCATAAAGCTTATCAATGTATAGCAGGTATCAGTACCCCATTAATTTTATGGCAGAATAATACGCCATTGCATAATTACATCACACTGTTTAAATCATTCATCTGCTGAGAGAAATTTGAGTTGTTTCTACCTTTGGCTATTTTAATTAATGTTGCTGTGAACATTTGTGTTTAAGCTTTTGTAGAGCATATTATTTCATTCCTGCTGGGCACATACCAAGGAGTGGAATTTTTGAGTGATGTGAGAACTCTGTGTTTAACCTTTTGAGGAACTGTCAGACTGTTTTCCAGAGAAGCTACATCATTATACGTTGCTATCAGATAATACAGGTTCTAATTTCTCCACATCCTCTTGCACACTTGTTATTTGTGTTTATGCACATGAACCATCTCATTGTCATGTTGATATGCATGGTGGCTAATAAAGGTAATGATGATGGACATCTATTTATTTGCTTATTGGCTATTTAAATAACTTTTTTTGAAGAAATGTCTACTCAGATCCTTGGAGTATTATAAAACTGGGTTGAAAGGGTCCATTGACAGGCAGATAGATAAGATTTATTTTTTAGTAGATACAGGCTTTGCATCTATTTTCTCTAATATTATGAATTTTCTTTTTATTTTCTTGGTGATATCTTTTGAAGCATAAACTTTTAAAGTTTTGATGAAGTCTAACTTATTTTTCAGTTTGTATCTTATGCTTGTCATGTCATATATAATAAGGCTTTGTCTTGTCCATAGATATAACAATTTATACCTGTAATTTTATTCTAAAGATATGCTAGTTTCAGGTATTACATTTGTATCAATAATACACTTTGAGTTAGTTCTATGTGTATGGTATGATATAGGGGCTCAGTTTAATGCTTTTGTATGTGGATATCTAATTGCCCCAGCACCATTTGTTGAAAAGACTATTCTACCGCCATTGCTTTTTTTGTCACTCTGTGGCTCCTTATATAGATTATTAGAGTAGAAAGTTTTGGACAGAATCTGCAGAGTTGCCTATTTCACCTTTGTTATAACATAACTCCAACGTGTTATATATTTTATAAATATTTTTATAAATATTTATAAATATATATTTATAAATATATATTTTTATTTTAGTTGATCCTTTCCTAATATGTATTCTTTATACCTTCTTATCTTGTCTTTCTCTTCTATCTTGGATGTCCAAGTAACTGGACATTTAAACCAATATAATTTTACAGTGCAACAGATGTCAATTTAAATTTTTAATGGAAACTAGATTATGACATTTCATTGAATGCCCAGTCACTCCCTCCTCTACTGAATAACACTAAGCAATATTGAAATACAGTTTTTCCAGTATCTTCTATCTTAAAATATTCCATTCCTGGTATTACCTCTTTCAGTGTCACAACTATAAAAACTCCTTCTCTTCATACAGTCACATTTCTTGAAATAATTGTTTATATTTCTTTTCTTCATATTTTAATCTGGAAATTATTTTTAAAATACATATGTCTTCACTCTGCAGCCTTCCACAAAAATATGTCTATACATTGACCAATAATCCCCATGTTACTAAAAGATTTCTTTAAATATTCACCTTACATCACTTCTCATCAAACTTAGCTCAAACTTCCTTGATGTAAATACAGCCCCTCAAAACCAACTGCTATATGAGTTCTCATCATTCTGTCCCTCTGCATAGCTCACTACAATGGCCTATATTATCAGCTTTCATTTTTACTTCTATCATCACGGTTGGGGCCTTCTGAGCATCACTCTCAAATATAACTGAAGATTTGACATCTTGACCTAAACACCTCACAGACTTACCAAGTTCAGTATCTTAAAACCCAACAAAATTCCCACAAAATCTGGTTTTTACCCAGTGCTCTCGCTCAGTTAACATAACATTCATTCATCAAGTTATAGAAGCCGGAATTATTTTTAAACTTTTTTATTCAATCGATGTGATATATGCAATTCTGTTCTCTAAGTATATCTTATACCTATCTTCTTTTTTCCTGATGCTATCACTATTTGTTTATTTCAGAATCAACTTGGAAGAGGGACAGAGAGGCAGAGGGCCTGAGAGAGTAAACTCCTATCTGCTGGTTCATTTCCAAAGGTCTGAATTGGCTAGGGTTGTCTACGCAGTAGCCATGAACATGTGTGGCAAGAACCCAACTTCTTGAACTATTATCATCTCCTCCCAAAGTCTGCATTGTCAGGAAGTTGGATCCAGGAGTTGTAGATGAGAATTGAAGCCAACTACTCTAATTGAGAATATGGTCAATCTAACTGCTAGGCTAAATAGTAACTTCAGGAATATATCTCCAAAAATTACACTTCTGTTTAAAATCACTTAATTCAAAAGAGGCAACAGAGAGGCCACTCATTCAACCATGAGTGGAAACAACTAGAACATGGCATTTATGATCAAGAAAGTGGGCCCTTACCAGGCACCAAATCTTCCAGAACTTTGATCTTCACTTTCCCAGCTTCCAGAATGGTGAATAATCAATATCTCTAGTTATAAGTTATGCATATAAAGTAGTTTATTACAGCAACACAAAGGGACTAATACACTAGTCTTATTTTTTTAACTTATTTATTTGAAAGAGTTACAGAGAGAGGTAGATACAGAGAGAGAAAGGTCTCCTTCTGCTGGTTCACTCCCTAAATAGCTGTAATGGCCCAAATTGAGCTGCTCCAAAGCCAGAAGCTTCTTCAGGTCTCCCACATGAGTGCAGGGGCCCAATGGCTTAGGCCATCCTCTGCTACTTTCTCAGGCACGTTTTTAAGGAGCTGGATCAGAAGTGGAGCAGCTGGGGCTCGAACTGGCACACGTATAGGATGCCAATGATGCAGGCCAACGCTTTAACCCGTTGAACTACAGTGGCAGCCCCAAATCTTAATTTTTAATTTCTTAACCTAAACAACACATGCTCACAAATCTAATGCTGAATAGATGCTTGACCTTAGATGCTTGACCCTCTGACTAGATCAATTCCCCCTGCAGTTCTCCTTCATAACATCTTGAACAGTTTTAAGTAGATAATAAATTATGTAGTAAGCAGATTACTATCTTCCTGTGCAATAAAAAGTGAGCTTACAGAGGAAAGAAATCATGATTTTTTTTTTTTTTATTTCTAGGATCTGAAACTAGCTTGTCCTGATACAAAGACATAAGGAATATTTTTAAATTAGTAAGTTAGTCTCCAATTCACTTCGCTAACAATTTGATGTGTTTTATATATCCCATCTGTAGAATAAAATAGTGGAAAATTAGAAACACGGTTAGAGGGGCTGGCGCAATGGCTCACTTGGCTAATCCTCCGCCGGAGGTGGTGGCATCCCATATGGGCACCAGATTCTAGTCCCGGCTGCTCCTCTTCCAGTCCAGTTCTCTGCTGTAGCCTGGGAGGGCAGTGGAAGATGGCCCAAGTGCTTGGGCAGCTGCACCCACATGGGAGACCAGGAGGAAGCCCCTGGCTCCTGGCTTCAGATTAGCATAGTTCTGGCCATAGCAGTCATTTAGGGGGTGAGCCAACGGAAGGAAGATCTTTCTCTCTGTTTCTCTCTCTCATTGACTATAACTCTACCTCTCAAATAAATAAATACAAATCTTAAAAAAAAAAAAACAGTTGGAAAGATAGATCCAGGAATAACTCAAAACTGGAAAACTTTACAGTGCTATTTCATTATTTAAACATACATAGAGAAACATACATATTGTTTCCTAAAAATGAAGAGTCTTAAATCCTTCTTCAACTATTTAAACTCTCAAATAAACCTCACCTCATCCTCCCTTCTCTTTCTGCTCTTGATAAACCCAAATGGTAGCTTTACTTCATTCTGTTTACATTGATACAGCCTGTTTATTTGAGTCCTCTATTCTTACCTGAGCCCACAGTTTATCTTTATCTCCATGAATGTCTATTCTGCAGCCCTTGAAAAATAGAGTTATCCTCTCGACCCTTAATCTCTCATCTGGTTATTTTTGCAAGGTCTTATCTGTCCTTTCATTCCTCCAACTATTCCACAAATTCATTTTAAAATTTGGCTTACAGAGTGAGTAGTAAGTAAATAATATCCCGAGTAATACGCACATTGTTGTCATGATAAAAAAAAAAAAAAGAGTTGAAATCATTAAGCAGACGCATTCTCATTTACAGTGTCTGGCCAATAAAATAATCTTGATTTATTCATTTCATTCTGGACTCAGATGGGAATCCACACTCTTTCAACTCAAATTGCTGATATTACTTTAACTTGTGTTGCTTGATTGCTAAGTAGTATTCTGGAGCTATAAAACCAATATTCCATATAATGTATGAAATAGAAATAACTCTGGGCTAGAAGGCACACACTAGATTGACAGTCAAGACACTAGGATTTAATCACGGCTTAACCACACATTAGGTATAATCTGACCTTGGACAAGTCAGTTAAATTTCCTTCAACTCAGTTGTCTTTGTCTACAAAATAGAAATAGAAATATATATTTCAATGGATCTCTTTGAGAATTGAATTCAGTAAGAGCTCTATAATTGCTAGTTGAATGCAAGTCATATTTTTAATTTTACATTTATATGACAGAAATATATCTGTAAAAGAAGACACTTAGGAGATCTGATGAGCCTTCTTTAAGCTACTTACTAGACACCACTCCAAAGCTTGAATATCAATTTGGGAAAGCTTTTAGCAAAATAATATATCAGTGAACTGAGATCTAGAAATCAATGAATTTATCTATTTAAATATTTATTAACTGAATTCCAGGAGAGAGGTAAAGTATTAGTAAGTCATTTAAGGCAAGAGTTGGCAAACACGTTCTCCAAAGGACCAGGAAGTAAATATCTTAGATTTTCCAGGACTTGTGGTCTCTGTCTTAACTACCCAACCACTCTGATGTAACAAAAAATAGTTCTAAAGAATACTTAAACCAATAATCATGGTTATATTCCAAAACAACTTTATTTATGGTCATGGGAATTTTAATTTTACATAATGTTGATTTGTCATAAACTGTATTTAATTTTTCAACTATTTGAATATGTTAAAAAAGATTTTTTAGTTCATAGGCCATAGAAACTCAGGTGGCAGGTCTCATAAACCCACAGGTGGTAATTTCCCACTGGACACACTATATCTCATTTTCTGAATTACTATGTTTGTTTATTTTCTACTGATCCCCATCCCTTCATAAAACATAAGATTTATATCCAAAGTATTCTTTATTTTATTCAGTGATGTATTCCAGATGCCTTGAGCACTGACTAGCATAAGGTAGACAATAAATATTTGTTACATGAATGAAAGGGTGAATAAATGGTGATCTTTTCTCCCTAAAGCCTTGTATGATTGGTATTTCTAGCACTTTTTAAAAACTTTTAAGATTTTTTACATGTTTTCATAGACAAAAGGATTGACAATTCAAAAGGTAAAAATTGACATCATGAGTATTCTTACAAAATAATGCAATAATTTAAATCATATAGTAAACGGTTAAAAAAGTTAAATAAGTCTAAGGTTCTTAATCTGTGTATATAGGTTCAGAGTTTACAATTTAGGTATGTATAGATAATAATTTACATAAATCTCTCTATAGGAAATAAAGCAAGTAAACACATGTAATATTTATATTACTAACTTATATAGGGTTTATATACATTTTATTCAATTTATTTATATGTTATCTTGTTATAGTTCTATAAATATAAATTATGTTACAATTCTGGTGTAGCAGATTAAGATGTCAATTGGACAATAGATGGAATAGAAATGTAAATGTAAATCTATTCCACAATAGATTAAATGTCACTTGGAACTCCCACATTCCATATAAAAGTGCTTGGGTTCAAGTCCCATTTGCTCTGCAATTCCAGCTTCCTATAGGTGGGTACCCTGGAAGACAGGATGGGATGGCTCAAGCGACTGGGTCCCTGACATGCACATGAAAGACCTAGATGGAGTTGCGATTTGTGGAGTAAAACAGCAGGTGGAATATCTCTGTATGTCTCGTTGTGTTTCTCTCTACCTTTCAAGTAAACTTTTAAAAAATTATGTTTTAATATAGTTAATTAATTGAGTATGGTGCGTGTTTAAATCAGAACAGCTAAGTAGTAATGCCAATAATCAAAAAGTGAAAACATAATCACGTAGAGAAACCAAAACTACTAAAAACTAAGAGCTTATTTTATATTTTATTTAAAAAAACATTGCAACATAATTATCCTAGGACAATATAAAGTGTTCTGTTGAATCTATGTGTGTACTTCATAAACACAAGGTCCAAACTATTTACCATAAATTATGTTTCTCATTGGTGATCCAAGGGAAAAGAGGAATGTTTTGGCACAGTAATATTTACATGGTATAAATTCCCAGGAAAATTACTAAAATATAACCTTTTAATTTTACATGTTAACCTTTAAATTTTTGCATGTAAAATTATTTGCAACTTAAAATTGCAAATTCATTGCTTAGCTGACCGCTTGAGAATAACAATTTAATCTACTTTTAGGAATGGATATATTACAATGTAGATCTGTTGGTCATATTTAATTTAATTTAGCATAGTTTCTCTATTGCAAGTAGTTTTCTGACAGTCAAAGGCAGACTATATTGAGTTCTCAAAATTGTATTATAAATTATAAATTGAGAGCTAGAAGAAAAGGAGTAGTTTCTAAAATTATTATACAATGGAGTTATTGCTATGAAAAATATTTAAGTAGTAGTATAAATACCAGAATTTAGAAATGCAAATTTATGGTTATGTTGAATGCTTGAAAAGGACAATTTAATCTATTTTAACTCAAGTAAATTAAAAGTTTCTATGTTATTCACAACAAAGTGTTATTAATTAACATTTTGGCTTTTTTTTCACATCACAGCAGTTCTCAGTGATTGTCTTTTAATGTTTCCGTTATCAAAGCTAGAAAACTTAGTAAATTTAGTACTTGTTTCTCCTTTGAACTATAAAAAGTTATTCAAGATTAATGGGTTAAGTAAGAAAGGCCAGTTTGTACAATGTTTTGAACATATTTAAATGTAACACCCAGCTTCCTTTCTAATAATAGTAATGTCATACTCAAAAGAGTGAAGAATGCTTGAGTCATACCAACAACACAGTAGATGACATCTGTGTGGTAGGCGATTGCTTAAAGTATTATGTATAACTGAATCACTCTTTATTTCTTTCTGAATCATATAATCTGAGAGACCAACTATCGTCCTTATGCTTCACTCCTTTTCACAGCATCATGGATAGACAGCCTTCCAGCCTTCAAGGTGAACATGGACTTAAGTGCTAATTATGTTTATGTATTACAAAAGCATTCTTCACATTATATCTCTGTAGCTTTCATTCACTGGTGTTTGGCATGAGTAAAACATTGGGATTTTTGCATAAACATCAACTCTTAAGTAAAAATGTTTGTATTCAAATAATATATGAACAATTATCACAATGTCAAATAATATATTATTGCTTCATTGCATTTCTTAGAGTACTAGTGAGGTCAAATAACTTTTTATGTACTTTTTAGAAATTTTAAAATTATTTTTACCTTCTAAACTATATGCTCTTATTTTTTGGCTGTTTATTATTGGGTCATGTTTCTCTAGTTGTTACATAGATAATTCCAAGTCAATTGTGTTTGCTAGTATTTTTTCCTCCTACTTGTTATTTGTATTTTAAGATTATATTTTGTGTTTGATACTATTTTATTTTTATTTAATCAACTGTTAACATACACATTATGACTTTTGGGTTTTTTGTTCTTACTTGGGAAGGTCTTTATTACTAAATATTATACAGTTACTTCCCCCTATCATATCTTATGTTTTAAATGTTTAATTTTTATTTCCAAGTTTCTTCTGAAATCTATGCTGTGTGTCTGTATTATATAAATGTACATGGTGTAAGGAAGCTATTTAACTTTATTTCATAGTATACTGACAATATTCAAAGCATCATTTCTTGTCTAAGCCTCTTGCGTGAAAAAGTCCACTCTATTATCAACTGTATTCCTAATAGAGACTGGTAATCCTTCATGTTTTCTATGGACTTATGAATTCTATTTATGTACAGGCCATAGTGTTTCTCTTACTGTATGTTAATCAACATTTGGGGAATGGAACAAGGGGGAAAATAACATCATTGTACTCCTATCTGAAAATCGTCTTGCTTAGTCCCTCATGTTTTATCATCCATATTTTTATATATATTTATTTATTTTTATTTTTTGAAATATTTATTTATTTATTTTTTTGACAAGCAGAGTGGACAGTGAGAGAGAGAGACAGATAGAAAGGTCTTCTTTTGCCATTGGTTCACCCTCCAATGGCCGCTGGGGCCGGCGCGCTGCGGCCGGTGCTCCGCGGTGATCCGAAGGCAGGAGCCAGGTGCTTCTCCTGGTCTCCCAAAGAGGAAATCCAAATGGCCAACAGACACATGAAAAAATGTTCAAGATCACTAGCAATCAGGGAAATGCAAATCAAAACCACAATGAGGTTTCACCTCACCCCTGTGAGAATGGCTCACATTCAGAAATCTACCAACAACAGATGCTGGAGAGGATGTGGGGAAAAAGGGACACTAACCCACTGTTGGAGGGAATGCAAACTGGTTAAGCCACTATGGAAGTCAGTCTGGAGATTCCTCAGAAACCTGAATATAACTCTACCATACAACCCAGCCATCCCACTCCTTGGAATTTACCCAAAGGAAATTAATTTGGCAAACAAAAAAGCCATCTGCACATTAATGTTTATTGCAGCTCAATTCACAATAGCTAAGACCTGGAACCAACCCAAATGCCCATCAACAGTAGACTGGATAAAGAAATTATGGGACATGTACTCCATAGAATACTATACAGCAGTAAGAAACAACAAAACCCCGTCATTTGCAACAAGATGGAGGAATCTGGAAAACATCATGCTGAGTGAATTAAGCCAGTCCCAAAGAGAAAAATATCATTTGTTTTCCCTGATCGGTGACAACTGAACGCCAAAGGGGAAACCTGTTAAGTGAAATGGACACTGTAAGAAACAATGACCTGATCAGCTCTTGTCCTGACTCTAGATGTACAATGTAATACTTTATCCTTTTTAGTATTTGTTGTTGTTGTTGTTGTTCTAATACTAGTGGTTGAACTCTGTAATTAACACACAATTATTCTCAGGTGTTTAAATTTTAACTGAAAAGTGATCCCTGTCAAATTTAAGAGTGGAAAAAGAGAGGGAGGAGATGTACAATTTGGGACATGCTCAATCGGACTTGCCCCAAATGGTGGAGTTAGAAATGTGCCAGGGGATTCCAATTCAATCCCATCAAGGTGGCATGTACCAATGCCATCTCACTAGTCCAAGTGATCAATTTCAGCTCACAATTGATGGCTCGGATAGTTCTAAGAGTCAAAGGGATCATACAAACAAGACAAGTGTCTGCTAATACTAACTGATAGAATCAAAAAGGGAGAGAACGATCCAACATGGGAAGCGGGATACACAGCAGACTCATAGAATGGCAGATGTCCTAAACAACACTCTGGCCTCAGAATCAGCCCTTAAGGCATTCGGATCTGGCTGAAGAGCCCATGAGAGTATTGTAGGCATGGAAAGCCAAGATACCATGGGAAAAAAAAAAAAAAAAAAAACAAACAAACCTAAATGAAAGATCTCTGTGAGTGAGATCCCAGTGGAAAGAACGCGGCCATCAAAGAAGGAGGTACCTTTCTCTGAAGGGAGGCGAGAACTTCCACTTTGACTATGACCCTATTGAAATAAGATCAAAGTCAGCGAACTCTAAAGGCTTCCATAGCCCTGGCAACTCATGACTAGAGCCTAGGGAGATTACTGATGCCATGAACAGGAGTGTCAAATTGTTAAGTCAGCAGCAGGAGTCACTGTGTACTTACATCCCATGTGGGATCTGTTCTTAATGTGTTGTCTAATGTGAAGTGATGCTATAACTAGTACTAAAACAGTGTTTTTTACACTTTGTGTTTCTGCGTGGGTACAAACTGATGAGGTCTTTACTAATTATATACTGAATCAATATTCTGTATATAAAGATAATTGGAAATGGAAAAAAAAACCTGGTGTTAAATTGGAAATGGCATAGAAAATTAATTTTAAAAAAATATTATGTTGGATATCTGTCTTTAATATGCTGTACATTGTTATTTAATTCTATAACTATACTCCAACGGTATTTTTTTCACTTTGTGTTGCTATATGGGGGCAAACTGTTGAAATCTTTACCTAATATATACTAAACTGATCTTCTGTATATAAAGAGAATTGAAAATGAAAAAAAAAAAAGAAAAAATCCTTTGGGTTGTTGATATCACATTGAACATACACACATATACAATGCCTGCATGGAACTTGGATAGGATTGTAACATCTTATAGGATGTCAATATGTTGTTCATGTGCTGAGTTATTATCCTATTACTACACAAGTGTCAACTGGATACAGAAAGACAACTCAAAACATAATGCTAATACATTAAACATAACTAAAAGGATAATTGAGTGAGTTATGTCCTCACATTAGCCCTGCCTTCTACATATTATATTGTTTCATTGTAACAAGCTACAGAGGAATACACATTATAATTGTAAAAAGTTGATTGAGCATGAAATAGGAAAAAAGAAATCCATTATTTAATTCAAATATTTAATGGTGTAATGGATCCAACTATTCAATGGAAATTCACAAACCACTTGACTAGGACAGATAAACTCGTTGTGACAAGCTACCCACTCTTATGAGCATTTTTAAAGGTCTGTTGACAGTATTTGCCTTTTTCTCACAGTGTTTCTAGACTTTCATTTCACAGCAGGTTTACTTTATGTAGGCCTAGGTTTTCTTTTCATAGACTTTTTTCATCCATTAAGAATGTAATAAGCAGTAACTGAATCCTGATTAGCAGCAGCTTCATTGGCTGTAGAGTGAGTGCAGCCAAGGAGAAGATGGCTGGGAACAAGTGTAATGCCATCTACCCAAAACATCTGCTACACAGGGCCATAGCTCACCAGGTAACAGCAAAGCTCACTAGCCATGTTATACTGTTAAATGTTATTTACACAGCCTCAATGATGTCTATTCTGCATTATTCTCAGGCTCATGAGAAGCACTTTATTTATTTTCTCAGAGATGGACTTCTATTTCCTCATTCAGGATAGATTTACTTAATTAATTAATAATAGCTCTGTTATCTCTTATGCGATTTTTTTTAACTTTTATTTAATGAATATAAATTTCCAGTGTACAGCTTATGGATTACAATGGCTTCCCCCTCCCATAACTTCCCTCCCACCCACAACCCTTCCCTCTCCCCCTCCCTCTCCCCTTCCATTCACATCAAGATTCATTTTCAATTCTCTTTATATACAGAAGATCAATTTAGTATAAAGATTTCAACAGTTTGCAGCCACATAGAAACACAAAGTGAAACATACTGTTGGAGTACTAGTTATAGCATTAAATCACAATGTACAGCACATTAAGGACAGAGATCCCACATGAGGATCAAGTGCACGGTGGCTCTTGTTGTTGACCCAACAAATTGACACTCTAGTTTATGGCGCCAGTAACCACCCTAGGCTCTCGTCATGAGTTGCCAAGGCTATGGAAGCCTTCCAAGTTTGCCGACTCTGATCATATTTAGACAAGGTCATAAAAGACAGAGTGAGGATAGTAACCAATGATCCTAAGAGTGGCATTTACCAGGTTTGAACAATTAAACAGCATTAAGTGGGGAAGAGGACCATCAGTACACACAGGTTGGAAGTAGAGCCCTTGGTGGTAGAGTAGAGGTTATGATTACAAAGGAATGAGGCCCAAGTGTGCTAGACAGGGTCTAGAACAAAGGACAGAGTCATTATTAGATGTGCTAAGAAAGGTGCTGTCTAAGCTACAATTAAGTTTTCTGATTGAGAGGCAAATAGAACCTGATAGAAGGGGCTTGATAATAATCTGGTGGGCTTTAAGGCCTTGTAAGTTAAGAGGCCCAGATCTATCTATCTCTTCACATGGGGTATATCCTAAGGGAGGTGTGAACCTCCTAGGGGAAGGCACTCTGTTGACTTTCATTACTTGGCTGGCCTGGGAGGAGAGCTGGCCAGGTAAAGGCAGGGGGCATCTCTAACAAGAAATTTACAGTTCTGCCTGCAATGTGGCTGACCCTACTTGACCATCCCCTCAGCTGCAGTGGTCACTTTGGAAGTTGGGCTGAGTGAAGGGCTTTTCAGCTTAGAGCCAATAAGATCTGTGGCTCTGACCTGGGCATCCTTCGACTCCAAGGCAGGTCCATTTCCAGTGATCCAACTCTTGGCAGAGCTGCCAGGGCTCTTCACAAGCTGACTTCTGCTGAAGCCCAGGTTTACCACATTGAAAGCCACTGCAGTGGCCTGGCCTGTTGGGTCTCCTTGAGGGCAGATCACTGTACAGATCAGCCATTAATAGGCCTGCCACCCATTGCTTCTGATGCCTAGCTTTCTTTTCCTCCTGGTTTGTGTTCAAGCAGACCAGAGGATGCAAGTCAAGGGAGTGCCCGTATCCCATCTCTAATCTTCGGTGGCCTGAACTACAAGTCTATAGTCACAGGCATGTTCTGTAGTAGTTTTTCTAAGGTAGACAATGCCCATGAGGAAAATTATATTCTCACTTTAAAACTTTCTTTTCCTTTGTTTGGTCTGAAAGGGAGGTTTTTTCTACTTACTGTATACTTCGCTGATGGCGAAGTGAATCTAGCTATGAGATTATTAGTTAAGTTCTTATTTTGGCTATGCTATTACAGAAAATTGTTAGCCATCTCTTTTATAAGGTCTAAAGATTAAATTGTGCGTCCTACAGATTCCTTCATAATAGAATTAGTTTCCTACCTTGAAGAGAATAGAGAAATGAAAGAATAAGTTGGGCTTAGAATAGAGAAATGAGGGAGCAAGTCCTAGATCACTTGCTGACAATAGCAATATTACATGAATACTTAGCAAACCGTTTCAACCATTAGATAACAACTTAAGAAAACATTTACCAGAAGGTCCAATGCCTTCTATAAATTTTAAGAATCATGTATTTGAAAACACCTCTTAAATATCTAACATGGTGTAGTTTGTTTAGCCAGTAAACTTAAGCACAACCATCTAAAATGTTTTTAGTTTCTTTCTACCAACAGGTATAAAACATATGATACACAGATTCAGGTCCCACAAATTAAAATGTATCTTTGATTGATTTTAGCAGCTTAAATTTATGGACAATCTTATCTATAAGCCATTTAAAATAAAACTCTTAATAAAATTTCCTATGTGGACATACAATATGTACACACATATAACATAGCATAATAGACCAATATAGCAATTTTAATAATAGCTTTTAAAATCTTTAACTCTTTTTGTAGATTGCCAATGCGATTTTGTTTTCTGTATTTGTTTATGATGTATTTTATCATTTAGTATGGTATCCAGAAACCTTACCAACCCAGTAATCTTCTTCTCCCTGAACTGCTTAATGTGCATGAAACACAGAGGCCATAATTAAAAAGACTTCATTGTATTATTTAACTAAAATATTTATCATGAAATACTTTTATGTCCAACAGAGTACCATATTATAAATTATATAATCTACCCATTTCCATTGCTTACATTAATGAAGCATTTTTCTTAAATATATTTTACTCTAAAATATGTAATTCTCTTGCATAAATTAAAATTTCCACTATTATATTCACAAAAATGAAATAATCACTATCCTTATATTCACAAGCTTATAGATACAAATCAGATGGGTTTTCCCATGATACAAACTTTAGTAATATTGGATTTTATTTATTATCAGTTCTTACGCATTCATTTTTTGCTGTTAGTTGATACAATATCAATACTAAATGATTGTGTTTTAATTAGCTCATTAATTGCCAATATCTGTGATTTACACAAAAGGAGTTGACATTCTTTCAGAAATTAGCCTATATATACATATGTAGGCTATATTTAAAAAAAATAAAAATCAAGTAAATTCCCCCACTATATAGTAAGGGATTTCTTTATAAGAACTGGTCATGCGGTTTAGTAAAAGAATTTTCACATAATTTTTTAAAATTTTGCCAATTTAAATTGTCATTATATATATGACTAATATGGTTTTCCCTGAAAAGTAATTTATAGAACAGAATCAATTATTGAGCCCTTCTAGTTTACCAAGTCTGTTAATATAGCAGAAGACAAAATGATGAAGAAGCCAACAAACTATGCAACATTTTGTAATGCACAGCACAGCTGAAGGGCATTTGCTCGTTTTCTAAATAGGTCAAGAGTGTTCAAAATGTAAAGGGACAATTTTACATCCCAGAGTGTCCATAAAGCATGTATGTTCATCATTTACTTTTTGTGTCAAAATTCTGAGGGGAATTTAGATAAGGACATTTATTACAAAACATTTATCATATTGTTCAGGTTGTTGTGATGTTTTCAGTATAGGAAATGGTGTCAATTTTCAATACAAAAATTAATTTCAACTAATTATGATCATCCTCAAGTGCTTTGCTAAGATCCAATGGATATTATATTGACTTTCGCCTTATGGATCAAACTTTCTCTTCCACAAAGCTAATTGAATGAATTTTTCCTTAAACTTCTAATGTATTACATTCTATTTTCAAATCTCAATTTTGTTATCAGATCTATTTTTTTCTGATATTTTCAAAAGAATTTTGTTTGTGGATAATCAACATTTCTCTAATTTCACAAGTAATGTTATATACCAATTTCTGTAGCTAGATATTGGAAAAAATGTGACAGTTTTTGAGTAGTTTTAGAAGAAAAAAAGTCATTGTAAGACATGCATTTCAGGAAGTATTACTAAAAGTTTTCTTCAAGAGAATAATATAGACCATAAACATGGACTAAGTAATTTTAAAAAGTGAATAACGACCATCAAGGTTGCATGTACCAATGTCATCTCACTAGTCTGAGTGATCAATTTCAGTTCACAGTGGATCACACTGATAGGTCTAAGAGTCAAAGGGATCATACAAACAAGACTAGTGTCTGCTAATACTAACTGATAGAATAAAAAAGAGAGTGTCTGAGTGTCCTGCAGTTGAGAATTTATATTTTTCTTCAAGAATACTTATCAGAAGTATTCTTATCAGCAGTGCAAACTCTTTCCCCACTTAACACTTAACTATTTCATAATTTTATGACTTAACTTAGTGAGTATTATTGACATCCTTGTCCCTAAGTATTTAAGAAAAACTACCTGACTAGGAAAATGATTTAGTTTTCTCAGATGCTTTTGATTAAATTGTGATATAGGTTAACTCTTGTACTTTTCTGTTGTGAATGGTTAGTCATGTGTTATATTTCCCACCTGAATAATCTACAAACAAGCATACAGTGGAGCAAAGTACCTAGACCACAGCAGATACACAAGGAATAATTATGAGCCATGAGAATCTCAATGCCTTAGTTTTCTCAATTGTAAAATGACTCAATGTGTTATAGAAGTAGAAACAATTTTCCTCTGCCTGTCAAAAATAAAAATAAAAAATAGAAATAATTTTAACAAAATAAATGCTTTAAAATGCAAAGTATGTTTAGATAGTGATTTCAGAAGTATTAATGGGGTAGCAGAACATTTTGAAACAGATAAGGTAATGGGGCCAAAAGTTGTCATTTCATAAAATAGCAATAAGTGGCTGGTGTTGTGGCACAGCAGGGTGAGCTACTGCCTGGGATACTTGTATCCCATATCAAGTGCTTGTTTGAATCCTAGCTGCTTAACTTCCAATCCAGCTAGCTCCCTGCTAATTTGCCTGGAAGCCAACCACATAGAAGAACCAGATGTAGTTCCTGGTTCCTAGCTTCAGCCTGGCCCAGTTCCAGCCACTTTGGCTATTTGAAGAGTGAATTAATGGATGGATGGCGTCTCTCACTCTGTCTCTCCTTCTCTGTCACTCTGCTTTCAAATAAATCAATAAATAAATCTTTAAAAAATAGTATGAACACAGATCAATTGCATATGCATCTCTCTTGGTTTTATTGATTATAATGACTGCTTATGTTAAATACAGATATTCCCTGCCTTACAATGGCTCAACGTAAGATGTTTCAACTTTGATGGTGCAAAAGCAATATACATTCAGTGGAAACAATTCTTCCAATTTTTAGTTTTTACTTGCCCCCAGGCTACAGACATGTTGTATGAAGCTCTCATCATGCTGAGCTGTAGCAGTGAGACATATTTCCAGTCAGGCATGTGACTATGGGGAAAATCAGCTGATATCCTTGCACGTGTGGAGTTGCCAATGTTTTTATACAGACATTCAATAAATTACATGAGATATTCAATGCTGAATTATTACCTAGGCTTCATTTTTTGCTGACTTTGCCTAACTATAAAATGAGTGTTTTGAGCACATTTATGGCAGGCTAGGGTAGACTATGATATTTGCTAGATTAGGTATATTGAATGCATTTTTAGTTATTGCTTTTTCCACTTATACTTATTAGGATACAATCTCATCTCAAGTTTAAGAGTATCTGTACATATAATTAGAAAATATATATGCATGTTAAATAAGCTTAATTCATGGTAGAATAACGATTAATGGCTAAGTTCCCATTTAGGAACTCTTAGGTGGATAAGCATGGTATCAATGAAGGACACAAAGAGTTAATGGTAGGGTAAACAGATATGATGAATTCTGTACCTAAAAATCACCTGTTTCAAATGACCTAGTATGTACCATAATCAAAGTCACTATGAATCTATTAATCTATCATCTGTTTTGTTTTCTCTATTCCATCTGTTCTCTCTGAAACTTGAAAGATCACTCCAGGAGTAACAGGTATGCTATATCATACAAAACAAAAGATAGTCATCATTTTTTAAAACTTTGTGCAAAAATTTTCATTAAATGTAAGATAACAGATGAGATGTAAAGATAACCATTGTATCCAATGGTTGTATACAGTGGATAGAGAACTGAAGGGGCGAGTCTAGAAATTTTAATCTCTGGTTACACATTACTAATTTTAATGTCCTTCATCAATGATTACAGTAAGATCTAATGTTGGTATTACTAACTTCAAATATCTATAAAAAGACAATTAGCTTTGACAATAATTCACTTTTTAAATTTCACTCTTGACTTTGCAGGCCAGTGTTCGTGTTCAAGAATTTTTAAATTTTTGAACATAAAATATTAAGTTTATTAAGTATTAATATCCCAAATATAATATTTGACATATTAATAATGCATTCTAGGGATGAGCATTTAGCATAGCAGATAATCCATCACCTAAGACAGTTGCCTCATGTCAGAGTGCTCCCAATTTCAGCTTCTGCTAGCATGTACCCTTGAGGCAGCAGGTATTGGCTCAAGTACTTGGGTCCCTGCCACCTATGAGGGAGGCCTACATGAAGTTCTGGGCTCTTGGCTTCAGCCTGGCCTAGTCGGCAGTTGCAGGAATTTGGGAAGTGAACCAGTGGGTGGAAGATTTCTGTTTCTCTGTGTGTGTCTGTCTACCTTTCACATAAATAAAAGAACAAGTAAAGAAAAATCATAAGAATTGATTCTGTCATGACATTTAAACCACATTATCTTTGTGTGGGGGGGTGGTGGTGTTGTATTGTAATGTTTAAGCCTGTGCTGAGGACAACTGCCTGGTTCCAGTCCTGGCGACTCCATGTTACCAATCAAGCTTCCTACAGAAGATGATAGTCAAGTACTTGGGTTCCTACCACCCTCATGAGAGATCTGAATGGAATTGCTGGTTCCTGGCTTTGGCCTGGCTTACCCCTGACTGTTGCACACATTTGGGAAGTGAACTGGTGATTGAAAGATATTTCTCTGTCTCTCCATGTCCCACCATTTGTCACTCTACTCTTAAAAGAATTAATCATAAAAAAAATTAGTACATTATTTTTGATATACTCATAAATAATCATCTGAATAGGGAGTTTAATATTATCATACTTGGGGATTATTTTATCTCCATTAAAAACTTTCATTCAGCTATCATGGTGAAACAAGTCAAAAAATGCTGGAGACTATCTGAAGATTGGTTTGAAATCCCAATTTCCCTAAGGTGAAATATTTGGAAAGACATTGAGATTCAATCTGGGGATCTATCTATGAACTGGGAATAATTTAGTCACATGATTTCTAGTTTCTGTGAATGGCTTTTTTTACTCTTTCACTACATATTTGCTCAGTCTTATTATTTTATTTGAACTATAAAAATTAAAATCAATGCATAAATACAAAATGTTAAGTGCCTATTCTTTGTCAGCTACTATGCTGCATGCAAAATGGTATAGAATTTAATTATTATGCTTCTATTTTTTAATATTTTATTTATTAGTTGAGAGGTAGAGTCACAGAGAGAGAGAGAGACAGGGAGGAAGGTCTTCCATTTGCTGGTTCATTCCCCAAATGGCCACAACAGCCAGAGTTGAGCCAATCTGAAGCCAGGAGCCAGAAACTTTCTTGGGTCTCCCACGTGGGTGCAGGGGCCCAAGAACTTTGGTCATCTTCTACTTTATCCTGGGCCATAGCAGAGAGCTGGATCAGAGGTGGAACAGCTGGGACATGAAGCAGTGCCCACGTGGGTTGCCAGCACTGCAGGGGGAGGCTTAGCCCATTATGCCACAGAACCAGACTTTATGTTTTTTTTTTTTTTTTTTTTTTTTGACAGGCAGAGTGGATAGTGAGAGAGAGAGACAGAGAGAAAGGTCTTCCTTTTTGCCATTGGTTCACCCTCCAATGGCCGCTGCGGTCGGTGCATGTCGCTGATCCGAAGCCAGGAGCCAGGTGCTTCCTCCTGGTCTCCCATGTGGGTGCAGGGCCCAAGCACTTGGGCCATCCTCCACTGCCTTCCCGGGCCATAGCAGAAAGCTGGCCTGGAAGAGGGGCAACCGGGATAGAATCCGGCACCCCAACCGGGAATAGAACCCGGTGTGCCGGCGTCGCAAGGCGGAGGATTAGCCTGTTAAGCCACGGCGCCGGCCAGGCTTTATGCTTTTAATCTGTTTTCTAAACAGTCTTTGAATCACTGGGTAGATGATTCTCACTTATTTCTCTTCAATACTTTGTTCTACAATTTTTTTCTTGATCCCAGATGCCTAGCACTATTTCTAGTTTCTGGTGACACAGGGATTGGTGAACAGGATTAATGATAGCCATATTTCCAGGAAACTAATCATCTTCAACTATTTAAAGTTTAATGATCTCATTTTAAGGTAAGAATCATAAGGGTGGGTGGTGGTGCACTATTATGACAATGCTTGAGATGCCCACATCACATATAATAGTGGGCCGGGTTCAAGTCCTGGCTCTACTTCTTATTCCAGTTGCCTGCTAATGCACATCCTGGAAGGCAACAGGTGGTGGCCCAAATACTTGCGTCTCTACCACCTATGTGGGAGACTTGGATTGAGCGCTATACTCCTGATTTCTAGCCCTGATCATTGTAGGCGTCTGGAGTGTAAAGGAACAGATAGAAGATCTCTTTCACTCTGTAACTTTCTTTCGAATAAATAAAAGTGCAATATAAAATAAAACCTAATACATGTAATTTTAATGTGGAATGATGGTTCCAGAGTTTGCAGAGTGTAAGGGTAGATGAGAGAAAGTAGAGAAAGTAGAAACTTTTCTATCTATTGATAGGCTCTCTATCAATAGATAGAAAGTTTCAGTTAGATAGTAAAAGAACTTCTAATGTTCTGGTATACAGCATGGTGAGTATAGTCAGTAATAACATTGTATATTTCAAAATAGCTAAAAGAAAAACTTCAAATGTTCTCACCACAAAAAAACTGATAAATATTTGAAGTAACTTATATGATATTTAAACTGTTTACTCATTCTATAATATACACATGTGTCAGTCCTCACATGGTACCATGCATATATGCCCCTGCCACCCACATGGCAGACCCAGATGTTGTTCCCAGGGCCTGGCTTTAGCTTTGCCCAATCCCAGCCATTGCAGCCATTTGCAGAATGAACCAGCAGACAGAAGATAGTCTCTCTCTCTCCCTGTTGCTCTGCTTTTCAAAATAAAAAAAAAAATCTTAAAATCCATTAAACAGCACCATAAAAACAAAAAAATGCACTAAAAGAGTCAGAGTGCAATACGAATCAAAAAACAAAAGATAACTAAAATGAGATAAAAGAGGAAAGGTTTGCTCTTCTGAAAATATAGTTTCAATTACATTTTTAGTAATTTCATATAATTAAAATCGCTCACATTTCAAATGTAAAGCAATTTATGGAGCATTATGAGTATTAGACAATTTAATAATACAGTTAAACAAATAAAGTCTATTTGGGAAAATCATATGTAATACAATACTTTTAAACTAATTTGCTTTAGAATAATATAACTTCAAATACCCTTTAGCTTTTAAAGCAAATGGGAGACTTTTTCAATAGAAAAAGTTCCATATATACTCATTTGGGTAAGATTTTTTTTTTTTCAAGAAATAAGTAGCTCTACAAATGTTTTCTACCATTAAGCAAAAAAAAAAAAAAAAAAACAAAAAAACACAATACTGAGAAATTTTGCAATATGTCTATTAGCATTTGGATTATGCCTTTGCAGTTGATAAGAATCTGTATCTTCTCAACTCACTCATTAAAAAGAAACAAATATAAAATAATTATTCTAAAATGCTTAACATGCTCATAGACTTTAAGCTGCTCTCATAGTACTTGAAACATTCTTGGGAAAGCTACATATTTTAACTTGCTCTAAAGTAATTTATTTAGCCATTAAATATTTGAACCTAAGCCATTAACATTTTGGCTGTTCAAAACAATTTTTAAGGAATTTTGCCTTAAACATCGCAAACTTGATATCACAGCAATATGCTTGGCAAAATTAAATATGACTATGCAGCACAAAAGCTCTATGTAAAGGTAAGGAAGTAGAGTTGTTGCTACAGTTGCCTATTGACTGGAAGACGGTGAATCAAAATCTGACATAAGAAACATTCTCAGACAATCATTAGGGAGATTTGAGAGTAGGTATGACTAAGTTCTTCCAGAAAAGAGCAAACAAGGCTGGGCTGCTAACTGAGAACTGAATCTCATTTAAAGTCTGATGGAAGAGATGCCTGAAAAGAGTTTATATTCATTCTATTATTTGTTTGTTGATGACGTGCTGTTGCTGCAAATAAGGTGTCCCAGCTGAGGACGGTCAGTTTGGGGGTGGGAGACCTCTAATTGACTGAAATTCTTACAGGTTTGTCAAGAGCTTCCAACTGACTTTCAAGAAAAGCTTTTTGGCTTCCACTTTGATTCAATGACAAAGAAGCCACAAGCTTAGCCAAATAGAAAATACAAAACAAACATGCATACACAAAAATGTTATGCTTCAATATTCGTGAAAATTATACTGTCAATCTCATGTTTGGAAAGGGGTCAAAATCATAAAGAAAAGAAAAAAAAAACCAAAATTGTGTATTACCATTATATTAAACTAATGTGTTCCCAATATATCTTACAAACTTGTAGACTCTAAACATCAAGAATGTGTAGACACGAAGGTTGACTATTATGTTGTAAAGGAAAGTTGTACATCATTGTGTATTTAGAGGTTTGTTAGTGTTTTTAGTAAATAAACAAACTCAAGTGTACTCTTTATATGATATTTAGTGATTTTCTTTATGTATGCTAACTGCCGATAGTGACAATCAATCTCAATATTGAGGAAATAGAGTATATAAGGAAATATTATCTAGACCTGATCAGTTTAAATTTTGCTTCAGCTCTATCTGGTTGAGTAATTATGCCTACAAACTTCACTCCCACTCAACAAATTACCGAGGCAAAGGAACACTTTCTGTGAAAAAGAAATCAAGTATTTTGCTGCTTTCAGTAAAAGACCTTCTTGTGGCTTAAAGTAATTAACTATGGAAATCTTCCCCTTTTATAAAACAGGGGACTTTCCTGCTATTCTTACTACCAGCCTAGGAATCTCAAAATAGGAAACTTAGCAAGATGCTGTTTTAAGCCAATTACCTCTTGAGAAAGAATATGCAACTTAACCAACCAAGGAAAGACCTCCTGCTCTTTTATGCATAACAATGTCATATCCCTCATTGATATGCCCTCTTTCTCAATTCGTGTTCAGATAAGTACAGGTGACACACTGGTATCACCATTAAATTTGCCATAATGATTTTACTTTGTAGTTATTCTTGTCAAAATCTTACAGAGAAAGAATTTCTAGAAAACTTGCAAACTTAATATGGTGTATAAAAGTTATAAATTTTTATCTTGTAGGCTTTTGAGTTTTAATTTTACTGTTAAAGAGTTAAGTATAATTTTTCCAAGGCACAGAAATAACTTCTGTGAAATAGAGAATAATGAGTTATTTATTTTTTCTTAAATGTATTCAGAGGAATAACTTTTATAATGCTAGGAAAAAATAAAGTTACATAACAGGAACACAAGACCAGAAACTGTAAAACTATTAGAAGATATCCAGGGAAAACTATGCAACACTAGTTTAGGCAATGATGTTTTTGATTTGA